>NW_009259328.1:3354014-3390970 GCF_000687185.1 Egretta garzetta
ATGCATAGCTGAAATGTTTGTTTCAAGCTGAAAACCCATTTCTACGTTACTTTGTACTTTCCTGTGTATAAATAAAAAAAAAATTTCATCTTTTCCTATTTGGTTTGACTTCCTCCTTCAGATGAATATTGTCTAATACAGTGGAAAAATCTTATCTCAACTGAATTTACACGCAAGAGACTTTCATTTGCGATAGACCAATTGTCTTTGGAAGGACTGTCTGCAGGGTTTGTTTTCCCACACGTAGCCCTGGTCCATGCTTGGTTGTTCAATTTCAAAGGGAAGAGTATTCAGGATAGTCTTTAAATATCCTGACAAGACTATTGTAAATATTTGGTTTGAAATGTCTCTGGGATTAATATTTGACTCAAAATCAGGCATTTTGCAAAGTCCTTCAGAGCAGTCCGTCTCTCAGCTTTGTAACAAAGGTATTCCTTTGCCATAAAGACCATTGGATACAAACCTGTTTTCTAGAATAAAAATCAATCATCAGAATCATCCTGCTTGGATGTTCCTCTATATTAATTATATTTGTTAAAATGCTCTTTTGTTTTAACTTAATCTCAGGATGGAGAGGGGGAGAAATGAATTTTTGAACAGTTGCATCTTGTTGTTTAAAAGATCCAGGATATGTATGCATCATTCCAGCTGCATAAAGTTGTGCTCTAATCAACTCAGGCCATGTTAACTGAAGGAGTGGATGAGTTAGCCCAGGCCAAATGTTAGTTGGTTGTAAATCCCTTGTCATTCTATCCAGGTATCTGTAATCCAGCTGTCTGCTGGATCCTGACTTCTGGTTTTTATGTGCTTGCCAGGAAGCCACAATATTTCTTTTAAATAATCTCCAAAGGAAACACAAAAAGAACACTACACTTTCTCATGTTAAACAATAAAATGTCAGCTGTTCCAGAGGAACATATCTGGCTTGAGATGGAAATTCTTCTGTGCTTCCTTAAATTCTTTATTTTGTTTTAGCTACTAGACTGTATCTGAACTTGGTGCAAATCTTGTCTGAATAAGCATAAAGCTAAGGGTTATCAGGCCTTGGCCTCTGCAGACTTCTTTAACAAATTAATCTTGTTTTCTGCATACATGAGAGTTACTTAAAAAGACAGGACAAGTGCATATGCTCAAAAGCAAAGAGGTACCCTTTTATTGCCTTGCAGAACTGCTATTTGGCACTCTGTTGGAATTCATGTAACCCCTATGAGACAGAGTAAAGAGTGCGTTGAGATGCTCCTTAAACTTCCTATCCACCGAGTAACTTCAGTGTGGTGGTATGAGTGGGGAGAAGTGAGGTTTAAGAGAGATTAGAAATAGGGCAACAGTGTACCTCCTATTCTGCACTGCTTAAAGGGCAGACTGTAGTCTGTAAAGGACAAACAACTGAAATTTTCTTATGTTGTGGTGAACTGTTTGATTTAATTTAAATGGTTCACATGATTTTTATATGGAGAAAGGAGATCTGTCTGGTTACTGTCAAACCTCTATTTAACTGTTAATTTTCATCCTGCATATGATATCTGTGAATTGTTAGTTGGGCTACTAACAGCAAAATAAGTAGCTAGGAGAATGAAAATCAAGTTTTGGATTACATTTTCTTCTGTTCTGAAGTATGATTAATAATAGTGTTCTATTATTTAATAGGCTCTGTTTTTTCCAAATCTGACATTAACTTGAAAAAATTTTGAACTTTAAAAGCTAGACTAAAAAATACCTTGTGGTTGAAGTCTTTGGCAGATAAGCACAGGACTTTTAACCTTTGGAAATATGGTGTAAATTCAGCATGAATTTCCAAACAAAATTAGTTCAGTGGTTTTAGCTCAGCTTTTGGATGCAAGTCCAGATAGAAAGACACAAATGGGGCGGGGAGGGGGGAAGAACCATGCGTTATTTCAGCATGACTGATGCTCTCTGACAGAGAAACTGGAATATCTTATGTGAAGTGTATGCTATTTAAGTGGTATTTTCCTGTTTCATTAAAAAAATATTTTTAAATTAAAAGTTTGACATTAGTAATATGTATTATAAATCTGCACTAGAAATGCTATAGTCAAGAGTTTTGCTAGTTTTCCCATTAAAACCCCTTAAAAATATTTGGTTTGAAATAGTTCAGCCTTGCTGAAAGTAAGGGCTCACAACAAAGAGTAATTGTTGAGAAAATGTCACTAAAATGTGCTTTGCTGTTTAAGTTGAGACCTGTTAGCCTAGTGGTCATGTCCTTATGTGACACACTAAAAGACTTCACTTTTTACTTGTAAGGATAGATTATTACCATTTTATGTAGAACAGTGGTGATTGGGGCATTCTTATTTTTTCATAAAATTCATAAACTTGCACATGATGATTTTACACAGTGTGTGATCTCTTGATGCTGGAATGGAAGTATCTATGTCTTTATTAGCTGTAGGGTGGACATGACCCTGTATTAGCTCCTTCCTGTCTTCGACCTTTGAACCTCTTTCTGTGAAAGGAGATGAAGTGGTATAACCTCTCAGTAATTTTCAGTCAGTTAATAACCTGGGTTTCAAAATTGAAAAATACTGATAGTAGTATTCAGAAGTTCTTATCTTCAGAATGGATGTCTGATTTTTAGACTCTCGTGAATCTTAATGTCCTGTTGCATGAGTCGTAATTTCCCATTGGCAACACTGCACATAAAATCATAAGCCTCCTAAAGCGAGACTTCCCTCTTCTTTTACTGCGCTAAAGACCAAAGAGAGACTTAACAACTGCCAGTTCTCAGTCCCTGTTTAGTCTTGCATTCCTTGAGGAGACTGTAGAGAGGCCTGTTATGATTTCTAACACAGGTTTTGGTAAAGATCAATGAAATGCTTTTTGTTTGTTTGTTTCTTAAGACATCAAATCCTCTTCCCTACATCTCCTTCAAAAACCATAAAATACATATTAGTGCAGCAATGTGAAAACCTCTAGATCACCGAAAAGGCAAGTTTCATATAAATCATATTATTAATTCTTTTAAATAAATCCAGATTCTCACTATAGATGGAGCATAACAGTGATCTTGTGTTGAATGGGTGGGGTTTTTTCTCTCTTAGCTTCATTTTCCATCATAAGGGTCTTGTTTGTAATTAAGTTTCATATTGTGACTATTACCCTGTGTTATTAATTTATTTACAAAATAAAGAATTATTCCTGAATATTGCATGTAGACATATTTTGAATGCTGCTTTTCAAAAACAGAACCAAAAAAAGAATTTAAATCCATTTTAAGTAACACTGGTGTTATTGATGTTAAGGCCTCAGTGAAAAGTTAATTGACTTAGGAGCTATATTGAGCAAGAAATCCTTCAAAATAACCTTCCAACTTGCTACACATTTGAAGTTATGAAAATATCCCAACAAAATATTTATTAATTAAGATGAAATGAGAATGCAGAAAATACTACTGTTACCCGGCAAAACAGGATTAAGCATAGACAATTAAAAAGCTTCATATGCTAACCACAAAATTATTATAAAAGGCAACAAAAGTAGATTCGCAAAAAGGTAATTATTTCAGTATGTGTTGCAAGGAGACCTAATTAAGCCTTCACAAGTTATATGTTTCATTTGAAATCAAGAGAAAAATGGGCCCAGTCTAAGTAGTAGAGGGGCTTTATTCTTACCTGGTAAGACATTGTAACTAGATTCGTGTCCACCCAAGCCTATGAGAGAGTCAAATACTCCCATAACACCGTCGTCAATATTAATAAGAGGTATGCTGGGTACTACAGCAACAGGAGCTGGCAGCTTCATCCTTGGCTGTCTTGGGGACCTGTGCCCAGCTGAGGAGCTCCTTCTCAATCCTCTGTAGCGCATTCTTCTCCTTTGCCTCCTGAGAAGGGCACTAGTTTCATTTTGAGAAAAATCAATGCACAGAGAGACAAGAAGGAAATAATACACTAATGATGTAGCTTGCATGTTTTTAAGTGTCTCAGAGTGTGTCCTGGAATGGGGAAAAAAAAGAGGAAAATTAGATACATAAAGAGCTTTTAGGATATGTCAGTCATATGGCGCACTTGTCCAAGCAGGTGGACCAAGAAATGATTAGGCTAATGTAACCAAGCTTCCTCTTGGAACAAGTTGCCCTGTGAGAGCTAAAGTAAGCAATTTTAGTTTTGTGGTTCTCTACCCTTATAGGCAATAGTCAAATTCTAATAGATGCTAGCTTGGGGTTGCATTTAAAGAGGTAGTTTAGTTTTGCAGTGCCACCAGGCATTTGGAGTTTAGTAATTGTTACTGCTTCCAGCAAGTGAGTTCTTGAGAGCTATAAAGTGTTTCTTTACTTTTTTGATTGCTAATATTTCTTCTAGGTTTTTGTAACTTCTAAACATGGGAATGGCAAAGTAACAGGAAAACGCACAATTAATTTCTGATACGCTGCCCCAAATGGTTTTGGTTTGTCATTTCTGCACAAGTCTTTCTCACCATAGATGAAAAGAGATGTTGCTTTTGCTTCCATTTCTAGCCATCCTCTTTAACAGAATCTTTTTGGTCCTGCAGTAGAGGAGACCTTTTGGATCACAGTAGCACTATTCGTGACATCCCACATCTGCTCTTCTAGTGGAAGTTTTTACTAAGCATGGGTAGTCTAAAAAGGTTGATCTATAATGGGTTGTCTTCTGCATTTACTTTCTAAGAAATTCAAAAATATGTTGATCCTTATGCTTCTGACAGAAAAATTGCATTTACTGTCACCAATAGGTGGCATTCCAAAACAGAGCAGTCAAGTTCAGGAGTATGCATAGAAAGCATATCCAGCAATGGCTATACCAGTGTGGAAATAAGGCTACGCATGTCCAAAGTTATTAATGATTTGTCATAGCTCTGTTGGTGTAATTCTTTCAAAATAGGAAACACTCTTGTCCTGTGGCCTATTTTAACTGAGACTGTAGAGTCTGAAGACACTAGTATTCTTGCGATGTTGAGAATTAGTGAAGAACTTGAGTTTTAGAACACTTAGTCTTTGTGTCCAAGACAAGGCTTAGAGTATGTCCATGGTTTTTCTCTAAGGAAGGTTTGAGGGGATTAAAAAATGCTTTTTTTTAATGTTCATCAGTCTGGCTTTATATGTAGTCTTTCACTTTGGAGTTAGTCTTATTTTATATATATCACACACACTCTCTATGTTATGTAGTCTTTTATATATATATTTATATAGTCTTATTATAGTCACTTATATAAATACAAGATAGTGTTATTTCAGGAACTTGAACTGTTGTTTTGCCTGAATCAGATTTTTAAAAAAAGTTTGCGTGTTTTGGCATTTTCTGATTTATAGAATAGGTCAAGTTTCTGGTACAAGTTGCCTAACTTTTCTTTAACATAAGGCATGGGACTGGTTGCATGTGTTTGATGCTTTCCAACAGCATGATTCTCATATTTCTTATTCTCACGTTTTTAAATTGGAAGTTGGCAGTAAAGAAGCCTAAACCAGTATGCTTTTGCTTCCTTCTAATATTGTAGTGTCTGTGTTCAACTACTTTGATTTTAAAATATTATAGCAAAGTTATATTAATTTGCAAAATTTCATTAAGCTAAGTTGATGTTTTTATTTCCGTATAAAGGGAATTTGAGATGTGTCTCACATAACCACATAACATCTTATGTAATAGCAGGGTTCTGAAATGAATCCAGACTTTAGTATAGTGCTTTCTACCCATTAGAAATCAGTTATTCCAAAATGCTATATAGATTTTATACTGGCCTTTTATTTAAGAAATTACAGTTAGTTAACATATCAAATAGCTACAGAAGCTTGTACTCTGGATTGAGGATGTCTGTTGTTTTTCAGAAAGTGCTTGTTTCTTAGTACCTCAGCTTGCAGGACAAATGACCTAATGTTTTTGGTTTCTGACTTACTTGCATGGTAATGACTGGCTATAAAATGACACAGTAAACTTCTGTTCCGCAAGCTTGAATGAAACACACAAAGACCCCTTAGGGGAAAACTGAATACACAAAGAAAAGTCTTGAACATGTGTATTCATTCTGTTGAGTTAGTGATATCTTAATTATGGTCACATTTTTATAGTATGCTTTATAATAACTCTGTAGCTATGTAGTTACAATGCCTGCTGCATTACATTCGTGCTTTTTTAATATTTAACCATTTCTTCCTGTGACCGGAGGCGTATAATGGCATGACTGAAATACTTTTCCATTCTCTGTGCATGTGTTTTTAAAAGTCAGGAATAATATAGAGTGAATTACATTACTTTTACTGTACAAATGATGTCTTGGGTTTTGCTATTAACTTCAATATAGAGTAAAACTCTATAGTAAATCCAACTATTTTAAAGTGAAACTTGTTTTCACAAAATACATTGCAATTACAAATAAAAAAAAAAGCCACAATAGAAAACAACCCCCCCATAATATGGGTTTATAAACTAATCCTGTTCATGTATGAGAGTTTATATGCTGTATTTTCACACCAAATTAACCCTTCAGTACTGAAAGCTTAATGCTGCTACTTTCAACCAAACGATGTTCCTCACATGCAAAATACTGAGCTACATTTCTAAGTTTCTTTCCTTGGCTTATTTAGTACGTGGTGTCCCACATTTTAAGGCCCCAGTTGTGAATGTCATGCAAGAAAAAGGCCTTAAATGCATTGGGCCTTTACTGCCCATGGCTGGAATCCTCAGATTATCTGTCAGGAAGCTATAGTTTGTATAGTGCCAGCCAACTGTTAATTTAGGGAAAATTCAACCTATTCATTTTATAAGACCTTTTTAATAAATGGTTACACATCAAAATTATAGATAGCTAATAAAATGAAATTATATATATATGTGTGTTGCCAGATACTCTCAACATGAGTGCATTGCTATACCTTTTTTAATTTTACCCATAAATACTTTGATCATGCATAGTATGTGGAAGCATCTTTATTTTTATCATGTAATATGTTCAGTAGTTTGTAGCTTTCAAAATGTTCATCTTCAGTAAGTTCAGTATCTATCATTTTGCTATTATGGAAAGAGTTAATTTTTAAAGTAGTGACCCTTTAGAAATACCAGAGTATCAGAATTTATTAAAGAATCCATCTTTATCTATTCAGTCTAAATTCAAATATGTTCTAAGATGTCAAAGTTATTCTCACGATACACAGGGGTTAAAGTGATTTACCAAGATTTTTCACATAGTCTTCTTTAAATTTATTGCATAGAAATGAGTTACATTTAGCCATAACAGCAAAACTAATTGCACTTTCAGTTAGTTGAAGCTTGAAGTGCGTGGCAAACATTCATACCAAACAAAAAGCAGATCAACTGGTATTGCACACTTTATCTACAAAAGCATTTCTGTTCAGTATTGCTAAATATAGCTAACATAATTTCATACATATTTGCAAAGTTAACATGTTGTTTAAGCCATTCAACACCATGCTTTAAGCAGTAATTTAAAATTTAAAACATTTTACCTTGTAATCTAACCTAACAGCAGATTCTGCTTGGTGTCATTTAGTCTCCAGTTGCAAATGAAACAAAATCACAGTAATATCTTTAAAACAAACAGAGAAACAGGGATTGTTGAAACATGTTAGATGACTCCTTAGTTAAGTCTGAAATAGCTTCTTTCCCTGGGGACAAAGCGCTGCTCTGTTCTGTGTGCAGAGAATCAGCTAATACTGTTACTCAGAGAACTAAAAAGCTCACTTAAGGAAAATGAAAAGCAACACAATGTGTTCGGTCCGTAGGCTGACAAGGCACAGCTGGAAATTCTCTTTCAATACTTACAGTTGCATAAGGAACAGGAAAATGGAGTCTTTTACAGAAGACACGAAAAACGTGTATTTTATTCAGTTCTGGTTTATGTATTTAGGAATTTAGTTTCCAGGTGGCATGATTTTAATGTAGATTTATTATTTTATAGCAATAATACGTTTTGGCAAGCATAATCGCAGCATAAAAACATTTATTTAAATTAGAACTTTTTTCTACGATTCGTATTTTCTTAATCCAATCCTGCCTGTATAGCCTGTAATCTATAAGAAGCAAACCTTTTCATTGAAGTTTGGGCATGGAAAATTTTTCTTTTGTCCATTTGCAGCAATAATTTCACCATAACTTGTAGCTTATGCATGGAAAATAAAATGACTGAAGCATTTTCCCTTCATTTTTTTTTGTAAGGCTAATTACATCCTGAAACATGATCCTGAAGCTCAGCTATGCAGAAGCTGCAGTGAAGTTAGTAATCCAAATATGAGAGCTGAGCGTGAGGGGAAGGGAAGGAATAATGGTACATTACCGCAGGTCCTTCGTATGCCAGCAGAGCCTTTTCCTTCATCCCCAGACAGAGCTTCCACAGGGTGTCAGTGGTTGATGAGATGGTCAGTCTGCTAAGCTTCATAAATGACAAATTCACCCGGTGGATGGTGTTGTCTGAGTTCTGACATTAAAAACTTGTTGTTTGCCTGAATTCTTACTCTGAGGGATGTTTCGACAGATAGTCATGGAATGGTATAACCATTGAGTTAACCATAATTGTTAACCAGTATGTGGCAGAAAGACACTGGGAGAACACATTGTCTCTTAAAATAGTCATTCAGCTTCTACTGTGCTTTGCTTTGCAAGTCCAAAGAAGAAATATTAAACTTTTGTAGTTTATCTGGAACTGTTTAAGAAGAATGGAGATGGTTACACTTAACAAATGGAGCTAGCATCGGAAATGAAGTAGCAGGGTTCAGTACCTGTGCTAAAAGCATGAATTTGTAAACAGCGAGTCAAACAGCAGGACAACAGTTGTTCTAGCACAAGTGGGGAAAAGAATAGCAAATGAGATCCTCTCCTGGTTATGCATGTCAGCTTAAAGGCTTTACATATTTACATGACGGTGGATATATTAGAGACAAATGTGACAGCGTTCGCTTTATTATATGTTTAAATGTGGCTTCTTATGCTTCTGCTTGCTGCCGCAGGATTATCTTCTGATAGTGTTTGGGCACACATCTCCAGAAAGCCTGCCTAGCTGGGACACAAGATTGCCCACTACTAGGCCTCTGAGGTGGATCTGGCCAGCCTTTGCTCATGTGAAGCTCCAGTTTCATGCATCTGCTTTGGATGTGGCATCTCTGAATTCTAGTAAATCCTTAAAGCTGGACTTTTTATGCTGTGTCATCTCTGTATTTTTGGAAGCTTTCCAGAACTGAGTGGGACACCATCTTGTCTCCTCTGCTAGATCACACAGTGAAAATCCTACATCCTCTAAGCAGACCGAAGGATCTCTTACAGTGTTAACGAATCACTATATAGACTTCTCTAAAACAGATACTGTAGCATGAACAGTGAAGCACAAAGGCTTGCTAATTTTAAGCATCTGAGATGATCTGTTTATCTGTTATATGAGTATTCCATAGTCTGAGTTTTGCACAGAAAGCAATTGCTGGGAAGCAAACACTTCCTCTGATAATGTTACTGCTTCTACTATGTGAATCAAAGTCCTGGAGGCATTATAGTTCTGGTGGTATCCATGTTTAGCCTTCCTTGTGGCCACCTTTAAATCACTGTTCTCCTTTAATATGCATGCCAAAATGAAGCTTCTCCTATATATATCTGGTGCCATCTGGCATTTGTTACACATACTGAAGTTAAAATATCCAAACAAAAGCCTGTTGTACTAAACAAATAAATAATCTAGTTTGTTGTTCTCCTTCATTCCTCTAGTTACCTGGCATAAGAGTATGGCTTTCTGATCTTTGTAGTACCTGCCATTAGTATGAAACAGAATGCCCATGAAGCCCTTGCTTATCTTGTTCTCAACTTTTATTAAGGAAGAAATAAAGACAAGTTGAGGGATCTGCAAAGACGTAGCTCCCTCTTCTTAAAAATGAATTTATGCTTTCCTACAATGGACAGGAATGTTTGAAAATTGTAGGAGCTGTTAAAGAGAGAGTCCCATGGTTACCTGATATCTGGAGGGTTTGGGGTTTTTTTAATTTATAAAAGTAGTATCTGAAAATGGACATAATCTGCTGCCTTCCAATAACATTTAAATGCATGTAATATTAATAATTAAATATTGTTTTAATATTGTTATTTACATTAAAATCTTCCATGCAAACTAGCCTGTCAAAATAACTAAAGAAAAAATATGGTATATTCGGCTAAAATCACAGACTAGGATGGTCTTGCAAATTATTTCAGATGTGTACAGTTCAGGTAATTGCTGTTTGAGTGAAAAACATTGCAGTATCCTCAGGGACCTAGCATTTACTGTGTTTATATGAATAATTTGCTGTGAGAGCAGAGCAAGTTGCCAATATCTGCTTTGTCCGTAAGTGCTGCATGCCTGTCTATCCCATATGCATGGCTAGTCGTTTGAATGAGCTATGCAATATGAATGTTATTGCCTATTAAGATGCCTTAATGCGGAATGGTCTCCTTTGAGAAGAGACTAATAATTAAAATAACTTTTTATTATTTTATATCTTACGACAAACTGCCACAAGAACACTGTTGCTTGGTGTCTTGAGCAAGAGCCATAAGGATGTGTGAAATGAATGTGGAAGCCTGGAGCCTCTGGCATGGATTCTTCATAAAATCTAGGCTGATCTCTTTTCCTTATAGCTTGTTATTTGTAGAGGGACAAGGCTTTCCCTCTTACTTTGTTGAAATTATCCAATGGAAATTATTCAAGGAATCTTCCGTGTAAAAGGGCTTAGAATCTAGATTGGCATCAGGCTTGGTTATAGTGGTGACAACAGATTTTTTACAACATTTCTAATTGTACCTATTAGATGACAACCAATAGTGGAAATAGCCTTTTAAGCAATTTGATACAGTTGAAATAAAGTCGTTTTCTATTTCTTCCTCAAAAGACCTTCTTTTCAAGCACTGATCTAAATCTTACTTCTGTGAATATAAAGGATTCCATGAGTTGAAGACAGCAACACTCTTGGACCCCTATATGGGTATAAAGTATTTTTTGACATTTTAGGTATTTCTAGTAATTGTAATTGGTTCACTATTTCTACTTGAGTATTCTGATCTACTGCCACATTAAGTAGAAATTAAAGAAAGAATTAGAATCTTTTAAAAACTGTACTAAGGAAGTGTATAAGAGCAAGTGTGCTTTTTCAGCTGGCCATATATGAATATACCTTACTTCCGTATTGTGAAGCCTAGGTATGGCAATGTGGAGCAACAGTAGGATACTTTCTTCTGCTATCCCAACAGAGCTTGTTCACCTCAGTGGGTAGTGTAACTATAGCCTTTTGTACCAAAAAGTATCAGTGTTCTTGGCACAGGACGAATTGAAACACAAACTTCAGATGATGTATATATTCAACAGATTCCCACAGAGATTTAGATTTGGAACTACATATAACAACATCGATAATGTATTGCTCTCCTCTGCATCTGTATGTTTGCAGTCATTTCCTCAGACAGTAATAACCTGTCTGCTTTTGATACCTACTCCTATACCATCAGGGAATACAGGAATACAAGAATATTTATGAACTAGATAATAATATTTTGTGATCATACAGAATTACTTCCAAGCATGAGTGGCAAAAGGAATCTTTTCTGCTGCTTTTTCTTCATCCTCTAAGCATAGCTTTCTACACTGCTTCTCCACAACATCAAATTCTAATTTTTTTTACTCTCCTGAAGGCATCAGTAGCCTCTTTTCCTCTCACAGCAAGGAGAACTATTAGTCAGTGTACAATGGTATTATCACTATTTTTCTTTATCAGTTTTGCTTCTTCCTGCAGAAATGAATGGTGGAAGGAGAAACTTACGTTCACTACTGTGGCTCTGTTCTAAATCTCAGAGGGGGTGTAAATTTATGTATAAGTTAATATAATAGAATCTGTGGTGTTGAAAGTGGCTTACAGATTTTCAAATTCTGTCTGACAGACCACTCAAATACATGGAGCATGCTGAAACAGGAGGAACAACATCTGCCTCTTAATCGCCTTGAAAATGCCTGAAGTGCAATGCCTTATTCATGAAAGAAAGCCAGCAGGCTGAAAGAATATAAGGAGGACATCTTAAAAAAATAAAAGGAAAGTTGTTAAACAAAGTTAAGAAGTCAAGCATCTGGGATTGGTCAATTTAAGAGTGGAAATTTGAGTGAAATTTGAGAAATATGAGTGTAGGAAGAAGAGTTGAAGTCACTTTTAATAATCACAGCTTATACCATACCTTTTAAAAATGGAATCTTTTATCTGCATAATGTCCAAACAGAACACGTGAATAGAACATGAATAGCCTTCCTTGAGCCAGTTTAATGCCAGATGTAACCTAGCTTATCACACTGGAGGAAAGAATGCATTTATTTTAGACAGCCACTGATAACTTGAAGTATTGCTTAAATTACCTTCTTAACTTACTGTATGAGTGTACTCAGGAGGCCATATAGGTCATCTAGTCCAACCTGCTCCTCAAAGTGGGGTCAAGATTGAGTTCAGACCATTGTTTTGTTCAGCTGGTTTTGAAAGGCATGAAGGACAGAATTTACACAACTTCTCTTGGCTGCCAGTTCCAATGCCTGAATGCCATTGAGAAAAAAAATTTTCTTTATTTCTCATCCTTTTGAGGGTGCACCTCCATAAAGATTTGTGCTTTGTATTCTCTTTGATATTGCAAGACTTCTCTTAGAATTTCCCTAAGCCATCTTTTCTCCAGGCAGAACCAGTCTCTTACTTCTATGAATAGTTAGCAAACCCTAACGAATTTGGAAGTGGCTCAAAAGGATATATAGCATGCTTGGTTATAAGATGTGATTGAAGATGACATTAAAATAGGCTTTCAAAAAAAATTAAAATCAGTGCTACTTCGAATGGAAGTATTATTCTTTTATTCCATGTGTTCTGATCAAGATTAGAGAAAAGGCAGTGTGTTTTCATGCTGACTTGTTGGCTTTTTTAGCACTCTTGGCTCTGATATCTCTCAAAGTAGAATTTAGTCAGGATTATTTGCGGGGCTGACTGCTAGCTAGCAGTGAGTTGCCAAGTTATGATGGTTTAGACAATGTACACAGCAGCTATGCAGTACAAGTTTTGGAGATATCTTTTTTTTCTTGCTTTGGAGTAAAACAGAAAATGTTGACTAAAAAGATGGAAATTGTGTAAGTTTTCTTATTTTTGAAGCAGGTCCTGACAGACCTTCTCTGTAATGTGTACAAAAAAGCCCAAAATGATAGACCTGTGGTGTTATGGATTCTGAGCACTTGAGCTTTTGTGGAACTTGTGCATATGGAGGACATTTATAGATTTTTCATTTTCTTGACATTAATTCTTCCCTTCCTTCTCCCCCCTCCCCCAAAACATTAAAACGAAGACTATTATTTGTAACATGGGTCTCCATTTATTTTAAAGTTATTTCAGAATTATCTGAGAGTATTTTACATATGTCTGTATTTAGGTAATGTGTATCTTTGCTCATTTATGTGTAACGATGCTACAAGTTGATGTTGTCATGTTGAACAATATTAAACAAACACCATGATGTTCCTTACTAGATATCAGGCTGTGAAATGTTCTGCTTTCTGCAATTATGAATTGATTGTGGGAAATATCATATACAAATGTTGGAATGTCCATATCTTCTGCATGACTGTGTACCCATTAATGGATGAAAGTTTTTTCTTACAGTATCTACACAGAGCTTGACCTATCCTTCATTGCTCGGTGTGTCATACTAAAGGTAGCATGGCTGTCACTGTTTCAGTTCCTCTCAAACTCCTTATTTTGTTAGGATGCTTTGGTGTTTTGTGTTTCTTTTTACAATTTTTTCTTGTCTTCCAGATTACAGCACCTTTACTGAAGGCATCCTTTAGTCTTCTGTTAGTCATATCTTAAGCTCTTGAGCATTTTTCTTCAAATCATAATGAAGGTGCCAGTCATCACAGGTACCTGCAGTAGACCTAGTGAGGTTTTATCTTGTAGGGCATGCCCTCTAAGCTACCCTGACAAAGCAAGTGGCACTGGCCCCTTGAATCTTAGGAGATCCTCTCCTTACTGTCACTTGGCTAAACCTTAGGTGAAGCACCTCCAAAGGTGACATGACTGCCTTGGTATTATTGTCTTCCACCCTGGTCTTTAAACAGGGCTTGCAAATGAAAATACCAGCTCAGTGCTCAGTACCAGTCAAAGCAGCATATACAATATCTGTAATTATTAGGAAAAAAATTAGAAAACAAAACTGAAAACATTATCATGGCACTGTTAGGTACTTATATCTAGAATGGTACTTATGCCACATTTCATCTCTAGGTCCTCCGCCTTTATACAGCGTTAGAATTTCAGGATACCCAGTCTGTCCATGCTGGTAGCTCTTCATCAATGTCAGAGTGAGCACCCCAAGTCCTTCTCACCACACAAGGCAGTCAGACATAAGTATGATCAGAATATAAACAGATTTACTCTTCTCCTCCAGGCTTCATGATCAGGTGCAGGGCTGCATCCTAGGATGCCCCTGAACAGCCCTGATCACATTATTTGCTTTACCTTATATTCCTTTATTCCTTTTCCTCCCCCTTTTCCCTTCACAAGTTCTTTTCTCAGCCACTTCAAAATATCACAGAATCATAGAATTCTAGGTTGGAAGGGACCTCAAGGACCATCTAGTCCAACCTTTCCAGGTAAGAGCACAGTCTAGGCAAGATGGCCCAGCACCCTGTCCAGCTGAGTCTTAAAAGTGTCCAAAATGTATAGCCTGCCTTTTAGCTTCCCTATTGACCCAGTTTTGCAGACTTTATACCTTTCTTTACTAATTATAATATGGTTGAGCTGTCATTTTCCCTTGAGCATCAAGGGAAATGATGCTTAATTCTGCAATATTCTGCCTTTTCATGTTGCAGCCTGATTAGTGGTCAGGGTGGGCCACCTTGCATACACAGTACTCTCCTTTTGTTCTCTCTAGTGTCCCAAAATCCTTCATGGTATCTTCCTAGCGGTGCCACAGGTGAGCAGGAGCCACATGCATGCATACCTTAGCATAAAGTTTACCAATTTTCTGTCATTTTTATCACCTGTTACCATGTCTCACCTGGTGCCAAGAAAAGACTACATTCTGTAGCTTGAAACGTTCCACAGTCATCCTTATTTTTAATAGCTTTCTCTCACATTATCGTTAATAAACATTTCCTTATGCCTTCTGTTTTACTATGTTCTTTAGAGAAGGGCTGTGTTGAAGTTGGATCAGTTATTTAATTTATTTCTAAAACACTGATGAAAATATTATTTTTGTGAGTCAAAAAACACATCCACATTCAGGAATTTAAAGCTATTTCTGTTTTGTTCAGGAATTTGAAAGAAAAGAGACAGTACTGAAAATTACAGCAGCATTTTTTTAACCTTTCAATGAAATAAAATAATGAAATTAATTTTTAAAATTGCTTTAATCTGTTGTTATGATGAATCTTTGCAGTTGCTGCCCGGTTTCAATCAGAGACAAAATGGAATCCTAAACTTTGAAATTACTAATAAATTGTTGTTGTTGTTGTTTTTTTAATATAACACACAAGTTTATAGTTGGAAAAAATAGCAATGCGGAAAAAATTTATAGCTGTTAAAGTCAGCACAAAACATGAGATGGGGAATTTGGGATTGGCAGTACTCTGCATTTCTAAAACCTATAGCAGTTTCTGCATTCCTTTTTGTAATCAGCGGTCACCAATATCCTTAAGGAAAAAAACATAAGAGAAGGAAAAAATGTTGCTGGGAAAACCTTAAGAGAAATTAAAAACAGATTTTCTCACATATTTAAAAATATTACAAATACATTGCAAAAAGCATTGAGCACCTCTTTAGATGGGAATAAACCTAAATTTGCAATATGAAATTTATGTGGGTAGGATCTATTTACATAAAAAAGCTTGCTTTTCAACTGTAACTGCATCCTAATTCCAGTTCTTCACTGAAGTGAACAGAATATATGAAATATTAATATTCATTAGTATTAACTCTCTCAAGACACTGATTATTGCTGCAACTCAATGCCTCTTAGTTATATTTCCATTCAGTTCCATGGCACCATTTTTGAGATATGTTTTTCTCACTTTATACCTAAATGCCAGTGAGCAGACAGATGGAAATAGCTTGCACAGCCTTCCTTCAGCAGCTACCTGAAATCTGAGGATGGTGTGTTTCACGTAGTGCCTCTAACTATGTGCATCAGTGAAGAAATTTAGGAGAAGTTTGATTATTTCAATGTCTAGAGCCTGTTCTCTTCAAAGCAAGTTATCCACCTAGCTTGAATAAATACAACTTTAAAACCCTGGCCGCTGTAAGTAAATGTGTAAGATTTTCACTGTCCTTCTGTCCTTCCTTTCAAATAGTATCACCTCCTTTTTCAGGTTCAAATGTTGACACTTCACTGTATATTGGGCAATTAAATTTCAGCTATTTTCTGGCTTGTATTTTTCAAAAATATTCATCTTAGCAACTGAGCATGTCTTCTGTGTCTCTAAAATAGCACAGTGAGCTTGATTTGGGATTTGGTTTTCCTCATGTGCCAGTATTGAGTATTGTTACTCATCAATATAATTTAGAGGTTTCTACCTTTTTTCTAAGATAATCATATTTTGCAGCATAAATACAAAAGATGGTGTAATTTAACTTTTTTTGTGCTTGCCATAGTTCATATAATATTATCTCTAATTTCTGCTGTACTCAAACGTTATATAAGCTGAAGACTGTTTACACAAGTATTTTTGCATTCCTTTAAGTTTGTGGTCTTGGATCTTAATTTCAGCAAGTGCCTATTTAATTATGGGGATATAAATCTATATCAAAGACATTGCTCTAATGTTTTCAGACATTGTGAGCTTTTCTGTTCTGTGGAAAACCCATCACATTACTAGTATCACCCTGATGAATTTAAAGTTCTCTTTTCCATTCTTGTTGCTAAGAGATTTTCTCTGTTCATTTCTTTCATAAAGATCATTTTCTCCTGTAAACTATGACAAATTCAACAGAGGGGTTTGAAGGTCATAGCAGCCTAAACAGTTGCAAAGTTTCTAGTGGACAGACATAAGCCTCCTATAGGCTTTCATTCACATCCCTCTATTGCTCCTTATATACAGTTCTGTTTTCTTCAGTAGGCATGCATGTCATACCCAGGCCAAAGACAGTGTTTCTCTTAAACCGTTTAAATAAAGATTGGACTAAAATGAACATATAGAAAATGTCTGTATTTTAAATATAGAAAATCAGTATGACACTGTGTGTAAACACTGAAAATAGATTGTTTAGAATTCCTTAAAAATAAGAATATATAATTATTCTGATGGGCTTTCCCTATTTGTTTGCCCAGTTCAAAGCAATGATTTGCTTTCCATCTAGTTGGTTGTGCTTGGTTGTACTTTCCATTTGTAGGCAAAATGACCAAAAAAAGTGTACACTTCTCTAAAAAGTGAACGCAGTTTTTTATGAACTTCTGTGTACTGTTGCCATCTTAAATTGTATCAAAAGTGAAATAAGAGAAAATTAATACTTGATCTTACAGATAAAAATGTTGGTTGGAGATTTCGTCTGGGTTGCTGTGGCTTGCTTCTTATATTGCTTTTGTTTGTTGCCTGAGATGTTTCCACATTTGTTGGTTTTAATATTAAGTAGAAATTAGTAACAGGATGCCTCTCCACTGAGACACTGTCTCGGAAAGGAGATGTAAACTGAGGACACAAATATTTTGAAGCTCTTTAGTCAAAAAGAAGGATTTCTTGGCAGCTGGTACAAGAAGACACTTTGAGGAAAATAACAAAGTTGGCTTGCAGTTTCCTTTTAAATCTAAAAATTAGTTATCTTTGCCTGTTGATTCATGTTTTCCCCATTACAAACAGTGGCACCAAATGGTTTGTTTTGGTGAATTAGTGGACAATGGCAAAAATTACTTGTACAGCAATTCTGCAGTGCGCTACCAGTCAGCAATGAAGGGGGAAAATGCCAGGGATATATATGTATGCGTATGTACACAGATCTAATTTTTGAATTTAATTTTTAATACCGTATTTGGTATTTTTATGATTTCTAGAGATTTGGAATTCCACAGTGCACAAAATTCAGGATTAAGTACAAGTTGAAAACACCTCATGAAGTGATTATTTACGTCTGCTTTATGATCTGACTGGCATTTGTGGCCAAACTTGTGCAAAATGGGAGTTGTATATTTCCTGAAATGCTGGTGCAATTCCCCGTGGTCGTCTTGATGAGAGAAATGCTAAAACCAAGATCATCTGTGTGTGTCATGTATAAACATGCCTTCTTGAAGGAGAACATTTGCATTGTTTGGGTTTTTCCCAGAGCTCAGAAAGACTTTGTCAGTTTACCTTTTTATCATAATTTCTACCTGTTCCTCACAATAAAACCTTGGCATTCCCTCTCCTTTGTTGACTGGAGGACCTCTCAAATGACTGAAGAACAAGTACAGTTATATCTGAAAGACTGAATTTTCTTTTCATGATAAAGGTAGTGAGGAGAAGCTTGCAGCTGAGGAGGGGACTGGTGAGGCAATGTGAGGGGGGGTTTCCCTCTTAATTGATAATTAATGTTGTGTCAACACATCCCATCTACTGAGCCTCCAAACTGAGCTTAGGTCTTGTGCTGTCCTGTGTCTAAATGCTTGCACAGCATGGAGCTTTTTGTTTCAAAACCAACAGTTATTTCTTTTGGAAAATGGCAATCTGGCTAAAAATCAACCACTTTGGAACTGACATATTATTTAATTGCAGTAGCAGGAACATGAAAAGTTTTCTGTTAATGTCATATCCAAAAACTCACTATGTGAGGATGGCAGCTCAGACAAGCCTAACTTTCATAGAGAGTCACCATTCTTACCCAGACCTTCTTTCTTCACAAAGGTATTTTGTCTTTTGGCGCTACTGCTCAGAGAGCAGTTCCATATGGATGTTGAGCAAAGTTTTTGACCTACGAGCATTTGCCTTCAGCCAGTTTCAATGCTCAAGTGTTTTGAGAAACACTTAAGCAATTCTTTCATCCTGCTTGCTGACTGTACAGCAGCTGTTTGGGTGAAATAGCCACATGAGAAGATGAAATCTTCAGTGGCAGTATGATGCATTGCCGTCTGAGTGCTGGGGTGTGCTGTCTCCAGATTGTTAGCCTGCTACTGGTTTTTGTGGCTGTGCTATTAGTCATATTGAGAGAACTAATGTTGGGGTTTCATATGTTTTGCTTTCTAGTCTGACACGCGGCTTAGCCACCGAAGCAGTTCTGTGGGCAGAGGTGAGGGGGCAGTAGCTCAGTAGTGGGGGCAGTAGGGTGGAGAGAAAATGCAGGAAAGCAGGGAGGATGGAAATAGCTTAAGCTGTCCCTGGATACTGGTTTGATGAAACCAAACTTTAAAACAATGCGTCTCCATACAGAAATAACCTGAGAGATAACTATCTGTTCTGCCAGAAACCAACTGAAACAAGTTACTACTTTTTACCCTAAACAAAGAAATAAGATACCATCTCCCAGTGAAGTCGAAGGGAATTTGGTTTGAATCATCCTATATGCTCTTAAATAGCTTTTGATGTCTCAGCAGTTTTATTTTGTTATATTTGTCTTCATTTCTTCCTTGGAATGGTCTGTACTCATCAAATGACTGAAGAACAGGTAGAGTGATTTCTGAAACACCAGCTTCATCCCAGACCTGGGAGGATTGGGTGACCTGTAATGGTTTGCATTTGGGTGGCATTTAAAGGTCCCCATTGACATAGGGCCACTACATACTTATCTTATATACTGAGATGTGACTTGCTAAAGAGCTTTTCAGAATTTTTTTGTGCACATTAGCCACAACCTGTCTAACCAGTTAGTTCCAGTCTATGTTACTGCAATGGATAAGTATTTGTGTTAAATTTTATGAAATTCTTTGAGGTTCATTTACCTGAAGTTTTGCTTCAAGTGGAGTGCTTTTTATTGATACATTTTTCTCTTGTGTGTGTGTAATTTAACTGTTTTCCCCAGCTGTTGTAGCCTAAAGACTTTTGAAAACCATGGAAACATATTCCACACGTATCAGACCAATTCAAATTGATGTTATCCTGCCTTGTTATTTTACTACTTGTAATTTTAATATAGCACAATGGTCCGTATGTCATGAATATGAGAGCAAGAGAGATTTTTCTCAAAGAATAATGATTGCCTGATTAAAATATGCCACATGTGGAACAAAGGTACATTGTCTACCATATTTACTGGGATGAAGTGAGATTTTTACTCCATCGCCTACAGGTTTAAATTATAATTCTCTTTATATTCATGCAATTACTGTAGAGCAAAGCTGATGAGAGTGGAAGGAGCCAATTAATGGGTATTCTGTATGTGAAGAGCCCTTTATTTTCAGCTGAGAGTGGAGTGTCAAAATACGTACGATAATTTTAAGAGAACAGTTCAGAGTAGTTGTATGTGATTTTTTTTTCAGTGAAATTAATGCTCTTTCTGGTAGCCCTTTGTTTATTTGTGTTTTTAACCTGGCAAATTTGTTTTCAGATTGGGTTTGGGTTTTGGCAGTTTGGTTTTTTTAATAAAAAATAATATATAGATATGGATATAGAGAGTGTGTGGCATTCTTACCTTTCAGCAGTACTTTGGGGTATTTGAATGAAAGAAAAAAATAATTTCACAGTTTCTTATGAAAATATTTCTGTTGTATGAGCTTCACTTAAATGATACCGGATCGAGTTTACAGCATCGTGGCTATGCATAACTTGCAGAGATGTGTTGACACGTCCATATTAGCTTTAACTGGCTGGCTGAAATATCGGTAGTGACAGCACAGGCAGTTTCAACCTGGCTGAGCTACTCAAGGAGGCAGGCCACCAAAGAAGGTGGTGCTGTTGTGGCATCACTATTACTAAGTCTAATTTGTATGTATCTGTTAATCAGACCTATTGCTGTATAGGCAAACATTTTGAGAAAAAAAGAAAGCCAGCTACTGAGGTAGTGTTTTGTCAGCTGATTTTAACCTTAACAGTTTTAACACAGAGTCAGTTCAAGAGAGTAGCTACCTAATCTTGTGGCTGAGCATCCATAAGCCCAGCTGAAATGAATACAACTAAAATGGATGGTCCAAAATGAGTCTGTAAAGTGATGCATTGGTAAATGACAAACTCCTGCAGCAGTTACAGTGAAAGGTGTGTAAAGTAATGCTGTAGTTCCTTACTTGTAAGAAAATATTAGGATGTAGAAAGTGGAGTAATAAGAATTTGAGATGATATGGACCATATTTGGGGACAATGTATGCATGCATAATGTTTTCTTATAGTAACATTTATTATTTCAGCAGCATGTTGCAGCATACTCAAAAATGTTTGCAGCAGCTCTGAGTGTGATTAACTTATTTAATCTTTATTAGTTGCTCATTTTCTACTTTAAAACACTTTGCTACTTCTGTACTACTTTGTTCATAATCCATTTACAAGCACATCAGTTTAAAGTAATTAATGTTGTTTAAACTGCTTAAGTGTCTGAAATGCTTTAATTGCCCTTTTCCCTTTTATGCCTGAATTATTAAAAGATTGAGTTCACTAAAGCTAACTCAAAGCTGTGCCATAAAACAAGCCACTTGCAATGGAGTACAAGTTATTTTTTAATTAACAAGTATTAAAAAGCTTTGATTAAAGCAAACCATATTTTAGCACAAGAGCCATGAGCTTAGCAGCTCTTTGAATAGTATCATAATTTAAAATCCTACGATTTTTTTCACCATACCTTCAAAGAGTTTGGGAGTTGTTGGGGGTGCAGGCTGTTTGATTTTGATTTTCTTTTTTTTCAGTTACACTGTAAAGTGTAAATTTCTTCAGCCACTGTGTCCTACAAAGTACTTGCTAACCTAGGATTAGTATTTTAGTATTTTAAAAATACTTTTAAACCATCTAAAATCTTGAAAAGGTTTCTTTATTTTTATTCATAATGCAGTGAGGGGAAGACTGAGCAGAGCTACCTCTGCCTTGTGGTTAAAGCAGCAACTCTCAGCCTGTCTTTCTCACAAAATTGAATTAAGTAAAATGTTTTTTTCTGTCTGTCTTCCGGGCTGTAAAATGAAATTATTGTCATTAGCATCTGTACTTTGCTTTTATGGGATGAAAAACAATTCATTAATGGAGTAAGTATTCATCTTCATCAAAGAACTGGTGCTTTTAACACTGATTTCATGTGTCCATCTACTATAATGCCTCAGCATGTTCTAGGTGATAATGCACTGTTGAGCTTGTTCTCAGCAGTTACAGCTCTACAAAGTCTTAGAATAAGGGTAGCATTTGTTTTGCATGCACAAACTTAAATTTTCCATAATCAAGATAGTCAAATGGGGAAAAATGGCAATTATTGTCACAAAAGTATATCTATGTAACAAAATGAAGGTGTAATTGCATCCAGTACTGAATATCTAATTCTTTATTTGCTACTTTTTCTATATTTCATGGCCTTTACTTGTATTACACAATGTGTGTTGTACAAGACGGAATAAACTGATTTTGTTAGAAGTGTTTGCTGGTTTTGTTTCAGAGAGCTGGGAGATGTTATAAAGTACATTCACAGCAAGTATTTTGGTAATGGAATGTTACAACATCTTTGTCTCATAGAAATTAGCAGGAAAGGTCCTATGAGTTAATATGGACTGAATTGTTAGAAAGGCAGTAACTCTGAGTTCGTAGGGCACAGGATATGTTAGAAATGAGAAATGTGATTTTGGAGTTATAAGAGCTGAAGAGCTATCATTTGAATTATTTTTAAGAGGCATAAATATGTACATAGTCTAGACAGCTCTACTTTTGCACTGGCAGGGGCAGCTGCAGGCAAATGCTAATACAAGAGCTGATGCCAAAACGGAGAGGGGAAAAAATAGAAAAAAGCCAAAGATGAAGAATATGCTGGAGCCCTCAAATGTTAGTTTGCAGTGTGTTTTGGAAGAGTCATCCAGAGGTCTTTCTACAGGGGAAAAAATGAATATTGTAGTAATCCAGATCTACTTTTTAAATAACACTGTAGTGCTTGCCTTTCTTCTCAGATTTTTCCTCCCTAACAATCAGATTATCCATGTATACCCTACAGTTCCTGCGATGAGACTCAGCTTGGGTTGGGAAATGTAGCCTGAGTGTCATATCCTTGTCTTTTTATATGAGCCGGGGATAACTACATGTTTAAATTCTGGGAACACAAAATCTGCCTTCTGTTTGTTGCTTTAATGTCCTTTTCCTTGAACTATTTTTATTCTTCTATCCATTACTATCAAACTTTTTGATCTTACTCTTTGCTCACTTGTACTTGCCCCTTTTCTCCTCTTTTCCTTTTTTTATCCTTTCTCCTTTTTTCCCCCTTTTCTTTATTGTTGGTTCTCTCCCTCTTTTTCTCCACGTACATATAGTAAAGTCAAACATTGGATTTTTGGTGCTTCTCATATGACTTTATGTTGTTTGTCCTGTTGATGTACCTTAAATAATTATAGATTCAATAATTGTTGCTTGAATTAGAATGCTGGAAATGCCTGAAATGCCTGCACTGTTGCTCATATTGAAATAGTATGATAAAATCTTTTAAAATATTGCTCTTTGTGTGGAAACTTGACATTTTGAGTCCATGGTTAGTCTGTGGCATTTATTAATAGAATGAGTAATCAATCATATGCTTATGCAATTAGCAGTTCATCTCTGTAGGCCATCAGCTCAAAGCCTGAAGGGCATGCCCCTTTCACTGAGCTGCTAATACTACAGAAAAAGAGAAATACCCCTGACATCAGCTGTACCCTCCTAAACTGACCTTACTAAGAACCCAAATTACTATGGAATTGCTGAGCATGCCATTTTGAATCAAAGCAACACGTTGCTATATGCCATGCATTACTAACTTAGTCCTTTTGCAAAGCAAGCTGAATTCCAGTGGTCCTGAAGTCATTCTGCTGTATAGATCTGTGATCATTCCATCTGGAGTCACCAGTAGCTCAGGCCAAACAGTGGCATTTTGCCATTGGTCTGTGTGGAAAACAGTCAGTAGCTGTGGGGAGAGTTTGCGGAGGAATTTGGCGTGAGTGCAGACACGACTAGAGGGCTCAAAGGCTTCTTGGGCTTCCTCAAATCCAACAGTGTAAAAGCACCTTCCTGGTAAAGGCTGGGGCTCCAGTATCCACCCTGCAAACATGCATTACTCTACAGCTTTATCTTGTTGAGTTAGGACTAATCTTGTTGGTATACAACTGCGAAAAAGAAAGCTTTAAACATCGCTAGGTCTACATGCATGAATGTCTATGTTACTTCACTTCCTTAAGCTTTAAAAACACAAGAGAATTAAACTGATGGTTTGAAAAACTGAAGAAATAAAAAAGAGAAAGTTAAGCTGGAATATTAGCTAATTTTCTTTCAACTGGACTTCTACAAGAACAAAATTTGTTGTTGTTATTTGAAATGTTTCTGTGATGCCAGCCATTTAAATTCAAATTAAAAAATGCCTCGGGCTTGTGTTGAAAGTGAATGAATTACGCTGGCAGCTAGTATTAGTATTACTATTACTTCTTTGTATTGTAGCAGTACCTAGCAATAAACCAAATATTTATACGCATACATCACAGTACATTCTTGGTGACTGCAACTTTGGCATTTAAAAACCAAATAAAGTGGAGCATAAGAATATGTTTTTGCCTGGCAGCTGCATCTGATTTCTCCTAGTGGATACACTAAAGAATTCTCATGACTGCCCTAAATTCTTTTGTACTTGGCACTATACAAATATTTGAGTCAAAATCATCCTTATTCCGACAGATTTAGTCTAAGGCATACTACAGAGTTGCAGAGTGAATAGCGTTACAGTTTTTTGGTTTTCCTTATTTTTTCTTCTGTTTTGTCATTTGGGTTTTTGCTGCTTTCTTATTAAAGTAATTTAGTAGATCAACATTTGAGGATAGTTGACCATTTTTATGAGCCTATTATTTGTCAGTGGATTGACGACTTTACAGCTTTAAGCATAAAATAATTATAAATTGTTAACTGGTTTTGTGTACTGTAAATCTCTTCCTGTATATGCTTGGGTCTTCTCAAGAATATTTCTTGTGTCACTCTTGTTTATACTAAGAATGTGTTTGATAAACTGAAATGTCGTGGTTTTGACAGCCAGATTTAAAGAACTGTATTTGGGTATTACATGAAAGGAATTCAGTGGGTTTAAAGCTTTCAGGGTCTCTTCAACTGGACTGGCTCCTGCTCTTGTTGATAGCAACAGGCGTCTTAGCGTTTCATGTTAATGTTTATTTTCACATAAGCAGAATATTTGAGGCAATTGATAATTGTTAATAAACAGAAAAATGAAACCTGCTAGGTGGCCAGTTTTTGTTGAGACCTTCCTAAATGTAATGCTTTGAGGAACCATTAAAAGAGGATGTTTTGCGGAAAAGATTTTAATGTACCTACAGCGTATGTTTTTATAGAAAGCTTTGCTTTTCACCTAATGCAGATGTTAAACCTTTTTCTGATGCTCAGGAATAACAACAACAACAATAATAATACAATGGTATTTGTGAAAATAAGCACCCATTTATATAAGAATGCATTTTACATACATATCTGCATATATTTAAGGAAAAATCTGGTCCTTTTGGCAGCTAGACAAATTAATATTATTGTACTACATGCAGTGGGAATTATGCTGTGGACCTTGTCATTCATCCCCTGATACCAAATCTGGGTATACTTTATTCTTGAATGCAAGTCATGAAAGAAGTTTTCTGTTTGTTTTTGTGCAAACACAGATTGCACCTTTGTCACTGGTGTCCAGTAAAGATTACACTACAGCTACTAATTTCTTAAGATTTCGAGGTGATAGTACAAGCGGATTTGACAGCTACTAATTGACCAAAACCCTCTCTTCTGCTGGACAGTTTGCCCTAAATGACAAGAGATTGACTTCTTAAACAGTTTATATTTCTTGGTGAGAAATCAAAACTGTCATTTTAGATGTTCTGGGTGGGTCTATATACATACACATCTTTACCGGGTTAGATAAATATTTGCTCACACAGAAGCAAATAACTCTTCAGACTCTTTCAGAAAGGCAGTTCTCTAAGCTTTATTTGAAGAAGACTCGCAATACGTTTTCTATACCTGATCTGTTAATTGGCAGTCAGCGTTAATAAGTAATAATAACCAAAGTTTATTAGATTATTTTATTCTGTCCTCTACTGTATGCCACCCTTCTTGCTTTGAGTTTTCTCTCTGCAGAATCTATAAGATGAAAAAACTCAGTGAGGGGATGAAAGTGTTGATGCCACACAACAATTACTAATACATATTTGGGGTATATTGTATTTATGATAATTACTGGCTGGTTATGTGAACTGACTTGCTGGTTAATCCAGTCCGGGGGAAAATTCTCTCATCTGAGGCAGGTACATTATGTTTACAGGGATAACAGATCTCAAAGAATTCCAGTTACTGCACCAATGGGCAGCTGTTTTTCTAATTGTGGAAATTAATGGAGTTTTATTGATTAACAGTAGTTGACTGACTTTTGTCCGTAACTGTGCACTTTTATCTTCTACCTGATCCACAGTCAAGATGAAATAACCACAAGAGTAAATGATTGACATAAGCTGAATTAGTTGTCTAAAAACTTTTTTTAATCATTCTTTAAAAAAAGTAAATGACTAACATTGAGTTTATTTAGATGAACTTAGATGTTCTTTGTTGTGTCCTGGGACTTTTTTTTTTTAATTAATCAGGGTACTTGGAAAAAAACTAACACCACTTCAGAGCCAAGTCATTAGCTAAATTCAGATGCTTTTGTTTATATTATGTTTAAAATCCACTGTCTGGACAAGCTTGATAATGTAAACTGTACAAAAGCAAGTTGGGGCACACTTGATAATCAACTTTTCTGTAGTATTTCAAATCCAAGTTGGTTTATGCAATCCTTTTCCCTTTTACTCAAGCCATCAAAAAGGCTTAGAGAGAATCTTGCAGCATCTTCTACACAGGAAAATATTTGAAGATCAATAAGGTGTCTCACTTCTGTTACAGGAAGAAAACACAAACTTAGGTTAAAGTCTCTCCTAAAAATGCCTTTCTTCCAGTCTGCTTCCTTCAGGTTATTGCAAAATTGGCTCACAATTACTTTTTCCCAAATTGTTGGTTTGTCATGCTGTTCTGTAATATGGCATCTTTTTTCCTTTAATAATTTTTTGTGTCTCTACTGTCCTTGACTGCTTAGTATCTCTTTTGTTAAATTAGACATATCCACTGATTTTCACACAGTGCCTGGTACTAAGTTTATCATCAAGAAGTGCAGAGGTAGGGTAGGGGTTTGAAAACACATATAATGAAAACTAGTATGTCAGTAAACTTGTGGAGAAAGAGGAGAACTACTGAGCTCTACTGGTTTACTGTGCATTTCCACTGAAAGGAATGGCCAGGTGCAGTGTTAATGCTCTCCAGCAAAAAACAAATCAATTTTTAGGTCCTGGACTTGGACCTATGCAGAGGGGTGGCTCTACAGCCATCTGAGTATTAAGACAGTGTATTTCAGAAGTTAAATAAAATTACAAATAAGCCCTAAGATTTTAATCTAGAAAAACGGGGTTATATAAACTTTAAAAGGCAAAGAGAAAGCCAGAGCTACTTCAGAGGATGTGATTCTTCAGTTTAAGTAGATAGTCAATAATATCTGATACAGGAGTAAACGATAGGGAATGTGTTTTCCCCAAGTAGCAGATGGCAAGCTTGTTTTGAGTTTATACTTACACCAATCAATAGGTCTGGTAGACTCGTTTCCAGGAGGAGAACAGGCTTTTCTGAGCTGTGCAACATCCAGGCAGTCAGATCCAGATGATGCATCTGATTGGATTGAGCTGAAGATGATCTAGTAGCAGCAGAAGCCTTCTTGGTTTCTGGGCTCCTGTCTAGCCTCTTGGCCTGCTGTAATCTTCAGGTTTGTCAGTGTCTGTGCCCAAGAGAGTAGCGTTAATCAGTGAAGATAATTTTGGAACCCAGGGGTAGTGCAGGGTGCCCAGTGGAGAAATGCAAAGTCTCTGAAGGCAGAGTGAGTGAGCCTGCAAGCCTTTTCAGCTGTTCTGGAGAAGTGTATTCTCATTTCCAATATGCCAATTTGCTATAGAGAAAAAACACATTAAAAAGTACCTTGGTGCTTTTGCTTTTAGAAACGTTGGTTTGTAAATGTGCATGCATCATTGGTCAGGAGTATAATTTTTTTGTAAATTAGTGAAAATCTTTTGCTTTGACAATTTTAAAGAGAAATAATGGAGAGAAGACTTGTCTTTTCCCCAGCAAGAAAAAAAGTAAAGAAAAAACATCTGCAATTTCTGTGTTCACTAAGTGTTTATTAATCACCCCTTCCTGTTCTTTTTGAGATTTCATTTTCATTTAATTCTATTTTTCTTCACATTTTAAAAATAAACTTCTAGTATGAATTTAATTTATTCCCAGTCTGCTGTAATTAAGTTGCAGATAAACATATGGTTACCATATGACAAAGTGAGATTGAAAGGAAATGAAATGCTTTGTAAGAGATGCAGTAGTACGTGTACTTGGGCCTAGGTATTGCTGGTTTAGCTCTTCTGCAGCCGTACAGCCTAGACCCAATTATGAAATTACAAATAGCGTGGTAAATTAACAGTAACATAGCAAATAGTGACAAACTGGATCATGTATTGTAGAATCATGGTTGAATTAAGCATGAAAAACAATGTTTTGGAAATGTGAAAGAAGGGAAATAAATGGCAATGCAAATAGAGTAGGGGCCAAAAAGAAGAAGCTGTAATCAACTGAAGGATAAAAAGAAAAAAAGAACAAAGCAAAAAAAAACTTCATTAGCAATTCGCTAATGCTGTGTGGGTTTGGGGCTGGCGATGAGTAAGACTTCCTCCCAGTCGGTTTCAGGTACTCACATAGAGCATTGACTTAACTTTAAGAGGTTAAGATTGAATCTTAATGAAGTGATCTATAACTCCTGGTCTGCTAAAAAATACAGGTCTGAAACTAGGTGGATGCAGAGCAATTTTAGTTCAAGTAACCAGCTGTACATGTACTACTGGAGGAACCCAGGCATATCCTGAGCTTGTAAGGAAATGTTGGTAAGCATATTCTGCAAAGATTTCCCCTGTTCAGAGTAACATTCGTACTGTTATTCCTCAAGCGTGCACCCAAAATTGTTCTTTCCTCTACTACAAAGGAAGCATGCGTGTTGCTTGTGTCACTTGTGGTTTGTTTTAAAAGGAGGGAACTGAGCAGTGTGTAAGATGCAAAATGACTGCCACATAGACAAAACTACTTGTTCATTGTGCGTTTCTTTCCGTGAACTTGTTCTTTGGTGCTGAAGACTCTTGAAGTTTTGTGTAATTTGCATAACACAGATCACCAGTGGGTCTGTTTCACTTGCGTAAAATGTTTACTTAGATGGGAAGATAGATGTATTTATTCTGAGACATAATTACAAGTGGTGAAGTTTCATAAATCCATTTTGCAAATACAGTGCTTTTATGCTGTGTAATTTAGTTGAAGGGGAAAAGTGCGTTATCTTTTCTTGGTTTCAGTTCCTTTAATTGCACAAAATTAGAAACTTCATGGTGACTTTTGAGATCCTTTATGCTTTGAACTTTCAATGTGCTATTCATTGAATACTTCAAGATACTATGATTCTAGCCCTTGCAAAGCATTTTTAGGCAGTTTTCAGTGTAGACATGAAAAGAAATAGCATGCAAGAACACATTTGTAAAATGTTTCTCTTTCATAAGTCTATAATTCATATTTTATTGTTTAAAACCAGGTTTTGTCAACGTTTTTCTCCTGCAGTAGTTGATACAACTTGTTTTCGTAGCTATAATTTATTACATGTGCTGGTTGCTTCAAAGAGATATTTATGCTTATTCAAAAATAAAAGCATGCTGCCATCTTCCTAAGCACATGAGAACAATCTGACCAAAGTTGACCTCTGGTGTGCTAACAATGTTTGTAGTTTCACACTTTAACTGAGATTTAGTTAAACACACTGTTTCCTGAAAGGATTGCTGTATTTTACTCTAATTTAAATCATTGGCCTTAAGTTACAGCTCTGTTATCCATGCCTGAAAGCACAGTCTTCACAAAGCCATATGGAGAGGTGATGCAGAAGCTAACAGTACACCCCCTTGAGCATCTCACTATTAGAACATGTTGGTTTGGGCACAGCACTTTGTTTGGTGATGAGGCTTCAGCAACACCTGATTCCTAGCATGGATATTTGGGTTTAGTCCTGAAAAGACTACATTGATGCTAGTCTTCCTCATGCTTCTATGTCTGTTACTCAAGTCTGAATCTCATTATGACCAAATGGCCAATAGGAAAATATTATTTAAGCACACACAGCCCTTCCCAAAGCATCAGTGTTGTTAATCCAACAGATATGGGACTCAGCCATACTTTTTCCTTAAAGCCAAGTGAATAGAATTTATACAGTATTATTTGGTTTTTTAAACATCTTTAGCATTTTAAGTATGAATAGATCTCTGCATGAGAAGAGGCAATAAATGGAGATTTGCATCTTGTGGAATTACTGTAAAATCATGCTAGAGTGCAGAAGGTGGAGTTGATTGAGTGGGTTTTGTGCAGTGCTAGCTGCCATTTGAGAAGTACAGAAAGATTTTGTGTTACGTTTAGTGTTTCTAATGTTCCACGTCTTTTAGTATAGAGGGAAGTTAGGATATTTTTTTCTTGAACCTAGGTATTCAAGTTGTTTGTAGAACGCTACCTCAGCAATTCTGTAATTGCACGGTTTTGTAGTGCTTAGGGACGTGGTTTAGTGGTGGTCTTGGCACTGTTAGATTTATGGTTGGACTTGATCTTAAAGGACTTTTCCAACATAAATGATTCTAAGATCTATCACAAACTCATATGATGCACAGAGACAGATCTAGCAAGGAGTGGGACACCAGTTCCTGAAGTATGCTATTATGAGAGACTGCCATAACTGGGATGCTGATAAACTTCCTTGCTCTAGAAACTAACATAAAAAAAAAATACTGATTCTTAGGGAGATCTCAGTTCTGCTGCATTGCTCTGAGTTAGGGAATTGCTCCAAATATCAGTAAATCATAGCAGTGTAAATTGCTTTCTAAATGTTCCTCTATTGCTGTAGTGGAATTAATTTTAAATAACTTACAAAAACAGTTTAAAACTGTGGATCATACATGTCCATGCACACAGTAAATGGCTGTACAAGGGAAAAACAGTGGATTGAGGATTCTCTGTATCTTCTAATGCTTGTGCCATTGGCTTATTACATACCTTAAAGCAAAAGTCCACATTTAAATGTTGAGTGTAATGTAATCAATACTCTACGTACCAAATACAGATTTTAGATAATAGAGAATTTGTTTCCACAGAAAGATACCAAAGAGAATATGAAATGGCAGATAAAGAATACTTTATTTTTCAACCAAAAAATACATTGCATGGGATAAAGTGCTTTTTCCTTCAAAATGTAGAAGTTTAAGCCTTACAACTACTGCAGTAGCTTCAGAAGACCTTTGTTTCCAGTATTAAGCTGCTGAAGAAACAATGATTTAAACCTGTCAGCTTGTAAGATAGACATACTCAGTTAGATTCTTAGGTGTATCACATGAAAGTAAATTCTAAGTACTTCTCTCAAAGTAAGTTATATAGCATTCTATATCCATTGGGTTTTCAATATTTTACCAGTCTGTATTTTACCTGTGCAACTGATGGGTCTGAAAGATAAGAGGAAATTCAGTCACCTTATATTTGCATCAGTTTTACATAGACAAAACCAAATCTTGGCAGACTAAGTTAGTCAATGTAACAATACCATAATAATTTATGTTGATGTTGGGTCATTAGTTGATGGCCTGGTGTTTGTTGACTTGGCCAGATTTATAGCAGGGGAGGGGTTGCCCAGGGCTGACATTGTCTTTATAACATTATCATTTAAGTAACTGTGGCCGTTGTAACACTGGGTTTCTTCGTAAGAAACTAAACATTTGTATCCCTCCAGTTTGTCTAATGCTTTCTGGGGTAAACAACCCCTAAGGAGACAGAGTATGGATTTGCTGATTATGCTCATACCGCTTGTGCTCATACCTTTAAATCGCAATTACTGTCTGTCTTTCTGTACACACTTTTTAAAAGCTCCTTTAAATGAAACTTGAGGTGAAATCTAATCTAACAAAATGTCTTTCTGTAGGACTTTTTCCTTTGTGAACCATTTGTCTTTCTGACTCAGTAATTCCCCTTTGGACTTTCAGTCTTTTACTCAATGTTGTGGTACAGTGCTTTTCACAGTCAAATTTTGGATCTTTCAGGCTTTGAGCATAATGTTTAATGACACTGGTAGTGTTTACAGTATTCTGTTAAAAATACTCTGGCACTGCCATTGCGCGGAAAAAACTTGTGTGTAAAGAACATCAACTTAAGCATGGGACAAACTTGCAGCATCTGCAGGCAGTGGGTTTCTCTTCTCCTACCATATTCTGAAGGTTCCAGACTTTTCCTGTTGATTTTCAGTTCAAAAGAAGTCTCAAAAAATTGCAAGTTTGAGACAAAGCCTTCTCAAAACTATGACTATCTCACACATCTTCATCTGCCCGCATTACAGGTTTTTCTTTCATCCTTGTATTCAGATTTTGAGTGTACATCAGTGCTGCTCTTGCCCAGTCATGCAGTAGAGAGGAAGGAAAGAAGAAAGAATGGGATGTGTTCCGTTTCAGATACAGTATTACTCATGCCTCATTTATGTTGTACTGGCAGACTGTTTCATCTTAGCTGTTGAAGTCTGAGGTGTATGTTGGTACCAGAAAAGTTGGAGAAGTTTTTCATTGACTTAGGGATTACCACAGTGCTTAAAAAATACAGGAAAGTATAAATCCTTGTTACGTTTTCATGTTGGTGACAGCCATTTTACAGGATAAAGTATTTTAGTGAATTGAAATGCATTAAGAAATGTATTGTCCAATATCTAAAAATGAAACTCATCAAAGCAACTTAAATTACATTTCTAGAAAGATAAGTGATTGAAAATGTATATGCAATGTTTACAACAGTTCAACATCATTTGTGACTTGAGGAGAAGAGTTCTTGGTGAAGTTAGCACCAAATATTTTAGCAATGTACATAAGGACAGATAAATTCTAAAACCAGATCTCTTAAATGGAACTGTAGTTATCTGGGCTAGAAGAAGGCTTAGTAAAAGTAGAAATACAAACTAGCTTCCAAAAATATAACTGCTGCACTCAATTTCATTTTGTAGCCTGGTGATTGCTGGTTTTAAGTATCTGTAGGACTTGATCACGGTAATAGTAAAATGATTCCTTTTGCTGTTATCTGGGTTTAGACTACTGTAATTTAAAAAGTAGATTGCTGCTAAAACCAGAGAATGAGGCTGTGGGAGAACACAGTTAATGTGAATTCAGACTCTGCTCAGGAGCCCGGTGGGTAGAGGGCTGGTGGCAGTGGGTTTGATTGTTTAATGCTTCGGGAATATTTAATCATATTATTGGTACTCTGCAGTATTGAGAATTTTTGTCATTTTTGCAAATAGTTTGTATTTGAATGAAGTTGAGCTGATGTTGGTATTTAAAGCCTTGATGCTGCCACCATGTGTGTGACTTCAGCGGATGATGCTGTGGCCTTAGCTGAGCAAAACATACGTATAAATCACCCCAAAACCAGAGCCCAAATGGAGCATCTTTGGTAAACTTGGGAGTAGTTTACACCTGTGGAGGGACTCGTAGCAGCATGACTTGCCCAGCACTCTCATATACAGTCCTTACTGAATGCCAAGTTCAAAGTTAGTAGTAAGTATTCCATCCCTTCTTCCACCTGAGAGCAGAGTAGCGTATTTTCTTTGTAAGTGGGTTAGAAGCAAATTTGTCTGCTTTTAGTACAGTTTCTGCCTTGCCAGTTTTGCTTTTTTTGACTCTTAAGCTGAATAACTTAAAACATTTTCCTTAGAAGAGTTTTAGTGTGCAGAAAATGGCAACGCAATTTTAAACAGCTGAAGATAATGTATTTTGTTTAAAAATAGATACTCCAAGTGTATTCACTTGGATGGCTCTGTGTGTGTGTATGTTTAAAATCTGTCATGGGAGAAGGGGAAGGCTCTGTATTCCATCGTGATGGTCGTCCCCCTGTGATTTGAGACTATTTCTGTTTTAGACCAAAGTTCCCATAAGATTCCCTGCTTGGACTCCTGAAGGAGCTGGAAAAACGATTTCCGTCCAGAAGTAATAATAGCATGGGCTTTTGGTTTTGATCACAAACTGACATTTAAAAGTCATCTGAGGAAAGATACTTCTTGATTAAAGTCAGCTTTTGCTTAATGCATTTGTAGCAGATCTTTCCCATCTGGTATCGCACTACTTGACGTGATAGCTTTCAGTTGCCTGGTGTCCACTTTACAAGATCCCATGGGAGTTACTGACTTTCCCAAGGGACCTTTCAGGGAATCGGGTCATTCTGTTACTCTGCTTATTGCTCGGCTTTAGTTTTCCCTGGGGAAAACTTAGAAAAGTTGCACAGCAGAAAATATGAGGTGATAATCTGGTACCCACAAAGTGCATTTGGAATTGCACTTCTGTCAGGACTATTGCAGCTTGTGCACAGCATGTGCCTGGCGTTTCATTTATGTGCCAGATCCCCATGCTTTGCCTGCGGCATACAGACATTACGTTCTGTATGCGGAATATGGAAGGTAGATCGTGTGACTGCGTTTCCTGGCATTTATTCCCTGAATTGTCAGTGTTTAACATCGCTCACTTGATCCGGGGTGCAGTAGATTTGCTTCCTGCTTCTGCCACATGGTCACTCTAAGGAGTCAGCCCTTGGGAAGACGGGCAGACACCTCCTCATGTGAGGTGCTGCTTCACGCCCACTGCCGTGACTTCAGTTTTAGCCTGTAATAACGCCTGAAGAGAGATGTAGGTATCTGTGTTTTGGCTTTTTGTATGTTCTGTGGATTGCTAAAATACGATCTTTCCTGCTAAGGAGCTGGATTTTATCCCAAATACTGTGAATTTCACACAAGATCAGATTCTCACAGCATTCAGACAGATTGTCAAATTCCTGGCATTTATTTAAGGCGCAGAATAACCACGTCCTGTGTGCCGAACTCACCAACATGGCTATTCCCAGGTACAAGGAAGCTTTTAGACAACAGACAGTGATACACTGTGAGATTTCCTTGAGATACCTCTGGTTTTGGTACAACACAGAATACCACCTGCTAGCTGGAGTAAATGCATTGGTTATGGCAGCTAGGCGGGAACTCCCAAATAAGTCATGGGCGCGTTGTACAGCGGCTTGAAAATTGGAATTCTTATCTAGTGCCTCTGATCTATTTTCTCGTGTGATTCACAAAGGCCTCAGTATGGGCGGATGAAGATAAAACGTGACTCAGTGTTTAGCTATGGTAGACTTGGGACCTCTTGTAAACAAGGAACTTAAGACCCGAGTTCACCAGATACAAGCTAGTCCTAAACTTCTAGTATTTGCAACCTGGGGCTAAAGAGATCGCTAGATTCTCTGAGACCTGTGACACCAGGCAAATGAAGGCACAAAATGAATATCAAAGACACAAGTTATTGAGAGGGAAAGCCTGAAAACCTTTTTTTTAAAAAAAAATTTTTATTTTGTCATCAGAGGAGCATAAATCCACAGCATAAAGTTGAAGAGCAATCCCTGTTCGGCTGGGCAAGTGTCCTCACATCAGCCACGTTTTAACACTGTAACTACTGTGCACTCTGTTGCCCCTTCTGTGTCTTTGTTCCCAGGATAGATTGTAATCTTTATCCCCATGGTAAATACAGTACTCGATACTTTGCAGAAATTAAAACTGGCAAATTCCATGTGTTTTATGTCATTTGGCATCCTGCACAAACCCCCGTCAGTTTGTCATAAGTTCCTAAACCAGAGCGAGGTCACATCTGGTAGGAATTTCAGTCTGCCAGATGAGGCGTAATCCTATAAAACCTAGATCATTTTCTCCAGTGCTTTTCAGAGACTAGCTCCCCTGCTCCTTTTCCGTAAGACATACTGCTTGCCCTGGGAGCGCTGTTGAATGATTTAAGCTGACAGTCTTTTCACGCTTTATAAACTGCAATTTTTGGAACACAGCTTTGTGTCTGGTACATACGAGAGCACACGCAAGTAACAGCTCTGAAGCCCTCACGGTAACAGGCTGTGCCTGGATTCTGTTCCCTCTTCCAATAGTGTGTCCCTGCAGGGTGCAGTAGTTGTGTTCTTCCCCAGTACTCCAACATGTGTGTGTCTCCTCATGCTCTGAGGAACCCGTTGCCTTACGTAACGCCTAACTTCTAAAGGATCCATACACAGCTACAACTCTGCTTTTCTTTTACACACTTTTAAAACAGTTGTAGCACAAGTTACGAGTCTTAGTCCAGGTACACACTGTAGATTATAGACTGTAAATTATGAGATGCACTAACAAAGTAACAGAACAATGATCAGTCTTTGCACACCGTAGTAACTGAAAATAGCTGTAATTCCGAGCACCGTGGAAGTTTCATGGTCGTCAGTAGTTTTATATGTTTTATCATTTTTCCATTGCCCCATTATGTTTTGATAATAGGGGTTATTTTGGCATCCCGTTGCCTTTAGTACTTTAGGCTTTCAAAGCACTGTGTGGAGCTTGGTGATCCACTTTCTCAAAACAGAGGGTTATTTCAAGGTTTCCTATGTCTTGCATAAGGACTTCTAAGGCCTGTTTGTACAGGCGCACGATACTGTTTTTTTTCTCCGAGGTGACCAAATTTAAGTATCTTTCGATATCACATGAATGATACTAAAAAACCAAACCATCAAAACTTAAAAAGCAGGTCAGAATTTCAAACAATTAGTATCTCCTAACTATTACTCCTAACTATTAAAAATGCAAGCTAAAATCATAGAATCACTTTGGTTGGAAAAGACCTTTGAGATCATCGAGTCCAACCTTTAACCTAACCCTGACATCCCACCACTAAACCATGTCCCTAAGCACCTCATCT
>NW_009259328.1:3391303-3427221 GCF_000687185.1 Egretta garzetta
CCACCAGCACCGCACCAAGTACAGGGGCACAATCACTTCCCTACTCCTGCTGGCCACACTATTCCTGATACAAGCCAGGATGCCATTGGCCTTCTTGGCCACCTGGGCACACTGCTGGCTCATATTCAGCCGGCTGTCAACCAGTACCCCCAGGTCTTTTTCCACCAGGCAGCTTTCCAGCCACTCCTCCCCAGGCCTGTAGCGCTGCATGGGGTTGTTGTGACCCAAGTGCAGGACCCGGCACTTGGCCTTGTTGAACCTCACACAGTTGGCCTCGGCCCATCGATCCAGCCTGTCCAGGTCTCTCTGCAGAGCCATCCTGCCCTCAAGCAGATCAACACTGCCACTCAGTTTGGTGTCATCTGCAAATTTACTGAGGGCAAAAGTGGCAGCATATTAAAATCCACTGCAGCTGGAAATCACAAGCTCAAAACCACCTTGGTTTTCTGATTGTTCTGACCTAATTGACACCCTTTTGAACCTGCTTATTCACAGGGCAAATACCCTGATGTCGTTACCCTGCCGGAAGGACTGCAGGGAGATTATCTAACCCTAAAGAACCCCAAGCTTTCCGGGTAAGCCAATAAATACATTTCTTAATGATTGTGAAATGCATATTGACAATCCATACATAATCTGTCTGCCTGAACTTTAAGTCACTCTTTACTTCAAAGACAGAGATTAGATGATGTGTGTTACATTTTAGGGCTACAACAATGCATTAAAAACATCAGGACAAAAAAAAAACCAACCCTAAAATATATGTACAGGCCACATGCATGTGGCCTTTGTTAGGTAAATCAATCGCTCCTGTTGCTACTATGTGTACCCACTCTTTTGGGTGGAAAAAATAAAGGGCTCTAGCAGGCTTTTCATTCGCATTTTAAAAAAAAAATTGTTACTGTCTTGGGTTTGGAAGCTCTTGAAGAGTCTAAATTCAAAGTTTAGGAATGTGGGATGCATCTTCTCTCTCATGTGTCAGAAAACAGCTCAGGCTCAACTGGATTTGTTCCATCTTGGTTTTTCTCTGCATTATTCTAAAAAGGCCATGAACAGTGTCCTGGTGGACCTTATTCCAAGCCCAGAACATCACTATTTTATGCAAACACTTCAGAAATTATTTTCCTCTATTTGCATGCTGCACCTTAGGACCATACCTGACCGCAGGGCACAGATGGGAAGTAAGGGCGGGGGGCGGAATACCATCCCTCATTTTCTTTCCTATCTTACCTTTTACCACTGTTCCACGGGAACGTATCATTCATAAGAAACCAGGGGCAAAAGGCCTTGAGGTTGAAAATTTGAATGTGCCTGGAAATGAAGTAATAACCGTTCCTTGACAGCAGATTACCAGTTTTCCTTGGTTCAAAAGGTAACTATTTCAGATTCTCAGCTACAGCAATGGGTAAGCTGCGTTACTGGAGGTGAATCGTGTGAGCATCAGGATCCCAAGTACAGTACTTTCTGCTCTAAAGAATTATTAATGACAGTTGCCTAACTAACACTCACCTAACTTTTCTGTGCACAATACAGGTTTGAATTAATGATTGTATGGAAGATACATATAGATGAAAAAGGGAGAACTACGCCTGTTCTGGACCTCCTGACTAAAATACTGGCGCAAGGTAACGTCGGTCACTTCAGAGGCTGTGTCTGAGCTTTCAAGCCCGTCCCCTCTTTTTGGCCAAGGTCTCTTTAGATAAAACAGAAATCCATCTTGCAGGGCCCAACCAGGCCAGCAAATCCCAATTTAGCAAGCAGCTAAGCTTCACCTCCTGTGTGCTTTCCTCTTCTCCACAGCAAGTAACCTGTTTTACCCAAAAATGCAACTGCCAACAGCTGCTTTCAGTAGCAGCGCAGCCCTTGAAAAATAACGTTCACTGTTAATGTTTTTCTTGCAGTCTTGGAGCAGAAGATGGCAACTATTGAAAATGCCCCCGCTGGCTTCCGAAGCATGCTGCTGCTCTTTGGGATTGAGACAGCTATTGAGAATCTGATCAAAGTGTTTGGCTCAGAGAAATGAATACCAGCATTACGTACACCAGGTAGCAATTTCAAAAGTAGTTTTAATTAAGATATTGTGTTACACAGTCTATAATTTTATTGAATATAAACATTAAGTTATTTTCCATTTAGAAACCATACTCATAACACATGCTATCTGTACAGTTATGGCACGTTATATATAAATTGTCATGACATGAAAATAAATACAGCCATTTAAATACAAAAATGCCAAATAAAATAGTTACATGTACAGAGTGATTTCATTATAAATTTATCTTTCTGAATCATTAATGTACCAGAGTGGTTTTATCTTCTTAACATTTTGTAGATACCTGGAAAGTGTTAAAAGATCATGCACTGTCAAAATCAAGTCCATAAAAATGCATTTCATTTCACAGCTCTGTAGAACTACAGTGATTTTAAAATGACGAGAACACAATAAGACACTCAGAACAAAGAGTTAAATAGCTTGCTCATTAAATTAGGGTGGAAGGAGACCATTTGAAGATTTCAAAGACACACTGTGCTAAAAACCAACCAAACAAAGAAAAAAAAAAAAAAAAAAAAAAACAAAAAAAGGGTAAGTTTTTTCCACAATGTAAGTGTTAAATAGAGACAGCATTGAACTAAACAAGGAAGGGCTGTTACACTTCTGGAGAGAGATGGACAAGTCAGCTGCTGCTCACTGCAGTGCTTTGGTTTGATTTCCTACTTCTAGGGGGAAATTCTAGCAGGTAATGCATCACATTTCAAACATTCATCCCTGAAGAAACAAAACAGATCAGACAGGTGTCTTGTAATCTTCCAACCTGTACCACTCTAAGTCACGTCCCTTTTACGTGGGAGCCATGGTTCCTGTTCCTGGAATCAAGAGACCAAAGATATGAACTGTGGACTGGCAAGTTGTGTGACAAGCCTTCCTCTCCAAGCCCACAGCTGCTCCAACCATGCGAGCGGTACAACTGCCTGCTCCATTTAGAAGTTATGACAAAGTATTTTATAGCAATGGTGAAACAGGTGGGGAAACCAAGAACTAAAAGCAACAGTATGTTTATAATACCATCATTTTAATAATCCACTATTTGATCACTGAAATTGTCTCCTACTGCTCTGGTAGGTCAGGAAAAACTGACAGACCAGACCAGCTTCTGTCAGAATCTACAGCTGAGCAATGCCAGAGATCAAGTTTTGTTGAACAGCAACGTAAAAAAGTATGTTAGATATAAGGCAGACTAATTTCAAGTTTGGAATCCAGTAGACAGGCAAAATTCATCACTACTTTACCCACCAATACATTACTGGTTTAGATAGCTTTTGTGGAACCTTTAGTTTATTTCCTCCTTAGCACCTTCTTGCAGGGAAATGACACTGTTTGATCAAGCACATAGGCTTCTATTTGCATATGAAATGTGTGTAAATTACAGCATAAAAACCTAGAAACGTTCCAGCTGTGGATAGTCCTTCCTCTCCCCTCTTGCCTAGAAGCCGGAGGATTTCTGAATTTAAAAACAGCTCTCTCTCCCCCCAGGTTTTCTTTGGAAAGGGGTTATTACCGCTGTCAGCTACCAGCTTATTGCACTGCTGTGGCATCACATTTCCATGAGACACTGTCCCTGGGAGTGGAGCACAAGAGGTTGCTGACACAGGTCACTGCCCATAGCAAAGCTCTATTGCTCTGAGTGGCATTACTCTGTATTTTGTATTACTTCCTTGAGTTGTACCAATGTACAGGGGGTTCTGGGTTTGCTTTTTGGATTCCAGATAAAATAGAACAATGCAAATGTTACAGTGAGATGCCAATATATTTCTATTTTTTTAAATGTTAACCTATGCTATTTTGAAAAACATCATTACCAGTAAGCACACGCCATATCCAGGTAACAGCAGGTCACTTGTAGCTCGAATAGCATCTCTCCACACACTTCAGGGTGTGTAATCCCCAAGCATATGGGAAAGTGTCCCTAGATTTTATCGCACTGCCCTTGGTTTTGAATATACCCTCAGTCTCCAGCTCAGCATCTTCCTCGAGGCTGGCTTTTACTGCAACATCACACAGGACTTCAGCTGCACATGCTGATGGGCAAAGCTATCATTAAATCACCGAAGTAGTGACACAAGCTTAGCTCCTGCTCTCATCATGAGTGTGACCCCCTGCAGCCTCAGAAAATCAGATCCTGTCACCTTTTTCCTGTGTCACTTAAAACAGGACAAGCCTGAAAGCAGCTCCTCATGCTGTGCAGTAGGTGGGATATCAGCGAAATAATGCCAACATTTGACACAATCTGTAAAACTCAGAATATAATATTCTTATAGCTCAATTTAAATTAGGTAAGAGCAAGCTGTGGTTTCACCTTCAATAGCAGCATATAATGTGTAGAAAATAAGAGACCAGTATGTCAGATGGGCCAAGCCCAGCTGTCACATAAAATCCAAAGATGCTCACATTTATCCCTTTTCCCTTAATTTCAGAAGCTTTAGGTAGATACAAGGTGATGACAAAACTTCTGGAGGCCACCTGCCATTCTTCATCTCACGCATTAGTCCTTAAGTGTTCTGCCCTAACACAGTAGTGCCCCAGTTCAGCATCGCTTGTGTAGCCACCTCAGTTCTATTTTCAGTGGACTTAATGCTGAAGTTTTCTATTAGGTTTTGCCAGAGCAATCCCTCTCCCTAGCAGGTCCGAGTGAGACTCAAAGCACAAGCTCCAAGGCAACTCTCGTTAGTAATTAGGTTTTCTATATTAGTGCAATACTTAAGGAAACCTTTAATTCTGTGCTCTTTCAATTCTAAGGAAGTAGACTTTTAGTATTAATTTGATCTGTCCTCTAGTTCCAAGGTATGGCACATTACCTGCTCTGTCAATAAATACATTCATTAAGGTTATATAGCAAATGCGTGGTTTAGTGCTATTCCATGTCTTTGAAAAGGCAAACGAATCAGAAACCAGTTCTTAAAGCAAAAACATTCACAGCTGAAAAATGCACTGAACACGATAGGAAAGAAAAAATAATCACTCTAAGTGTATTCCATTGATCTTTCACTTTCTAATGTGTTTGAATAAAAATAACCTTAAGGAAATGGTTACACTTGATGGAGAACTAATGTGCAGTCTTCATTCTCCTTGAAGAGATTGGACATAACTGGGTCATCTTTGGCCTGTACATTCTTCAAATAGTAGTTTACTATCTTGCCATCAAGTTTGTACTGATGCGGAATGCTTTCGTAGGGCTTTAGGTCGAGGTCCAGGACAGAAACAGAAAAGGTGAATCTCGATTTGGACGTTAGTACCACAGGTCTCTGCTCAGAGCTGGAAAACAAAACCGTATTGCACCTCTGAGTCACTGAAGCCAGTGTTTTTCATTTGCGTACCCCGAGTCCCCTTGCAAAAGTGACTCACATTTATTTTAGAACTTTCATGAGAGCCTAAGAAAATACACTTCAGCTAACGCAGAGTTTAGGAAACTACAGCTCCAGCTTAACTAGTCTTGAAGTGAACTTGCTGGCACCTCTTCCAGTTGTTTTCCTTTCAGCTTCCATACAGCTTAAGTCAAAACATGACTCTCAATTTCTGCATCGAGTTTAGTGAGCCTAATCCATTCCTAGGTGATATGCGTACAAAGCAATAGCCTTCCTTATTGACTAGCAGAAGCAAAGTATCATTGAAGCTCCCACTTAGTTTCAAGGTAACACAAATTTAGTAGCAGAACTAGAGTCCAAGCATGCTGAAGGATGGAGGACTTGTTACCAAGTCAGTCAGTCAACCACTGCACAAGCCATCTCCCTCATGAACTTTTTGTTCAACTGCAGGGCAAACACAGAAAACAATATGCTCTAAAAGCAACGCTTTGGTGAAGCAAACTCCCCCAGGTTAAGAGCAGACTAAAACAGCCTGTGGCAAAGCTTCCTGCCTTACAGTGAGAGGTGTCACCTCTTGATTATTGCCTTGTTTTGACTGATGAGCTTAAAGACTTCTATTTTCCAATTAGGTGGTTAAAGGCAACTCATCTTGAAAAAACCTCTCATGAGGACACCAAGGCAGAAAAATTACACCTAGCAGAAACCATTTGTATCTACTATGAACAGTCAATTCACATTCCAAGAAGGGAATAAAAATAAAACCTTAACCCTTTTTATCAACTTAAAACTTCAGAAACAGACCTCTGTCCTAAACATCTTGAATCAGAATGCTACCTTAGTAATACGTTCACAGCCAAGTATTTGGACCACCCCCAAAAAACCAACCACCCACTTTTTTAAAGTTACTTGAATTGACTGAGCTGTGCAAAGGCATCTTCAGTTTCTAAATGAGGAGTTAACGCAAAAGCCGGTCTCGCTTACCATTCGTCTTGTAGGCAGGGTGAAAGGGCAATCATGATGGAGCAGTCTTTAGCAGTCATTGCTATCCTGTACTGCTGCACCTATACAACACAAAAATAACATGGATTTTCTATTATATTTGTATTTGCCTTAGTAGAACATGCTGTTCTTTATAAAAGGCATGAGTATACTCAGTGTACTAGTATGTTGGTATTTGAAGAGCTGGAAATTCTGTCTCTGTAAGAGGTTGTCAGCAGGAGCAAGTGGTTTTACAGCGTCCTGTGTAAGAATCATGTTTATTTCCTACAGCTACTTTTCTTGAACACCAAACCAGCACCAGTTTGTGCAAATGCGTCCTCAGTCTACAAAGGAAATAACCAGCTTTACTCTTCTCTCCAGAACTGGTGCTAAACATGTTTGGGTTTAACTGCTTCTGCTATCAGACACTCCCTAGGGCTTTAAGCATACAGACAAGGAGGGGTGATGCTAACACACTATCTCTGAATGGTGTTTTTTACAACTGACAGACTAAACAAGCATCAACAACATGCACAGGAAACATACCTTTGTTAATGCAAATGCTACCGTCCCATCATCTTCAGTTGAAAGATCTAGCAGCTTCTCATAAAATGCTTCATTGTAAGGTCCGTCTATCTGTAATGTACTTCTAAATAAATTTTAAAAGCAGATTTACAGACAGCCAAGATGATTTACTGGTTTTCAGTGAGATCTTTCTTCAGCAGCCCAGATACTCAGAAAAAAACAGTAACACCGATAAACATGGCAACAGGTTAACGCTCAGCAGTCTAACACCATGACTAGGCACTCTTATTCTCACCTCACTAAGAGACCCTGTTTAAGGTTGGTTGGTTGTTGGGTTGGGTTTTTTTTGAAGATGACTCATTCTTAATCTACCACCTGTGCATCACTAGAAGAACAGTATTTTTTGCAAAAATGAGTAAGTTTCAAAATTTGTAACAGTTTGCAGGAGCTCCCCAAAGACTTGCTGAAAACGCTGGGGGTATGCACGTATGGGACAGGCCCCTGCTGTGCCCCCAGCTTCATAACATGCGCTAACAAGGGGATGGTTTATCTGGCCTCCTTCCTTCCCATGTGAAATACCCAAACTCCTCCTGGAAAGCTGAACCTATAAAAGCAGGATTTGCAGCACACAAACACCCCACAGCTGGAAGAATACATTTTCAAATTATTTGTTTAATGTATAAATAAACGTACATGTAAGCCACACTGCAAGCAATTTAAGCAGAACTTGAGGCCAACCCATCGCCCATAACATAACCTTCAACGGGAGTCCCAGGGAGCTGAAGGAGCACAAGCAGCAGTGTCTTGCAAGTGAAGCCAGCATGCCCTCGTGTGAGCAACGGCAGAATTACAGGCAAATTACAGCCCGAGAATGCAAGAAGCTTCCACGTCAAGGTTTTTTTTATAGCAATTATTACTTCAACTAATAGGCTTTATTTGAGAACAAAGGTAGCAGCTTGCAGCGCCCAGTATTTCTTCACCAGGCAAGAAATGCTTGTGCCTCAAGTACGATGTGATTGCTTGTGGGTTACAACCTGGCTTAGAAAGAGTTCAGAGGAGAGCAACTAGGATGATAAAGGGACTGGAGCATCTCCCCTACGAGGAAAGGCTGAGACAGCTGGGCTTCTGCAGCATGAAGAAGAGAAGACTGAGAGGGGACCTCATCAAAACGTACAAATGTCTCAAGGGTGGATGTCACGAGGACAGAGCCAGGCTCTTTGCAGTGGTGCCCAGTGACAGGACAAGGGGCAATGGGCACAAACTGAAACATAAGAGGTTTCAGTTGAATATGAGGAAAAACTTCTTTCCTTTGAGGGTGACAGAGCACTGGAACAGGCTGCCCAGGGGGGTTGCGGAGTTTCTTCCTCTGGAGATATTCAAAGCCTGCCTGGATGAAATCCTGTGTAACCTGCTCTAGGTGAGTCTGCTTTAGCAGGAGGGTTGGACTAGATGATCTCCTGAGGTCCCTTCCAACCCTTGCCATTCTGTGATTTTGGAGCTACTCCCATCAGGCAACGAGGGCCGGCTGGCCAACACCAGGCACTGGGCCATTGCCCACTCACACCTCCTGTAAGATCTTGCAGGCACGGGCTGCCAAATTTTTCTGCCAAATAGCAAATTCAGGGTTCTAAAGGGCAGGCTGTAGGTAGCCAATATAGACTTGAGAAGGACATAAAACCAGTGTTGTTACTGCAGGCACAGTCCCAGCTCTGCAGGTACTGAAGGCAAGAGAAGCCAACCATCCATTTGCTGTCTTTTTCCTCAAATACACAACCTCCACTTCTAAGGAACTGGGCATTTTCTCTCTTGCTCTTTTGTGAACTTCCCATGCTCCTTACTTAAAAATTCAGTGACTGACATCAAAACTTTTAACAATAAAACTCTTAATCGGCACTGAAAAGAAAAGCCATTGAGTCTTACCTCTCTTCAGGAAACTCCTCTAAGTACTGTTCAACTCTACTGTACAAAGGATAGAGTCCTTCAATATCCAGCATGTCAAGCATCTGAGCCTGAAGGGTTTTATAAAGGAGACAACCCCTCGGTAAGCCAGAGCTTTCCAATTTATGTTTACCTAGAAGAAAATGTATTTCAAGTAAGGCGGACATGAGTGTCGTCTTTGCTTCATTTTGCCATTACCCCCGCTTGTTCACAAAGCAAATCCAAATACTCCTTAGACCAATCACGGCAGGGGGGACCCCAAACCAACACACTTCAGTTTCCAAACACTGTGCATGTGCTTACCTGCACATGTAAAGAGCACATATTTGACTGCAGAATAAAACACCCGGTACACAACTCTGCAAATTACCCAAAAAACCCCCAAACGTAAACCAACACTTCCATTGTAATCTACTTGTTTGAGTCTACAAGAGAAATTTTTCATATGAGCTTGAAGCCACCACAAATTCACTTTCAACAGCATGAACTGTTGGCAAAAAGTAATTTAGCATTTCAGTTATCAGGTCTTTTTAATATACTATAAACAGATTCATATTTGCTGTCATTTCTGTAAGAGAGCTCTTTCTCCCCACAATACAACAAAACCAACCAGCAATGAAAAAGATCTTCCTCAAAAACATGCTGTTTGTTAGTGTAATTAGGATAACTAGCAGCATCTCAAATAATTAGAGCTTTACGAAACTTAGGCACTGAGGAATTAACAGGATTTACAGTTTTCCAACTCTCACTTCCCATTTCTTTTCCCTCCAGTATTGACACCTTCCTCTTCACCAGGAGTGGAGTTGTTGAAGACAACAAGAGGTACACCCTGGCTGGGAGGGCTGACAGGAGGAGCAGGGAGAGGCAACAAACAGGCATTATGTAACAAACCAGCCGAGGCAGCCAGACTTCATCACACACAACATAAAAATTCCCCACTCACTTGAAAAACTCATGCTGGTATTTTCTTCTATTTTTCCTCCACCACCTTCTGAATTTATTTTTATCCCTGTCATTAGGTGCAGCACTAAAAGTGCTCACTACAAGGTCATACCAAAACCAGTTATCTAGCAGCTATGCAGCTCAGAACTGATTTTTAAAATGTCACTAAAACTCCACCGTTTCCATTCTCACATGAGTATTGATCAGCAAGTGAGAGGCAAGTATCTGAATCGTTATGTGGTAACAGTTAATTATTGACAGTGCTCAAGAAATTCTCTCTTACCATTTCTTACTAGCTCCTTATTAAAAGCACTTGCTTCACAGTAGCTTCTTCCTTGTGAAATGGGAACTGTCTTCATATCACCTGCCCTGCAGGCATCCGTACTACTCAGTAGCGCCATTGTTATAACATGGATTAATTCTTTAACAATTGTCCTTGTACAGTGTGGTCCACTGACCAACCCATTGGAAGGAAAAAAGAAAGGTTTCAAGTGACGAGCAAGTTCGTTCCAGTCGGAGACACAGTCCTGGTCATCTCTACAGCCATAAATTAGTTCCCCATTCTGCAAATGAGAGTCAAGAAAAAAAAAAAGCTAGGCACTTCATGAAATCCAGTTATTAACACTTAGTTAATCGAAGCATCAGATTTAAAGACACATAGCACAGAAAAGTGTCTAACAGCCTGCACACAAATATCCACATTCCCAATCTCTTACAAATTTGCTCTCAAGTTTAATCAGATACCACAGGTGACAACCTTTGAGTTCGGACCAAAAAGCCTATTTCAGTCAAGTGCTACTTCCCCAGCTTACTCAACTGTAAGTAATGAGAAGAACAGAAGTGAAGTGAACTGGCACTCAGCACGTTTACTTATTGCTTCTTTGAGTAACGTCAATAGTGAAAAAGCACCGTGTGAAGCAGCAACCTTCTTTTGAAAGCCAGATTGGAAAGCAGAAGACTAACAAAAGGGACAGAAAAGGGGGGATAGTTACCTGTACTAACAGCAAAAATGGGACAGTTCATACAAGCTTACATAATTCAAATAGTTGCTTTAATACTGGAAATAAGTTGTAAATAATTTTATTTCCTAAAATTAATCTGAAAATCTGCATAAGCCATCAGGTACTGCTTTCTATTTTTCCTGCATTACTGCCATAAAAAAGCTAATTTCATTTCCTCAGGGAGGCACACGATGTGTTTGGCTTGCACGAATGCTCTAACAGCAATTTATAAGTATTTGCAGCAAGATGCAAAGTTCTCCATCTTCTTCCTCCTGAAGAAGCACATAAAGTTTTAAAACTTTGGTCATCTCTACAAGTCCTTTTCTATTAGTTGTTCCTTGTCGATTCTTTCGGACTAAGTAGTTCCAGGGAATTATTACTTACCTTGTCCTAACTTGACACCTACCTAAGACTGTGCTCATTTTCTTCTTTTGGTGGGGTCTGACTGCAACAGTGCTGATTAGGTAGGTTTGAAGTAGGAGCTTGCCTGTTCAGATGCTGGAGTTAAACTGTTTAAAAGCCAAGGCAAAAAAAAAAAGCAGGCAGAGAGATTTGATTGCTTACCTTAAATATTTTCAAGTTGTTCTGTGCCTCCTGTAATAAGCTCTTCAAAGCAAAGTGCATTCTCTGTTTATTTCTAGGGGAAAAATAAAATAAAATCCCAGAATGTTTTATCACAGCCTTTAAGATGTTTGCACCCATGCCTGGAGGGCTCTGTGGAATCAGAATTGGGCACCTGAAATGAATGCACCCATTAAGCCTGTTACTCATGCTGAAGTCACTGCAAAGACACAGTGACTACTGGCAATTAGAGCTTCAAATCTGAGTAAACAGCTCTTTGGTTGTGTGTGGTGTAGCAAAAGGCATTGGTACATTAATAAGCAACTCTGATTCCTGAAATAGTTGTCAAGAGGAATATAGCACCAGACATGTCCGCTGTGAAAGTCAGACAAGCAGGCAACAATCATCCTTAACAAACACTTGGTGAAAGTCACAGTAATCTGAGAAACAAGTCTGTAACACAGGGGTTTTGGCAAAAACACAGAATCAAGTCACATGCTTCCTTACCCTGAGAAGAGATCCAATGGGCAATATTTACTTGGTCGCTTCCATTTTCCGTTCGCTACCTGTTGAAAACCCACACCACTGCTGTTAATCGCCTTCTGGAATAACGACTCTCAGTTATTTTACTAGTCAGGTGTGCGGCACTAACACCCTGCCTTCAGAAGCCCTATGATGCTTAAAACCCTTGGAGCGTACAATTCATGACTAGTAGGGGTCTTCCTCCCCGTATTTACCTCAAGTCACTCAAATTGCATTCACAACTGGAAAGCATGGCGAAAGGTCACATTAAATGACGTAAGGCACAGTCACACAATTTCTGACACATAATGAACATTAGTCAAATTAATTCCGTGTGTGTTACATCCTGTTACAAGTTACAGAATGCCACCATGCACTCAGCGAGCAGTACTTGAAAGGAAGTTTGACCCTGGAGTTTACTCAATCAACAGCATTAATAGTCCTCAAAGACTAATCTTGTATTTCTTCGCTTCCCACCAAACTTGTTCCAACTCTCACTAAACAGATTCACACCCCTCAACTCAGATGTGTATCCACCTTTAATCATATAGGAGATTAAAGCAACAACATGCAAGTTTCAACAAGAAAGCAAGACTAGAACAGCAAATACAGCAGTCAAAGGAAAGCAGGGTGACTACTAAAAAAAGTTACCTTTAGATGTTGATGCATACAGTAACGACACACCTTGTGCTTTATCTCCTGCGAAACATGGCTGGAAAAAGGAATGAAGCCACATTTTGGCTAAAACAAACAAACAAACAAAGATTATAAATATAACTGTATTTCTTTATGTAAGGGCACACAATATGCAAATCTTTCCAGTTAAAGGAGACTAAAACCAACCAACCAGTCAACATCCAATGTTTAAAAGCTTGCTATATGTCACCATATATTGTTCCCAGTTATTTTAGAGCCCTCACTTAAGAAATAAGGGCACACAAAACTGCTGTAGCCTACACAAAAGCCCAGTAATATCTAGGAACTTCCCAGGTTTTGAAAGATCAGAAATTCGAAGAGGGAGGGGGTATTTCATGCTGCGGGTCACAGTGAAACTTGCTGCATTCCTTTGAAACTGCTCTGGTCACTATGTGCTTAAAAATGCCAACACCCCCCCCCCCCAGAAGGATCTTCTTCAATACCTTAATCTCTATGCAGAGGATTGGCCGGTGTTCCACAAAACGGTAGGTCTGCAGCCTGGTAAGATTAGGAAGGCACATTGCATAACTACTAAGAGTGTCCATATCTTTATCACAGCGAGACTCTGGGGAAAAAAACAAAACAAAAACAACACAAAGAACAAAATTAGGTGCTTTGGTGTTTATCTTGTTCACCAGGCCTGGGGGTGGGAATAAACTTAGAAAGACAGACCACAGTTTAGGAGGCTTTGGCCAATCATGCACACGTACAGATCTGCTCTCCTCGTTACCAACACTGTCTTGAGTTTCCCCAGTCAGTTGACCAACAAGAGGTAGAGAGGCTCACTCCTGTATTCAGAGATGTGATCTCATGTTTGCTTAATGAAACTGCAGGCACTACCATCCCTTAGTCCAGTCAAGGGGAATCTGCAACAACTGGCAGGAATATCAAAAACTCTTCAGAAGTTCAGGAGCAAGTGTAAATCTGAACAGAACCTGCAAGTGGATTCGCTCAACTCCTCAGCCTGCACGTGGTCTCCTCCTACCCATTCCAGTGCTTACATCAAGATAATAAATAGGTGAAAAGGAACACAAGGAACAAAGGTTTGCTTCCACCTCCTCACAAGCTCACAACCTGGGACAAGAATTTCCTCTGCTAAGACCACCCTTTTAAAAATCACACTGTTTGTTTAATGTAGTCCAGATTAACAATCCCAAGAAGAAACAAAGTAACAAAATGGTTTCGGACTAAGATTAAGAGGCACTATGTAGGTAAAGCCTTTAAATAGCCTCCCTCCACCCACATCCTTTGGGGCAGAGAAAGGTCTGCGAGGTTTTAATTCAAATTTAAGAAGAACATACGCTCCTGGATTTTCAGATACGTATGTTACTAAAGAGACACACAGAATATATATATTCTGTTATAGCTTCCATTGCTAAGAAAAATTGTCCATTCTGAAAAATATATTGCAATAGAAAAAAAAAAATGCCAAGAAACAGAAGGTTCACTAGGCATTAGCCTGCAATTACATGCTGTACTTCACTGGGATGAGCAGGAAGAAACCTTCTTTCTCCAACAAAACGCTGAGGTTTGTTTTTACATCCATGTTCATCTGGAAGCCACTTGTCAAATCAGATACATGCAGAAATCTGAAGTATGAGACGTTCCTTCTTAAGGTAAATAGGCTTATTGTGAAAGGTAGCATTAAAGGAAATTCCTTCCTTGAGGTTTAAAAAAATTCCCGTTAAAAATGAACAATGAGATTTGCTGTTATAAAGCAAGAAATACGACTCAGACAGGCTCCTCACAGCCACACTTCTTCCTCTAAAGAAACACCCACAAGCTTTAACAAATAAAACTTAACTCTGCCATTCACTCCTACCAGAGCATCACCAATTTGTAACTTTTATTAGACACTATTTACTTTCCTTGCTAGTGCCGCAGTGCCAGAAACCATTTCTCAAAAACGTGAGGACAAGTCAGCAATAGAGAGTGTGCTCTCTATATGTAAATTAATTCAATTTTTTTCCTGGATCAAAGGCATCAAAGTACTGGCTACAGTTACCAAAGAATTTAATACCACATTTTTCTTCAAGGAATTCTGCTAAAGAAGGAGTTCCTGGCCATTCTCAAGAACATTTGAGAATGTAAGATGAACACACCACGAAGGCCATCTCCTCTTTGCCCATTTTAGAGCTCAGACATTGCTGTACTTTTAGCCATACAGGAAGAACGATGCACCAAAGCATTGCTGACTAAGAATGATGACACCAGATTCTGAAGCACTTCACACTGAACACGTCAGAGATTGCCAAACTTCGAGTCTTGCAGCATGTTCCACCAAAAGGTTTTGCAAGGTCAAGGCACCCTTTACCTCACGCATTTGTCCCCTTCGATCCCTGCCCAAGGGGACCAGCAAAGCACACTTGGACTTCACCACTGAATAAGGGCCCCAGAGCACCACGCAGGAGTTGGGAGAAATCAGGCACAGCCCCGTAGCCCAGAGATGCTCCTTAAACATGACTGGCAGCACAGCCCGTAACACTGCAACCCCTTGCAACGAGACATGCCAGCTGTTGGGAGAAGAGAAGCGAGAAGCTGGAACCTCCAGTTGCACGCTGCTTGAGTGCTATCACTTGTAAGATGCGAGATGCTTGGCCCCAAGTGAAATACTAACAGTGAGAACAGGACAGTTTAGTGGGGAGATTCTGAAACTATCTTCCTTCCAAAGCTCTGCTGCACAATCCAGAAGAAACTGATGGAATCGAAACAATCATGTCAGGATGCATCTTCCACCTCCCTCACTGACCTTTGTGAAGGACTTCACAGCAAGGTGAAAGCTTGCTCAAGATTTAACAAACACAGGCTTACAGAGGGTCCCTCTCCCCAGTTTAATGAAACTAGTAACAGGTGCAATTTTTCATTCTAGAACGCACACATTTTTCCTCCACAAATTTTCAACATGTCACTGTCTAAATATTGAAAAAAGTTTCCTCATATTCTGAGGTATGATGCTTTTTACTTTCTAACAAAGCACAATGCTTTCCAGCTTGAGGAAAGCCCCCTTTTTAATGCTACCCCTGGCACTTACCTGGCCTCTCGGGCTGAATTTTTAAACAGAGCTGTCTTACGAAGTCTAAAGGCAGTTGAATAATTTCCTATTAAAAAAAAAGAAATGTATATTTCAGCACAAAAATTAATATCCAGTTTGGTGGTCCTAAAATGGAACAACAAAGTTCAATGGATGTTAACAACAGTGTAACAGCAACAGTGTGACAACACCTTTTCCACTCAGGTTTGGTTAAGTAGCTCTGGCTGCCCTGAAGAACAGGGTTACCTCTGACTGCACAGAAACCTAAACAAGTCACAGGAACCAGATTTCTCCCCTTGTTTCACAGTTAAGTATAAAAATATCTCTCACACACCTCTCGCCCTATGCAGTAGCGTGAAGTAGCTCAAACCACAGAAGACAACCCAATCACCTCATCAGCACAGAGCAGGATCTTTGTTCTGATCCAAACACTTTTTCTGTGGGCATATCTTGCTCGAGAAGATCTGCAAAACCTATTAATTCCTTAATTCCTTTTATTGGCTTTTACTCAGTGTTTACAGTGCATAAGCCATTTATTTTAAGAATAAAACATTTACCCCGTGGTGAACATAGTTCTCCCCGAAGAACTGCTTCATGACATGTTTTCCAAAGTCTACGATGTTTTGCAGATGATGTAGAATTTCCTCTGAAGTCTGGGAGACAGAAACATGGTAAATTAACGATGAAATAACAATAAACAACACTCAAGAATACATACACATACTAGCCAATGATTTAGGCTAAGTATCTCAGTTGCTCTACAGAGTTTAGTAGGTCAGTGCATGTTGAAATTAAACAGACACGTGAAATGTCCGCTTCATTTGTTTCCCTACTGCTGTCTGACAGGCTGGGATAACCAGGAAAACAGGCAGAAGAGATGAAAGGAAAAAGGACAGAGATTAAAAAGGTGGAAGAGGAGGATACTACTCAAGATCTAAGGTCTTTGACCATTATTCTTACAACAGCTCAAAGAACTGTAATAGTCAAGAGATGCACACCCTGCGTCTTACCAACAGGTGAAGTACAGGAGAGGGTTTGAGTGTTACAAAATATTTCACCTGGAAATTTGGAAGGGAACAGCCTCAAAGACTGAGCCACATGACAAACTCAGTATGAACAGGTATAGAATTTGCCAAATCCTGCCCCAGACAATGAAAAACCTTACGGTAATGTCATCTTCCATTAATTTTATGTATCTGTCTGTAAGGAAACACCAAAGTTCCACCAAAGGAAACATAAGACAAAAACGCCAAGCTAGACAGAAACGAAGCTAAATGAGCACTGGAAGCAGGGCAGTGACATTAGCGCCATCTGACTCTGGCAGACTCATTAAAGAGGTAGCAGAGCAGCTTTACAACAGTATTATCCCATTCCCAGCACTCCAGCCCGCTCTGCTTCTCTGCATTGTATTTTACGGTTACGACAGACAATCCCCATGCTCCTGCATCCTTTTGTAACACAAAGCTTTTCTGGAAAAACACTACTTTGCCTACTGCTGTATGCTATAAAGCACTGAACCATACAGATTTACTCTTGGGATTGAGTAACAGTGGAGAAGGAGAAAGTGCAACACTCATGTCAAAGTTAGACCATCAGAGAGGAAAAACAACAAGAGCAGGAGGGGGAAAAAAAATTAACAGAGAGAAAATAAAATGCTAGGAGGACAACACTCACATGACAAAGTCAAGCAAAAGGAGGAAAGACCACACCCAACACAAATTAAAAACTTTTATAGATAAGAGGAAGTTGTCACTAACCAAGCAGTCTTACTTTGTTCTATAATACCATCATAACAGGTTTTTTTTTTCCCCCACCTGGAAGGGTTTGTTACATAGCAGACTCACACAAGTCGCGTAGGGCTAAGGAAGATTTCTTTGCTTCCATAACACAGATCTGCTAAGATTACATACGGAGTTTAGCAGTCCTCTGCCAGCAGGATTAGTTTTCCAGACTGAAGCAGCGATAGACAATACTGCGATACACAGTAATGCTTTACAGAAAGAAAAGTCACCGCAGTAACACACGACTAGACACTTACTTCGGTAACGTACTGTACTACCTGCTGTTACTTCAGTATGCAGAGCACTAACCAAAAATCCCAACCCTTAGCAGCAAGTAGGAAAACCACAATTTTTCCGAAGCACTTGCACAGCATTTCCATCATTCTGTAAAGGCCAGGAGAGTGCTTTATTCTTTAAAACGCTTGGCATATTGTACGTGGAGTTGTTTCTCAGAATGGCTCTCCCTAAATCCTCTGAAGCAGGCCAAAATAAGCTTGGAGGCTCTTCACAACAGGCAGCCTTCCACTGCTCGAGTCTCAGCACAAAACACACGCTACGATGCCTGAGCAACTGTCTCAGTTGGAGTCATCTGTTCTAAAGAAGTGTATTTAAGAAAAAATAATTCATGAGCAACAAGATGAGCGGGGCCACCCACATGGGTATGCAAAGGGGTATCTGCAGCAGCATTGCTCAGTCTGCGCTTCCCCGTAAGGCCAGCGCCCCATCTAGTGCTGAGGATACCGAGGTCCATCAGAGGACCGCTGGCAGCCTGAGCTCCTTTGCCCCTCTCAGCCAGAGATCACCACGGGGTAAATCCCTGCTCCTCCACGCTCCCCCAAGGAGACTGCAAACATCCTGCATCCATCCATCCATCCCCCCACCCCCACCCCCACTTCATTTGTTCCAGGCTGGGGAAGAAGCTGTGGCTTTGCAGAGGGGAAATCCCCTGGCAATTTAAAATGTCAGTAGATACAGTAAGTATCTTCCTCACCTGATGAAGTGGGAAACTGCAATTCTGAGCACATACAACAGCAAAAACTTCACTTTAGATACAGATTTCTGCCCTGTTAGTGACAACGTAACCCTTTAACTTACACAAATTCTGAATGGTGAGAAGGAATGTTGCATCATCTCATACAGTAACAGAAATTCAGCTAATTCCCACTTACAGATCATTCTGAACTAGTTTGCTGATGTGTAGAGCACCCACAGGCTTTTTTATTTTTTTAACATATGTATGTAATGTATACATCTACCTATATTGGGAAATAAGCATTTTGAAAGATCAGGACATCCACTACTACTACAAGAAAAGACTCACCTGTTAAAAAGATCAATGCAACTTTAAAATTACAAATCAAGCTTATGACACCTGCTCACCTTCTTTTAAGAGCACATATATTTGATATACTCTAAACAAGGAAAAAAACCAAACCCAAAACAAAAGAACAACTGACAGGCTACCAGAGCATCACCAAAATACCAAGATGAAAAGCTGTTGAGGAACCCGTCATTACTGACAGCTCCTTTAGCAAAACACTAAAACTCATCAAATAGGTTCTATACAACAAAGAGGCAAAAAAATCATTCATAAATGATATATGAGAAGACTCATATACCACAATCAACAACATGCAACTAAAACCATTCCATGAGTCCTGACACTTGACTTGCTACTCAAGAAACACAAGCCCCAGAGTTACATTACTGATTATGAGTATTTTTCATTAAAACACTGAACTGTAACAATAAGATTCCAACCTGCAAGAACACCACCCTGTTTAACTACGAGATTACCTAGTCCCAAATTCACAACCAAACAGTATGAATACAAAGCAGCGTCCAGACTTCTTTACCTTTTCCAAAGGAGTTAAGCAGAAGAAACTGAGACACATTTGTCCACATCTGGACTTCAGCACACTGCTTTACTAGAAAAGATTTTGCTTCAACTGCTTCTTTCAGAGTTGTTTACGTTGGATGAGCTACTATGTCCTACACAGATATATAACACTTTATATCCTAACTCATCTTGCACTACTCAGGAACACAGATTACACCTAAAAAACATAAAAACATGTTCTGCTCTACAGCTGGCACATTGCTACATCCAAGTTTGTCCCAAAGCTCTGATTCTCCAGCCCTTGTTTACAGATCTAAAGATAAAATATTTAGTCCTCCATTCTGCTCCAAGAAAAACTGATCCTTTAAAAAAAAAAAAAACACTAATCACCAGAATAATTAAGCAGATTCAAATTACAGAATCTCCTATTTAGAGAGCAAAGCCCAAAAGAACCGTACATCACAAAGTCCCCACAATTACAATTCAAGACAAATACAGAATGCTGGAGCTGGCCACAAGCCAGCTCTCCTCTAAACTTCATAGAATCATGGAATCATTTAGGTTGGAAAAACCCTATAAGATCATCAAGTCCAACCATTACCCTAACCTCGCCATCCCATCACTAAACTAAGCACCTCGTCTACCCATCTTTTAGATACCTCCAGGGATGGGGACTCAACCACTTCCCTGGGCATCCCCTTCCAGTGCTTGACAGCTCTTTCAGTGAAAAAAATTTTCCTAATGTCCAATCTAAACCTGCCCTGGCACAACTTCAGACCATTTCCCCTTGTCCTATCACCTGTTACCAGGGAGAAGAGGCCGACCCCCACCTCGCTACAGCCTCCTTTCAGGTAGTTGTAGAGGGCGATAAGGTCTCCCCCTCAGCCTCCTCTTCTCCAGACAAAACAACCCCAGATCCCTCAGCCGCTCCTCGTAAGACTTGTGCTCCAGACCCCTCACCAGCTTTGTATGGAGCAGGGTTGTTTGCTCTTACAGTGCGCATTGATCAGTCCAGAGCAAGAACTTGAGAGCCACTGTTTAAAACAATTTCAGAGGTACGCTCTGGCACAGCATGTACCCACAAACAGCCTTCCTGCTCTAACGACAGTAAGAAGAGAAGCGTGTCTGTCTGGGGCGACTATGAAGGGAAGTTTTGCTAACGCTTTATAGAACGCAAACTCTCAGTGCTTCATCACCCACAGGAATACCTACTGCAATCCATCTCCGTGCTTGGAAGGATTCTGAGTAATTTTACTAATCTGATTATCCGGGGGCGGGGGGGAACCCAAACATTCAAGAACCTGAATAGTGTTCAAATGCTAACAGAACACCATGCCCAGGAGATATTTTTTTTCCCTGTGCTTCATTATCCCAATCCAAAAAACTACACGCATACCAAAGCAGCCCACAGAAGCATTATCAACTGCAGCGCTGCAGTGGGTAACTGTGAAAAGTCACTTCCTGGCTTCCTCTGCAAGTTCGTCAGACTTTGTCAATTTTTTAAAAAACAATTACTACGCAACAATCTCTTTGGACATAAAAACCCCAAACAAGCAAGCAAACAAAAAACCCAAAAAGAAAAAAGCTGATAGTGTTTTGTTTTCTTACATAAATGGCAATAGACTGACTTTTTACTTAAACTTGCGGTCTAGTTCTCCCTGCTGTATTAAAAATTGAGATAGGCACGGTTTTCCTTTCTTCCAGTCCACTGGGTTCTTCCCTGTTCCCATAGAAACTCTCAACATTATTATCCTGAACAACTACAGAAGCACAGGATACGTTTTTGAAATCCTGCCACTATAAGCAGATCAAAAACTTACCCAAATCACACTTTAGTTTCATCAGATTTTTTTTTCCAAGTAAAATAGTAGCAGAAAGGCCATCAAATGACTCGTACACACACTGTGTTCTTGGGTTTTACCTTCTCCTGCTTTCCTCTGATCTACTTTAGAAACGTCTCCTCTTCTGTCCCTCGTTCAACCAGACACATTTTGCATTCATCTTCCTGACTAAAAGCAAAACACCCTTCCTATATGTTTCTTTTTTCCTAAAATTAAGCACCCGCCCCCAGCTCTCAGTATAGCCTTAATGTTTTTTGTATTTCTTTCCCATCAGAACAGTCTGCCGCCGAACCCTACAACGCCGTGGTTCAGAAGCTGCCTTAACTCAAGCCATCCCCTGTATCTCTTGGGTAACAAACCCTGAAGGCTCCTCACCAGGTCGAGGAAACGGCAGAATTTGAAGCCCCTGCCTCTTGTGCTCTTTTTCTTTTCAGCAGTGTTGACACTGCACTTTTACCCTTCCACCTTTGATTTTTGACCATTTTTTCTCTCTGTTAAAGCAAATCTAAGGTAAATCACTTCAGTTCCTTCTCAAGCAGAAAAACCTACCACAGCCCAAGAAACTGGTAGACTGTGTCATGCCATGTTCTTTTTACAGCAGACAGCACCTAAAATCACTCCCTGACAAAGGCTATTCTGTGAATATTTCGTATTTTTGCCCAAACTCCATGGCTTCTCAGCTAATCAACAGCAGACCTTTATCATGACGCCAGTCCCATGATGTTCCTCTTTGGTCCCACCTAGCAACAGTCAGTAAAACTGTCATTTCTTCCTCAACATCACCCCACTTGCACGTTGACACGCAACGTTAGCACTTTCTCCATTGTCAGAGCTATCCTTGCAGAAAGCCGTACCTTCTACACACTGCACTCTTCCAATCTGTCCCTGAACAAAGGTCTCAGTATCAGCAGTCACATAATGTTAGTTGCGTAAGACCACCTCAAATTTCCTCCTGTTGCCAAAACTCTTGAAACACTGGCACATTTCAAAATGTCCCCTTGTTCTTACTCCTACCAGTCACAGCTCTTTCATAGGTTTCCTGTTTCTCTTCAGACTGGTTATCAGCTTACCTGGAGGCTTTTATCAACAACACATGCTCAATCTTACCTTATTCTGATTTGGGGGGGACTTCAAAAACCGCAGCACCACGCAGCGCTGAAAAAAGATAGGAAAGGATACAGTGTCGTTAGCATTTAAGGGCATCATATTTTCTGAACAGCACAATTGTCCGATTCCCCAATCTACCTCATCTGAGAAATTAAGGAGAAAAAAAAAAGAGAAGCAAAATAGGCATTTTTTAGATGGTTCTTTCACTCAATTTGAAATCAAATACATCAAGTATAACAAGGGAAATAGTCCCTCAGCTTATAGCCCTGGTCAGAAAATCTGGTAAAACACAGCACCAAACAAACAAGCGGAAAAACACCCTATAATTTTTGCACCAAAGATCTTTGGGGGGGAAAGAAAAAAAGAAAGGAAGACCCACTTCAGTATCTTCCGCTTACAGCATCAGCACAGCATTACAAAACACTAAGGAGATACTTCTCAGTTACCAGCAGCAGCTACACAGCTCTAGTTATAAACCTGCTAAACTAAACCCTGCTACTTCTAAACTTCAAAAAAGTAAACATGTAACACTGGGACAAATGCAGCACGTTTCCTAATATTTTACCTTAAAAAAAAAAAAAATAATCAAATTTTTGTTGTTTTTACCATTTCTATCGAATTTTGTAACAATTCAAGAACCTTCATATTTTCAAAATACACAAATTCTAAAAACATCCTCAGCTTTTTTTTTTTTTAAAAGTTCAGATAAAAATGCTTTTTAAATGTCCTTTCTCCTTAAGCCTTTTAACAGAGTCTCTTCCCTCAGAAGTCACCTGAAGTATCTTTCAGTAAAACCTGACTGAAATTAACCATTGTACTTGGGAAATATACTTTTATATTAAAACAAATTTTGACATAGTATTAAGGAAACTGCAGCCTCACTAGGAAAGGCAAGACACAACCTTGCCTCAGATTAGTCAGTCTAAATATCTGATCTTCAAGGTGTTTACTCCCACTGATGTATTTGGGCCTACCCAGATAAGATACGGATAAAACCAATCGGGCACCACAGTAGACAAGAGACAAACAGCTGTTTTCTAGAGTTACCTCTTAGTCACTTGCCATCTCCGTTCGGACCTTTCCTAGGCACACCGAAACGACTATGTTCCATTTAAAGCACCAAAAAAGTACCAACACTCAGATTCCCTGACAAAGGTAATGCAGACAAAATGTCATAGTTACACTTCAGGTTTACATAATCTAAGCTTTTTCCCCTACCAAACGACTCGCCGTTAAAAAACCTCCCATAGCGCACAGCACCAGATATATTCCATGTTTCAGGGCTGAAAGCTGCCTCTGGACAGCGCTGAGTGGGAGCGCACTGCAGTTTAATTACTAACACATCAAGAAAGAGGAGGAGGAGAGAAGCAAAACAGATGAGAGTGTGTAATCCAAAATACTAACAAAACGAGATCCAGATTCAGACATTGCCAGTGAAACCCAGGAACAGCCCTTTCCATATCTAGAAAGTCTCAGGCCAGCATAAATCTCATCATTCACCTACACCTGGAAAGCACTCCCAAGTAAAAGGATACTTTGCTGAATTTTGATTCTACTTGTCCTGCCAGATCTAAACAGCAATGAATGGAAAAACTGAACTCTGATTATAACCCCCCAGATTTGACAAGCTTGCTGGGCAACACTTACTCTTTTTCTCCCCTTATGAACCACAGGTGGGTAAACAGAGCCCAGGTCTGATAAGCCCATATGCTCCGTGCATGCAGGATGTTAATTTCACACTATTTCAGCTGTTTGGATCCCCTGCTTTAAATATTCATTAAAAACTGGATCAGTGATGGAGTGACCTGACCGTCACTTCTCATCAATTCAGTAACTTGATTCTGTAGTATTTCAGGGGCATTGTAGATGTTGATCTATGAATCAGCTCCCAGCCAGCAAAGCTTCCAGCCACCACTCTGGAAAATCCCATTGCTCTCGCAGGACTCACTACAGTATTTTTTCATTACCAAATCATTTCTAAAGAGGCATGCTGGGATAAAATGACCACAACGACATATGGCTAAAGAACACCACACTGCTTCTCTAAAGACGTCAAAAAGCTCAGCCAAAACTTTTCAGTGACAGATGAACTTCAGCCAGTCAGCCCGCACTGTGCCTTAGCAAAGGCTATTAGATGATCGGAGTGGGGAAAAAAAACAACCCAACCCAACCCCCCCTACCCCACACACACCCCCAACCAAAAACCAAGCCACTTTTTTCTTTTTTGGGGAGAAGTTTTCAGCTAGATCCATGCCTTTGTGCAATTCCACACACAGGTACACAAATACACTGCCACAGTACAAAGGTTGACCCATCAGATGTCCAAGATGCCAACTGCTTCAGAACTATTACCACTGAAAATGCTGGTCCACACTTTTCATGCTATTGCATTACAGATTCACTTGACTGATTCTTTACTTGGAAATATTGTGGGTGGTTGTTACCATGAGGCTTTCTGTTAGTTATCTTAAATGCCTTCAGGTTTTTTATATATATATATTTACAGATTGAACATCAAAGATGTAACGTGCTTATCTGCATGCAAAAGAACGGCCCAAATCCAGAACAGAACAGATTTCTTAAGAGGTTGTCCCTACTCCTGCACACTTTGAGGATCAGATCAATTAGATCCTAATGCTCGCTAAATGTCATTCTCTACATCCACCTCTGTAAGCCCTTCCACTGCTTAACACCACTACCATCAGTGCCCTATTACCATCAAAGCATTCAGTTAATCAGATAATAGTCCCATACAGACAAAAAGATGAAAAAAAACAGGCTGCAAAATCAAGCAGAGGGGGGAAAAAAACAAACCAATGCAAATGCACAGAGGTAGACAAATGTAACGCATGAAACATTAAGAGGCTCCCCATCTTTTGAAGAAGCAAGACCAGCTAGAAAAACAGTGAATTCAAAGGAAGAATTCTGCCTACAATTTTTTTTTTAAAATCAGCAGTCCTGTCTTTGCAAGTATGTTCAGTGTCCAGTCAGTGACAAAAGACTAAAAAAAAAATTTTAAAAGGCCATCAGAATATCAAACATGACTACTCTTACTCTCCAAATACAGAATTTAAGCACGACTCTCACATGACAGCACAGCAGTCTGATAACAGATAACAAACAACATTCTTGCTGGTGCCCCGGACCATACCAGGGCTACAACAAAAAACATTTCCAATTGTTACAGAAAACTCAAAACAAATGATAGCAACAAGGATACCAAAAATTCTGACTCCTCAAAACACATCCACAATCGCCCATCTACCGAGATGACGTTACCGGGAGCCCATGTTCTGGAGCACTATCTCAAGCCACAGGGCGTTGAGACTCCAACCTTAAGCATAAGGTCCCACCCAGGCAGGCAAACACTTCTTTAGCACCCTATTTCAAAACAATTGTTTGGTTAAATCATAACTGGAAGTTAATGGTTGCCAATAAAAAGAGAAGAAGCTGTGGAAGGGACTGTGAAAACAGACTCAAAGAAGTTACGGGCATCAGGGAAACACACAGATGCATACACACAACTCTCGTCCTAACATGTCTTGGGGAAAAAAGTAGTTTGCTGGTCTTAGTCCCCGCAAGGGTTATCTGCAAGGATTTTTCTTCTCCAAAGCAGTTACTACAGCTTTTATTTTAAATTTTACTTAGTGAAATCAGAAATCAAAGTAATCCTTGGTAGTTAGGCCAAAATATGACTGGCATCAATCCAGGTACTTTGGATTAGGCAGTAGCATTATAAAACCAGGATAAAAGCTTACATTTATTTCTTTACAGCTTGATGTTGAATATTGGCCTTACATTTTCCCCAAATGTCTTCTCAACTTCATTATCCTAAGATCACACTACCATGCAGGCCTCCTGAACTGCAGAGTTTTCACAAGTTAAACACAATTGGAGCACACCTATAATCTTGATATTCCCCTTCAGGAAAAAAAAAAACAAAACACCAACAAAAAAACAACCCGAACACCTCAGTTTGCATCACTGAAGTTTTTTTTCAAGTTTCTGTCTCTTGCTACATTATTAACAGAATCTGTACAAGACCTGGTGCCAGTGAAAGAAATAGGAAAGTTTGTGTACAAACAAGCTCAAATACTGGTAAAATGGTTTAGAAGTACAGAAAGATGTGTATTTTCCTTCTGTCACCACCTCAGCTCACACAGTTTTAAAATAAGCTGTGTGAAAATATGAAGAATTAGCCTGTCCAAACAGAAAACCTGGGAAACCTCACTTCAGCTTCTGCTTTTCCAAGTAAGCAGGTTCACATCATTTGTCATGACTCTACTGTTAGTCTAAGCAGCATGCATTAAGTGTTTTTGTCTAGAGGCAAAGCATTACTCTGACAGCTTGTTCTGCAACTGCCCAGTGTAACTACAACAGATGCTCATCTACGTGATTACCAACCTGTGCTCACATACGCAAGATCTACTGGTAGAAACCAAGGATATTTGGGAGATAACTCTAAGTCCCCAAAGGAAATCCACCCCTCTTCCCACTCCCCTCATCTCCCTCACTCCACACGGTCTCATAAATTGTGGTATTTAAAAACTCACCGGTATTTTTGTAAGCTCCAATTGTAAACAATGTGGGGGAAAACACTCAAAGATTGGTAACAAATCTTTGCCTACATTTACTATTCATTGCAACCAATTACACACACCACCACAAACTCCTGCCTAAGGAGATGAATATATGAAGCCAACTACTTTCAGAGAGAATGGTGCCTGAGTAGGCTCTTGAGTTTCTTTATACAGTAAAAAAATGGATGTTTAATTTGTTGTCTTTTGCTGAACCTAAAGAGCTCCCAAGGACTTCCTGCACACAGCTTTATGTATGGCAAACCTCCCACCACCATTGTAGTTATGCCATGCAACCTAATCATAGTGATTTACGACAGTGTACAGCAATGACACCTACAAAAAGTGCATTCTGTCTAAATTTCAATCAAAGGGAGGGAGAGAGGTTAAATTACACTAAACTGCTCTTCAACCCCTACTTGAACACTGTGATATGCAAATACTAATTAATGACCGTTCCAATGGTACTAAATATGAACTATGAAACACTTTGCTGATATTAAGCTACTTCTGCAGTAGCGCATTGGAGCTGCAATGCAGTATGTGCCAACTAGAAAAAATATTATTCTGACATTTTCTATTCCAAATTTAATTCTACAACCCCTTCAATTCCAATCCTAGCTTGAGGGACTGAAACAGAAAACAGTGGTTTTCTATGTAGAAAATCTCATTTCTGGGAAGGAGGCAAGTGGACACAGAGATGTCATCTTCACATCCCAGTAAAGACAGCTCTCTGGAGGAGAGTTCCCTCTTCTGAGAACTAATGAAACTCAGTGAAAACATGCCTACTATGTCGCCCAGGCACTTCAGTCAAAGCTTACCTTGATGATATTCGACACAAGACATTTTTAAAGTCTCTTCATCAGGATGTCAGAGTACTGGGCAATGTTGAGATGCGGGAGATGGAAACAAACTAAGCACTGGAAAATTCTGCAGCTTTTGAATGAAGCACATGTAGTAATATCGTATACAAGTGTTGTTTTCCAACACATTTTTTTTCTGTATGAGGTGGATAAGATCACCCAAAACAAAGTGAGGAAAGCTACATTTCCTGCCAGTAGAGAGGAAGTTTAGCAATTGCTCACAGTGCAAAGAAGCATTCAAAAATCAGAACAATACTCTTTTATTTAGCATAGGAGTCCCTTAAGAACAATCTTTTTATTTCTTTGCATGAATAAAGAATTTCTGGCACAGCACCTGGCTTGACACCATTCAATATCTTAAACCATTATTTGGAAGCAAACACCACCACGATACTTGTTTTCTTTAGCAAAGAGCTCACAGCTTGCAATCAGACTTCAGGTATTCATTCCACTTTTTTCTTGTTTGCGTACGATCTGGATTCCCATGATAGTGAAGCACTAACTCAGGTTTCACTTTATAGCTGAGCTTTGTATAACCTTGCAATTTGCAGATGGTACCAATTCCAAGGGAGTTTTACGACTGCGCTGGCTGTGACTGAGAAGGAAATTGTCTGCCCTTCAGTTAAGCCACCTAATGGCAGTACCTGAAATGATACCAAGTGATACGCCCATGGGTACTGGCTGGAAACACAGAGAGAGAACAGAATTAATAAACCCTACCCGACACCCTAGCTGTTAAAAACAAGCAAGAAGAAAATCTGGTCTTTAACATCTAACAGGGTATCAAACACCTCACCCATCTGTCAAACAGGTGAGTTACACCAACAAGAACATGGAAAGGCGTCCTGGGCTTCCTTCCTTTAAACCGCTCTGAACCTCCACCTATCAGCAACATACGCCCTCCAGTAAGAAGCTGCCTAGTCAGCCTCTGTTATGTTGGGGAAACAAGGCGTTTCAGGAAAATATTAATTAATGTATTAATAGGGAGGGGAGGAAATAAAAAAAGTCAAAACACAGTAAGAGGGATTAGAATGAAGTTAAGTAATGAAATGGAGAATTTGAACAGCTAGAAGAAACCTAAGCAAGGTTCCTGGGCAACTGTTGAGTCGAATGCAGTGTCTCTGTTCCTTCCCGAGCAAAACCAGGAAGTCAGAGCTCCAGTTATTGCATATCTCAGAAATAATACACCGAGGCAAAGAAAACACCCACAGAAAGGTTGGCAGGAAGGAAAGAACCAAAGGAGTGAATAAAAAATGGCATTAGATGGACCACTCTTACATTGCTTATGGGTCAAGCCAAGTTACTTCCACCAAAGGAACCAATCTACCACTGCTGTCAGCAGACAGAAGACACATGTGCAGCATGCAAAAGGCAAGTGTAGCCTTCTGAACCCCACCATCACTGCATTTATCAAACACTTAGACCAAAAAAATGCTTTTTAGAGAATGACTTGATCTTATCAACTGCAAAAAGAAACTCATTCAAGTTTGAGCTAGCACAGAACCCAAACAGAAAAAACAAGACCATTTTTAATCAAAGCCAACTACCTCCTGAGCTTGACTGCAAAACTGGGATTGCATATAGCCTTCAGCATTCTCAAAAGTCACTCAAAAGAAGAAGAAAAGAAAAACCCTAACAGGCATAAAGCAGTTTGAATTTCCAAGGAAAGTCACCAGAGGAAGTCTCCTCCGGCACTCTATTATCAGTAAAAGATGATGACACCTCTAAAAAAAAGTATTCTGGGGGAGGAGAGCAGTGCTATTGCTGCTACAGTTGAAGTATCACTGTCGTACGACATTAGAGTACTAGACCCAAGATTCGCAGTGTTTCTGTCTCCTTCCACACACATGCTGCGTTTTCCCATCTGCATCCACAGAACCTAAGCCACTAATATGATAAGAAATGTTTTAATTGCTGCCTTTCTGCTCTTTCTCTTCTCTTCATTCAGCCCTGCTACCCAGTACCACCTTCCCTTTCACTTTGTGGAAGATACTACCACACTGCACTGCATTCAGAGCATCCTTTCAGTGCAGAAACCTGGTAAAGCCAAGGAAAAAGTAAATTTAACTATGCTAGTGCAATATGGAATTGAAATCCCAGTATGTTGATTCAAGCTGCTGACTTTTTTGGGGGGGTCAAAAAAAGCTTTGCAGCTAATCCACAGAACGGGAAGTGCTTCCAACTTTTAATTCTTCGTTTATAGTAAGAGCTTTGTAGATTGTACTCAAGTAGAGTTAGTCCAATTAGTCATGGCATCTACAGTCACAGTCATACCAGTTTAGCCAAAGAACCAAATACAAACAAATCCAAAACTGTCTTCCTTTTTTTCCAGTGACCTTAGATGTGTATTAACATATGCTAACAAAGGGTAATGCAAGGAAACACACAGTTTCATACAGGTGCCACAAAGGGTCCTGAATTCCAACTCAACCTGGCAATTACTTCCTGTCCCTAAAAACTTAATTGTTGTTTACAGCAAGGCAGACATCTCTTCCTTTCTTTTCCACTGATAACACACCTGGATCACATACTTGGCTTTTCAGCTGGTTGTTATAGCTGCTTGCTTCAGTAAATTTGGGCAGAAGCTCCTCTAGTTATTTACAGTAAACAAACAAACAAACAAACAGCAATTACAACTAGGAAAGAAGGAACAAAGCACTATATTATGTTTAGTCAATCTGTTTTCTTGTCCTTTTTCTAAGTAGGCAAAGGGTGTGCAGGTGCAGCTTTTTTGCTAGACAATGTTTAGATAGACAACCCCCCAAAAGAACACGATGATGCAGAAACCAGGTCAAAGAAATGCCCTACAAACTAGCACAACAGCAGAAGAGGTTTCAATGGCCCTTAACTCCTGTTAAAGTTCATGCTGGAATCTCGGTCCAACTCATTCACATAGAATTTTCTGGAGAAAGCAAACAAAACAGAACCAGACAAAAAACTCCCCCCTATGTTACATCACATAGCCTTGGTGATCTGTTGCATACACCCAGAGCACAAAACCCATGAGAAATTAGCATTGGTTTGGAATTTAAGTAGAAGAGTCTACTCAAGGATACAAAAATGTTTAAGTTCAAGTCTTACCAAAATGATGTCTTTCCCATTAGTCAGAATTCAATAAATGCAAGTTGCATCTTACCTTTTCTGATAATTTCTCACTGTGAAAGAACCAAGACACTGTAACTTGGCCATGTTTTAAATCAGAGCAATATTCAGAGAAGGCCATTGTTAATAAGCTACTGTATTTGTACTCGCAAGGAACAGCAACTAGTTTTTCAGTATTTTTGCCCTACCTTAAGACTCTTTAACTCAGCAATCAGCAGTCTGTTCTCTACTTCCTTGAAGTCAAGACATTCATAGATGTTAATTCGCTATTCCACAGACAAAAAAAACCCAAACAGAACACAACTGAACAAAAAAACAGAATGCAAATGAACAAAATCCGCTTTATAGTCAGGGATCTGGAATTTCTCAGGAACGACTTGGAAGTTTTGGGGGCAATACTTTACTTACACTAATTTCAACAGGACAAAGCAGATTCAGCAAACTCCACACAGAAAAACAATGGAAAAAGAAACAGGACACGCAGGTTTTTGAACTCATTCAAAATGATATAATCAGAAAAAGTGCCTTAAGAAGATTCTCTCAGCAAGACAGCAATTAATGATCAGCATCACTCCCTTTCTGCTAAACAAGACCAAATAGAAAAGCTGCAGCTAGCTAGTAATTCTGACCATAAGCTTTTCACTTTTTCAGCAAAACCCCCTGTGTCTAAACATACAAACTTCTTAATGGCCCAACCACCCGACAGAAAACTATTTTATATTGCAAAAGCACTATTAGGAACAATTACCTAGCCTGTTCTGACACAAAGCACCCCCTCATAGGTAGAATTATTTTATCCAAAACCAAATCCGTCTCCCCCATATGCAGGAAGTGTCTTTCTGCACACACTTTGCAGCCATCATAACACAGCTGCCAGCAGAAGCAGCTACAGGTATAGTAAAATCAAAGACTGCTGTTAAAAAGCAAGATTGTCCTTTCTCCTAACACCCTCTGCTCTCCACAGTCCCCTACAAAGCCAGAGCAAGGATCAGGAAGGACGCTTGCGAAAGCAGCGCCATGATGTCCTCCATCTTTACCCATATGGCTCAAAGCAGGGAAAAGAAAAAAAAAGAAAAGAATCAGAGCCAGATATTATTCACTTACTACAGGCACCGAACTTTGGGAATCTTCTGCAAGTTTGATTATCGGACTTGACTCCCTCCCCCCATCTCCTTAGCTCTGCCTCATTTACCTTTTCCATCTACCCTCCCTCCCCCTCTTCTGTTTCACAAGCTTACACACTCTCTGGAGATGGTTTATACATTTACTAATTAAGCCCCATACCAAAACCCAAAAGTATCTGCTAGAGCTGCAAGCTCTCCAAGACAAGGAGATTATTACTAATAATCAAGGCATCTGAAGATACAAACCACAACCTTTTGCAAGCACATGCCAAGGTTCCTCTAGACCATCTCATTGAATAAAAACAAGCTGGGGAAAAAACCCTCCTCTTTTCTTGTACCACCTCCCAATAGTCACCCTGACACAGAAGCTTAATCTTCAAACGTATTTTAAAATGAAGCATTTGGTTACCATAATATCCCAACATGCAAAAAATAAAAATAAGCAGAAACCAACCACAGTGATGCACAGGAGGAACATAGATACTTAATCTCATAAAGCAAAAACTGGAAATTGCAACTGGATGTGTTTCAACAGTGAAAGGAAATACAAGTCATTATTTCTAGAGTTTCTTACATTACTTTCTAGAAACATCTCCTGAAGCCTTTTGAAATTAAGTGTTAAATGTCTCTGTAAGAGCAAACAGATGATTAAAACACAGAATGACAAAGGAGGATTTCCAGCTCCTTCCTCAAAAACTAGGTATCTCCACTTTAGAAAGAGTCAACAGCTCCAAGAAGGTAACTGTTCTACAGCAGCTCCTCTGAACCCTCTCCACTGCTCACAAGTAGAGGGGAGGGGGGACAGCGTGATTTAGCCCTCTTTTTAAATCAGAAGCCAAATTGCACGTGGAAGGAGCGACGCAATAAAAATGCAAGGGAGTGAGAAGCATCCCTTCAAAACCACCTGGCTGGCTGTGATGGTGCTTGGTTTGGGTTTTGTAGAGCTATGTCTATACTGCAGCATTTTATGGATCTCTGAGAAGGCAACTAGAACAAGCAACCAGACAATTCACTGGATGGTGTGAAGGGTGGCAACTAAGTTATTTGAAAAAGATACTGTGATTCAATCAAATATTCAAAATTGCAACCTATGGGCAAGGATCATACAGACACTGCCTGAATGAACTTGCAGCTTTTGCGTACTTCAGACTGATCTTTCTGACTGACTCAGGTGCTGTCTTCAGGTACTAGAGTTGCCAGTTGTATTTCTCACTAAAATTAACGAGGTAGGAAAGCTGTCTTTGTTCATTAGCTAGTAGAAGCATTTCAGCAGGCTGCAAGACTATATAAAGGCTTTTTGACCACAATTCAGTTTCATTTTGGATTAATTTAATCACAGCTGCAATAAAAAAACCAACAGGAAAAGCTTTATCAGAGTAATTTGTACCATAATATTGCATGTCTTCCAGAATTTTAGATTCATCAGAACTGAAACTTTAAAAAGCCATGAAAGCAGAAGTTTGAATGTGCACCAAGCAAGTAGGCAGCTCCAGAGGCAACAACGGTAACTGGAAATGCTTGGCAGGCATTCCACCTTTACTCCACCTATCAGCTCACTTTCTAAATGCTGGAGAACTAATTAAAGTAACTCTGTAAAGCTATCACTGTAAGAAGAGACAAGCTGACTAGACCATGCCCTGCCTAAGCCCTCTCTGCTTAACTGCACGAGTAAGGAACAGAGATGCACTTGCAGTGATTTCAGCCACTCGTTTCCGTACGGCATTCCGAAGGAGCGCAGGGAGACTGTAGTCACTGTCACATTCTGCAGGATTAATAACCAGTAAGAGGAAACAACGCATCAAGCAGTACTTTACAGCACTTTCACCTAAACAACAGAGCGTGTTCCACAGAATGCCAGTGGCTGTCTGTCAGACAAACCTTTGTCTATATACCACCATTCAAAGGCACTGGAAAAAACAGTTGTGTGTTGCCTGCGTCAAGGGCTTATCAGCTCATCGCTAGCAGTGCTATTAGTTGGGCATGTGACTTTTCTATGACCAAGTTTTTAATTTTGGTACTGTACTAACTGGATTAACAGTGTGTTAAATTCATGTCTTAAAGGGAAAGATACAAAGAACAGAGCAAACCAAAGAAATAAGCATAGCCTTAAACACAGGGGAGCACTGTGAACTGATTGAGGCACAGCCTGTTCCTCTTACTCCTCACCCCCAGTCCCACCACATTCCACACCACCAAGAACAAGAGCGTCCACCCAGGCTGCCTGCTCACCCCAGCCCAAACACCCTGTGCTTGACACACAAGCTTGCACAGTACCTGTTACCAGTGCTTCAAAGAGCAGTCCAGAAGGCAGGAGTTGAAAGAAAAGTGCCTGGATCTTACTTCATAAAGGACAAGGAAGCTCATGCTTTCTCTCCAGGAGAACAGGGAATTTTTTTTATTGTGTTTTGTTTTTTTTTTTTTTTTTTTTTAAACTTCTCAGATCTTCCAGAAGCAGCAAGAAGAGAGGTTCAGACCTACAGAGATAGGGACAAGCTTCCTCCCCACATTCCAAAATACAACTACGAATCAAAAGGTAGAACATGGAAACAACAAGCACACACAGTTCCACCCAGGCACTTGTCTCTGAGCATCCATTCACATCTCCCTTGCCACAACTAAATTGCTGTCCCTCCCACTAGCAGTTATACACAAAAAATACAAACTGAAGAGATACAGAATGAAGCAAGGACAGTTAAAATGAAACTCACTGTCTTAGTTATGCTGCTGTTCTGTTCACGCAAACCCAAGAATGACTTGACATCAGATTACAAGAATGATGATTAATCATGCAATTACGTCCTGTTCGTAAGAGGCACAAAGTAACAATTAGCACTGAAACAGGATTTTATACGCTTCAGCTTTACAAGAGCTCGTTATCAGTAGACACAAAGCTGTAAGACAGAAGCTTTGCTGATTCAAAGCTCTCTATAAAGGAAAAAATCACATCTATTTCACTTTCACTCTTTCTCAAAGTCTTAGCATCTTACTAAAAAGAGAACTGACACACTCAGCAACTATTCTGAATTTCTGGCAGACCTCCTCACCTTCCAGGTCTTTAAAGAGATCACAGTTACATCACTATTAATCCACTATGCATTCTCATCCCTATCACTTAGCAACTGAGTATTTTTTAAACTGCCTTTTTCAAAGCTTAACATTTAGACAGGAAACAAAATCACGTGCTTTCTTCTTGTAGCAAAAATATCTTTTAAAAAATATTTTATATAAAGGAAGAGAAGGAAGACACAAGAGCCATAGAAGTGCCCCTCCTAAAGCTGGCAAAACACTGTAAGACTTCCAGCATTTTCTTAGAGCTGATAGTTGTTAACATTTGTTTTGTCTAGTTTATGCTTATGATCCAAAAAATGAACATCAAAAGAATCCAGTATTTTCAGTCATTCATTTAGATTTCCCATATAAACCCTACACTTCGGCTTTACAGGTTCTAGATCTATCAAGAACATTCTTTGGCAAATCCATACCAGAATTTAAACTGAAATACAAATAAGTTTTTTAAGGCAAAAAATAGCCACAAGTACTTTTTAGAAAAAGAATAAACTCTTTAAGGGACACGCATCCCAACATGTTAACTAAATGACACCCATACAAGTGGGGCAAGAATACAGCAACAGCAGCCAAATGAACACATGCTTTTTAAACTGACATACAATCTGCTTGATGGGATTTAGCTTCATTTAATCGTTACCACTCACCAAAATGCTAAGTCTATTTTACTACTTTTTTTTTTAATTTAAAAAACACCCAATCAACCCCCCCCGAGGGTAAATCGAAGCAGAGGGATGAAATGACTGGTCCACAGAGGTCTACAGCCAAGCCAGAAACCGAAGTTATATTCTGGAGTCCCACTTCAGCACTGCAGCAAGCATTCAAACTCTGGTACAGAAACAGAGTCGGCGAGAAAAGGAAAAAGGTTCCTTCTCCGGATCCCCTTCTTCTGCCACACTTACCCACAGCCGGGCATTGTGACAGAAAAAGGACATTTTTCGTACTTTTCCTCACAGCTCCCGCTTCCGGACGGCAGCTGTCCAGTCACCAGCTGCTTGCCCTCCCACCGCAAGCCGTAAGGCAGCCCCGTGGCGAGCGCCTGCTCACCTCCCCCCCCCG
>NW_009259328.1:3427745-3448335 GCF_000687185.1 Egretta garzetta
AAAGTGGAGTTTTACACCTTTGGGGGGTTGTTTCCCGCCAAGGCTGTTTTTAAGGGTACGGCTTTTATATAAAAGAGGAGCAACGCTAGTGTCGGCTGGTGCAGTCGGCGCGTGCCCGAGTAGCCTTATGTGCTCCAGTGCACCGGGTCTTTCACGTAGAGGTGTTACAAGCGTAAATACGAAAATAACCTAACATTATTTTAAAAAATTCTTAAAACATTAAGCTCTCTTCCTCACTGTTACCAACACGGTTCAACATAGTTTCACGAAGTGCCTCAAGACACACATGCCTATGTATATGAATATACACATAACATGCAGAAAACTTAAGACAAATTATCTAAATATCTAAATTCCCTACCACAAATACAGGATTAAATTCTAGATCCCTTAATCCAGTCAATTTTATCATTGAGTTTTGACTACAAGCAGCAAAACTTATCCTTGAATTACAATTTTAAAATCATCACTAAGGACAGCGCTAAAATTCCCCCTTCTCCATCTTCCTCAGAAGGCACCACACAACAGCAGCCAAACTGATACAGCAGAAGGCAACTCACACTTGCACGTGTTCCTCTATATAATGAACATTTGTATAATTTGGATCATCGCCAAATTTGGCTCTGTGTTACCGTCATTTTTTTAAAAAGTCAAAGCAAAGAAAATGACTTTTTATTTTTAAAGGAGAGAGAAGATGCCTGTAGAAGGCTGAAAATAAAACCTGGCTAAATCTGCAATGAATCATTGATCCTTTTTTAAAATGTGTGGTGCTGTAACTTAAATAATTTATAATCTGACTAGAACATTGAAAAAAATGAAGGTTAAGCACAATTTATACTTTCATTTTTCCAAAATACTGATAAATGCTTAACTTTTTATTTAACACTATCCTATATGCGCTTATGTGAAAAAGGAAATGTGAATCCCTGCTCCTTTGGCCATTTAATAAAGACAAAAATAGTGACAGAGGGATGTTTAAAGTATGTTTCTGTCACCTTCTGCATTTGCAAAGTTTCTTTACGTTGTGTAACAACAAATGGGTATGTAAAACATAAAAGAATTTACCACACTATCCTGACTTACCAAAAACATTATAAAGAAGTTTCACTCAAGACTGTGGGTAAGACTGTGGTATTTATGATTCTTGCATTAAAAATTAATTGTACTTCAGTGAAATAGGATGTGGACACTTACTACGCTTACATGGAGAAATATAAGAGCAAATCATATCAATATATTGTCTTGCAATGGCAGAACTAAGTTGTCTCGACTTTAAAAGGAATTCTAGTATGGCAAGTTTATTCATTTTCTGTTCTTTCATACCTCCAAAAAACGTACATCTACAGAAAAAAAAAAATAAAGTAGAGGCTCTGAGTGCAAGGGTAAACACACTGAGAGCACCCAAGTTTGAACAGAGTCCCCCTCTCTGGCAGGTCACTTCCCCTCTGCACCTTTTCCTCCCCAATTCCACAGTGCAGAACGTTGGGCACGTTGCAGGGGTGTTCTGAAAACACACCAGTAAAACTTGGAAACCGGAGGGACAAAAGCCTCTTAACATACTACTTCTCCCTGCATTAATCAGGTTTTAAATATTACTCATTTCAAGTATTACCTACAGTGTGCTTGAACTGAAATATCTTAAGGTTTTGTGCCATTAATGATGTTGAAGTATTGCTTCACTGGAATTCCACCAGCATGGCTATGTCTTGTGGTGCAATTACAGCCCGTGTAGCCATGCCCAGATTGGTTTTAATCAGCTACCTTGCGGGCTGCTAGCACAGAGCTCAGTGACCTTCAAAATCCATCTGAGGATCTCAGGAGGTGGCCAGGTGTTCTATGGTATTTTAGTGTGTAAATAAGCTAGTTTAAAACTGTATCAGGAACACGTAGGGTAATCACACCTTCAGTTCTACAGCTCCCACTTAATCCCCTCACCATTTCTTTGTTGATGTAAAGTGAAGGAGTTGGGAGAGCACCACAGGCCTGAAATAAATTTATGTTTGTCTGGGTCCTGTAACTGCATCAGGTGGCCATGCTTTATATCACAATTCATGTTTCTTGAACACTCCTCAATGTTGGGGATACAAAAAAAAAATTAAGGTAAATAATCTATCAATTTTAAATCAGTGGATACCCTATACTTAACTGTGCAGATAGTCTCAAATAAAAGATAAAGTGGCCCAAGATCACAGATCATACGACATTAAGAATAAGTTAGTAAAATACTGACACATAACAGATTTGCAACTAAAAATGAGAAAATAGCCATCCTGTCTCTTTACATGAAGACAACAGGCAATAATACACTAACTAATATAAAATTTCTTCCCACCCTATCTTCTATCATCCCCATGTGTGTAGTTTTCACTTGTTTTTAAATGGCATTTAAACTATGGCACCAACTTCACGTCTTTAGCTTATTCACCCCAGCTCCCCTGGGTCGTGCCTGCTATACAGGTCATTACTCTGCCAAAGCCCACCAAACCCAATTCCCCTCCCACCTTCAGCTCTAAACCTTTGTCACAACCTTTTCCCGGGCATGCCCCAGAGCTGTCAATGCTGGACTCTCACATCTTTTACTACTTGTAAGTTTACCAGGGAATGAGAATGAAACGGTGAAAACAGTTCACTTACTCACTTTGAGGCAGGGAAAAACAAAAGTATCAGGCATGTGTTTCTCATTAATATTCTGATAGCTATAAAAAGTTCATTTAATCCAGATCTGAGGAAAAAATAGTATTACTTGATACTCATGATAAAACTGTGTGCCAGTAATGCAAAGGTGTTGTAAGCTTACAAGAAGGATTTTTGTGGTAATAGCTGCATCTTCGTTCTCCAGGTTCCTAAAATGAAAGGCTTCTATTAAAGAGAAGGTGTTTCGTTCTTTATGAAAATACTAAGCATGACACAAGAGATCCTATCCTGGGACCTAGAAACGTCTGCCTGGAGAAATTAGGTTTAAAAATCACAATTTCAAGGCAGCAAGTCCAAGAATACTGAATGGCCAGGATAATACGACAATGAGATTGTGCTACAAAATACTGGCTTTTTTTAACCGCTGCACCATTTTCAGGTTTCAAAAGATGCAAGTATGTTTCAATAAGATTATCTGACAGTCTTATTTTTATTATACTCAGACCATCAAAAATGGAGTATACTTCTATAACTCGCACCTCATTAAAATTGTAAAGCTTTGCTTATTTTCCTGTTATCAAGATGATACCACTGCTCCATGCCATAGATTTTTCTTGAATCCATGGTTTATCTATGTAATTTCATACACATACTAGAAATGCAGGAAATCTCATGCTCCAAACTGCCATTTCACCATCTCAGACTGACTGAGAAACACTGACCCAACAAAGGAAAAATAAAAGATTAGGACTGGAGTGTGTAATTTGATGGCTTTTTTTAGAAAGCATATGTGATACTTCAAAGCACAGTGAAGTATAAACTAAGCAAGTCAATGGCTTCAAGAATAGTAAGTAGCAAGAAAGGTGACTTAAGGTCAACAAAGATAAAGCCACATATATGTTGTTAACAGACAAGAGCTTGCACAAACTTACCCAGCCATCAACAGATGTGAATAAACAGATATTATAACCACTAAGGGGTTTAATTGCTATGTACAGTCTGATGGAGGAAATGAAGTTATAGACACAGCATAAATAACAACTTGCCTGTACAGCATATATAATTCCAAAGAACTGCAAGACAGAAAATATTTTTTACACAGACAAGATAATAACAGTATTTCTGTTTTCCATGCACAGGAGTCTTGAACATTTATTGAGAGAAAAGTACAACTAATTACTAGGGGCAGATGCAAAAAAAAACCAAAACCAAAAACAAAACAAACAAACAAAAAAACCCAACGAAACAAAAAACACTGTTGTGAATTTTTGTGACCAGTAAGAGAAAATATATTGAAAAGAAGATCTACTTAGAAACTGTAGGAGGTCTTTAAAGCTGAACACTATGGTGAAATCCTAGTAGCTTTGACGGGGTATTAAGACAGAACAGAACAAGACCAACCCCATCTAAGCACCTCCTCTAAGTCTGTTCTTACAGCCTCTAATCCTGTGGGTAAGGAAGGAAAGATGAAGGGATAATGAGCATTTAGGTCTTGCCTTGTATTAAGTGACATACCAACAACTGGAAAACAAAATGCTCTTTGCATAAAGAGGTGAAAGCAAACTACCAGAGCAGACTCAGTAGCCCGGTCAGAAGTCACGCAGCATCAGTATTTTTGCCGCTTTCAGGACAGGCTAACACTTCTTATTGCAGATACTTCACTGTTAATGTTATACTATTCGCTCGTGATTAGACACCCTCTTGCAACATGTAACTGCCTCTGGGAAAACACCTTATGGTCTGATATCACAAACATATTCTAACCTTGCATTTAGCCCTTGGACCTGTTAATGGTTAAAGGAAAGCACATCTTAAACTTCCTTTTGACACAAGCCCTGTGTGACCATCTTTAAATAGGGAAGAGAACATCTATATTAATCTGATTTTCAGCTAAGCCACCATCATTTGGCAATGCACTTCTGTGGAAAAACCTGGAAACATTCCCCATTAAAACTTTTAGTTCACCGAGTACAAGATCGCCAGAAAACAAATTACAAATCGACGTAAATCGGTTACACGTTACATTTTAGTTTATACCCAGAAACACCAAACGGTGTAACAACATCTGGGAATGGTACATAAGGACTGAGCAGCAGTTTCTTTTGTACACTTACTGATAAATTCAGATTTATGTTTCCTGACACAACCATCAAATACTTTAAATGACATAGTTCCTTAAATTCATACACACATTTTATTGACCGTAGTGCTAATAACTTTAGTGATTTCTGTATTCAAATGGCAGCACACAAAATGAATGCTCCACTCCCCAACCAGCTCCCTTGAAGAACACAGTTTACTGGAATCATCACAATTGAAATCAATAAACAGAACCTGTATTTTCAAGAGGCATTTTCTCAAATTTTAAACTTCAGATTACCTGCCATCTCCAATACATAAACACAGACATAATGCAGTTTCACGAGCAGAGAAGCTAAAATAAATACTGTGCTATCTTAAAACAGTGATCTTGTTCTCTTCTCATTGCCCTGCGCACATTTACACCCATGTGGCATGTTAGAGCAGATTATTCATCACATGAATGGTCAGGTTTTCTCAGGTGGAGTTTTGGGGCAGGGGGGGTTGCCCTCTCCCCCCCCACACTTTTTTTTTTTAATTCTTTAGTTGACTCAGCAAACCAGTGTGACACATTGCATAGCCACAGAAGTCCACCAGCCGCCATTAAAGAAGGAATGGGAACACAACCAAAACCAGTGGGGAGTGCAGGATTAGCCATTTTGTTCCTAGCTCATTCTCAGACCAGATTAAACTGATTATGAAACCGTACTTTTAGCAGCACTGCAGAACCTCCTAGCAGGATGAACGTGTGAGGGCCCTTTCAAGGAAAGAAGAAAACACACAGAACAAACAGCTATGTCTGGGTGTGCTCTGAAAAAGCAGTTGAGAGCACATTGCCAAAGAAATGTTTTGGGAGCGAGAACTGTATCATTCATTGAGCTGTCACCTTACTGGTTTTTTGGGTTGTTTTTTTGTTTGGGATTTTTTGTTGCCTTTTTTTTCCTCCCCTGGAAAAAACCCCATTTATTAGATTCCTGCCATCCCTTTACTGCTAGATCTACCCATATTAAAAGAGAGTTGAAGTTACCTGTGCTATCAGAGTATCAGTGATAAAGCACTAAACTATGCTTTATTGATTGAAAACAGTTATTTCAAAGGTGACAATCTACAACTCTCTTAAGGTAGAATGAAGTGGATATTCAAGAAGTGATTATGAGATTTTCCTGACTGAATGTTTGCCAAAACCAAGTGTAAAACAATATCCATTGCAATAGAAATCTTTAATAAAGTACCTCACTTAGAACAAAATATGAGTAACAAGTATACATCTCACATTTTCAATAGATTTCTGGGGAAAAAGAAAGTCCAAGTTGCTTGTGAAAGAAGAACTATTCCTGACAGTAAAATATACTGAAATATATAGATCTCTCAAAGTCAAGCTTTTTGAGGAATTAAATTTAAGCAAGCATAAATTCTAGATCAAATTCTACTCTTCTTAGAACAGAATCAGGCCCAAAGAGCAGAGAAGCCGCTTCTCACATAAGGCTCGTCGCCTTGGAAGGTACAAACCCATGTGGCTTGAATGTATAGATTGAAAAAATATACCTCGATGTTCTACTTGATAGCTGGTTTTGAACCTATTTATGAATCTGTGATACTAAGAGTACAAAAGAAAAAAAGACATTTACAAAACCATGAACATTTAATTACAATTAAAGATCAGTGATAAAAGATATACTTGTAGCTACTAGAAACATAATTGTAAAATCCGTGAGAGCAGTCCTGCTACCCAACACAAGAGACAGCAGACAGACCAAAAATAACATTTTTCCCCTAGCTAGAAATAAGTATCTGGCAAGAGGAGATAATCTGACAAAAGCAGGAAAAGTAATGGACACAAACATTTGTTGGGGGTTTTTGTAAATATGATTCAGTTCATGAGGCTCCAAGAGCAGTATGTTTTACAAAGCAAATATATCGATATGAGGCAGAGAGCAAGAGAGACAGAAGGAGACCGGTAAATTTACCAAACTACTTATTACAAGGTAGGCATATTTTTGTATAAACAAAATGGGCTGGTTTTCCATTTTCTCACTTCACACTACAAAAAGGAAGTTAAAATGCTGTTCACATAATCGTTTGATCTACTTTACTTCTGGATGCGCCTGAAAAGCGGCACTGATGATAAAAACAAAAACTCTAAAGTGCTCTTCTCTAGGATCTCAATTGATCAATATTAATACTTTGTCACACAGTTACAGGTTTCCAGGGGTTTACAGTGTTGCACACTAGATGTAATGGGCAACAGCCTCATCTGCTGGTTTGAGGAGATACTACCAGGTGACTATGCATAGTTTAATACTTGCTTTTTTTACCCCCTCTCTTTCCACTTACATCTCCCATACCTCATACAGTAAAATCTACAGGATTGGGTTTTGGGGTTTTTTTTGCTGTTGCACTATATAGCATTTGCACACACTCCTCAGATGACTGGAGATCCTAGGTAATTAATTAAAAGGAGAAACTCCAAATTTACTTTCTGTCTCCTGTTAGTTAATATAGACAAACATGTCCAAGGAGATTGCTCAAAAACTTCCCATTATTTAGTTCCAAGTTTGTTGTAATTTTACTGAAACTTCAGCATTCCTGATCAGCTATTCCACAGGATTATTTGGTTTCAAACAGAAGTGTTTGATGTAGATTTTTGCTGGGGTTTTTTTTTTGTTGTTGTTTAAAAAGTTAATTTAAAAAACTTCTGAAAGAAGATTATTGAAAAATATGCTGGTTTATCTCATTAAACTTTTTATTAAGAAGCGTTAGCATTGAAACAATCATAGAGAATTTAGTGGGAGACAGTATGGTATAACAGGTCACCCTGAAGTTAAAGATGTATCTTTCGTTGTCTTTTTAGTCTCAATGAGATTAAAATCTAAACTTCTGCTAACGAACGCATGTAAATATTATTGTTGACATGAACTAATTTCTGAGTGACGGCCTTTGCAGTTGCAGTGTTCTTACAACATTAATTTAAAAACCAGGAATAACAACAAAAAAACACCAGATAGTTACATATATTCTTAAAGTGTTCCCCCCTCCTCATCTGCCCTTCACAGATAAACCACGCTCAGGGCCCCGAAAGCATCGACGGGCTGCAATAGCTCTGCCCGGCCTCCACCCATCTGTCTCTGTAATCCTCCTCTGCAAGCACTCCCCAGCCCTCCTGAAGTTTAGGTGCAGCTCTGATACAGCACAGTGGAGCGGCCTTGGATCTGGTGGATAAGGTTGATGAGGTGCAGCTGCAAGAAGCCACATCTGGACCTCTGCTGCTGGCTGGGGAGCTGCAAATCAGCGCAGGTCCTTGCCCCTGCCCCAGGCTGCGCTGCAGCAGTTGGGGAGCAAGGGAGAGCAGCTGCCCTGCAAGGGAAGGCTAGCTGGGAGCTGGGGCGACAGCAAGGCACCCCAGCAAGGCACAGCATTAGGGGGTGCAGTCCTACGGTACCTGAGCAAGAGGAGCAGAGCAGGTCTGGTGACAGTGACCAGGGATGCCAGGCTGTCCGTAGTGATGAGGCAGTCCAAGGTCAAGTCAGGGAGCTAAGCCACCAACACACAGTACGAGGTCAGGCATGAGTGTAACTACAACCGAATCCATTGTGTCTCTTCCCTCCTGCAGACTGTCCCTCTTCTACCTTTCCAAACAACTGGTCATTACCTTTACTGCTGTTATGTGTCTCACACACAGGTTTCCTTACTTGCCAAGGCCAGGGGATCCTATGCATAAGTATTTTTCATATCCCTGTGTTATAAATTGCGACCACAACGGATCATAATCCAATTAAAATTTTATTAATTATAGCAAGTAGAATATGAGCAAATACAGCGCTGGACGGCAGGGGAGTCTGCGCTCCGCCAACTGCCGTGCTGAGCAGTTCAAACAGTCTCTTTTTATACATCTTTACTTCCATGTTCAATGAAGTAGTGGAGGCACTCTGCGCATGCCTCAGTTGTTGTTAGGGGGTCGTTTTCTGCCTCTTGGTGGTCGTTGAGGCTGAAGTAAGAAGTCTTCCTCCTTTGTCCCATAGTTGACCCCTCACTCATATGTCCTTATATGGGGTTGTCTGTCCTGTTTCTGTCGGTTCTTGGACATCTGGTGGTTATCTTGCACAAACGGTATCCGGTTTAGTTTGTGTAAGCAATTTCATATCTTTTGTTGCCTAACCTTTACCTTGAGCTTAACATAAATCTTTAATAATTGAGCTTAACATAGATCTTAATAATTGAGCTTAACATAAATCTTAATAAACAATACCCTAGTCCATAGTTTCTCACACCTGTGTGGTCTCTTAGCCTCACCTTCCCTCAGGATACTGGTCTAAAGTTAACATAATTTGGTTTTCCCAAAGTTACAGCTATAACGACTCTGTCATTATTCCATTATCTCGATTGCAGGAAGTATTTTAAAGAACGTGGGTCACTCTGGTTACTTAAATTACCTTGGCTTCACAATTCCGTACTTCCTTTAGACGAGACCAATCTCATTCATTTTCAAAGGGCTGATTGGTTCCCATTCCCATTCAAATCAGAAGGCTCTGCATTCACTTCTGAAAGTCAGGCCACTCTATTCCAGTGTCTATGCTCAGATGGGAGACAGGAATGGGGTGACAGGGATGAAGACAGATGCACAGAAAGAGGTTAAAAGTCAACGGAAACAAACAAAAAGGAGAAACTTAAAACAGGAATGAGCATACAGATGGCAGCTATCAAGACGCACTTTAAAAGTGGAAGAAAGGAAAACAGATGCAAATAAAACAAGAAAGATGCAGAATATCAAAGGCCATAAGCCTGAACTGTTATTTTTGCATGCAAATTGTATTTCAGAGATTAGTCCTAGCATATAAATTATTATGATGTAAAAATGATATGACAACATTCTTTATCAAGGGCACGACACTATTAAACACCATTGTGTAAAGATGCTTTACAGGAGACTAGATTCACATTCATTCAAAGGGAAAAATGCCGTTTCAGGAATAACCTGTATTACCCACCAAAATCTGACTCACCAGAAGTTGTTCACAGCAATTATTCAAAAAAGGAAAACAGCCTAACCAGTACTTATCTGTACTCTGTATAGCTATGAGCTACCCACATATTCACCTTCTTGGACAACTCAGAATCCCTGAGAGGTGTAAAAATGATTTATTAGAAGATCCTTATATAAGGATCACTCTGTGATCATGCAAAGTAAAAGGACAAACATACGGATCTTACATTCCTAAGTTTTTAGCCCCCCCCCAAATGTATTCCTTCCAGTTCACGAACATTTCTCAAGGGCCCTTCTGAGTTTTGAGAAGTGTCTGAATTCCTGGTCACTTATTTCCCATCACCTCTATCTCCCCCACTTCTCCCCCCCATCTGCCTACAAGCATCATTTTACTGCACTGGGCTCTTTCTGCAGGGGATACTTCGCAAGATCGACACCAGCATGTTTCAGCTGAATGCCAAGTAGTCCTGCTTATACATCGTCACTTTACAGAAATAAGAGATCATTGGAACACAACGACAGAGCAAAGAGCTAACTGAAAACAAAACACCCGACATATATAGATTGATCTCTCAGGAATTTTCTCTTACTAACAGTAGATTTTGGAAGTGATGCTTTCTGCTGGAGTATTCTTGCTATATCATATTCTAGAAGGACAGTATGGTGTAGCTTTGTTATTTTTTGTTATCTGTGTACATAGATAAGCTTTACAAGATGTTGAGGATACTCACATACCTTTGAAAGATAGGCATGTCCACGTACATACCAGGAATAAAGCAAACTTTCACAAGCATCATACTGTTCTTTTAGACTACGATGCACAACGAAGTTAATCATCCTTTCTTGCTATCAAATTTTCAGGCCCACTCCTTCCTATTACTGCCAATTTAAAACACCCACTTGATAATTTTGCAGATATTTTAACTCTAGCAGAAATTAAGAGCTAGAAGCTTTGGTTTTAACAAATGCCTACCTTTAACAAAAATTTACTTTTACCAAAAGTAATCGTTCTTCTGCCACCAATCTCCTAAAGCAATCATTCCAAACATGATGTCTGAAGTAAAAGAAATGTTACTGATAAGTCATTTAAATGAAAACAATTACACAGGAACCCTTTTATTTGAATGGGGAGTTTACAGAATATGAGAGAGAAAGAACATTGACCTACTGCTTTATTTGTTTTTGTATGGAGACTGAATTACATAAAATCCACCAATTGGATTACATAAAAATATTAAATAGCCCCTCTTTCAAAAAGTATAAACAAAGATGCAAACAATAGCTCCATAAATAAAGCATAAAGGTAGAAAAAAGCCACTTCCCCCAAGACTGTTAATCATTGAAAAGCTCAGCTTTGTCGTCATATAAAAGGGGCAACTACCTTTAGATTTTGCATACAAGTTTTTCAGTTCCTCCATTTTTCTGCAGCACAATGAAATGTTTGTCAGAACACAGGATTACAGCTGTAAATGATAACCCTTCACATGCTCTATATAACGAACACCATCTCTTTAGGTGACAGGCCTCCCATTCCTCTGAAACAGGGAAAACATTCAACATTTACTGAAAAATGTTGGTGGGACAAGGTAAGAGCTCTCACTGATGTGAAACACAGAGAAAAGAAGAATACAGGAAAACCCAGAGAACGGGTTCATTACAGCCATATGAATTCAGACATGAAAACAGAACTTACAGGCTTGGGGGGCATAGAGGGAAAGATAAGAGAAACTCAATGAATATCTGATAAAAAGATAAACAAATGCCAATTAAAGACTTCAGCATATGCTTGTGGAAAAAAGGTTAAAAATGGGAAACTAAGCATGAAACAGGAGACAACTGCATTATAAATGAAAAAAGACTTACTGGGAAAAAGACCAAAGGATGTATTTCAGAGCTACTAACGCATTGGCAGTTTTAAGTAAGAATAAAACTAGCTGTGGGTAGGCATAAAGCTCAGACACTGTTGCTGAAAATAGAACTCCAGCTTTAATTTGTTTAGTTAGGTATCTGAAGCAGTAGAAATTATATGCAGTTCATCACAGCAACATGTTAAATAATTAGCTGATAGGCAACGAACCACACTGGGAGGTATGTTTCTAGAAGAACAATAACCCAGCACTGCTACCCCAAAAAATCCAATCTTTGGAAATATTGAAGTAATCACCAAAGGAAACAACTGCTGTAAAAATGCAAATATTCTAAAACATATTAGCAGAAGGTGTAGAGAAAAAGCATATATGGCTTTTTAGGATCCTGTCTGATATGCTGAATATGTTACAGGTAACTTTTTTCAAAAGCATAATTGTTTGTCCCCCACACTTAGTTAACAAAGCTGATAACCAAATCTCAACATTCTCAACTACGGACCCTTGTGAAGTGATACTGGGACAGATAGCCCTCTTTGCAAAAGTAACTTCCAGGTCATTTAGAATACTATTGCCGCTAAGAACAGAATACAAAAGGTACATTGCAGTATAGCGTTACACTCTCCCAAGCTGGTACAAAAACAAGAGAGCTGTAATAAGGATGGAAAGAAATATCTTATAAGAGCTCTGGATTAATCTTCCCTTTTCAATCCCGTGCTGGTTACTATTCCAATTCTTATGTTTGTTGTCAAGACATGGTATCTGCGAATAAACAAGCATTAATATCATTTCACGTCGATGCACATGTTTAGCAATTTAATGAAAAAGATTATTCAAAGGACAGAAAAGCCACTAAAGGGTAAGAAGGGAGGAGGAGAGGGCAAGAAGTTGTCTTTATGTCTTTCCTTCTGATTTCTAGTCACATAAATGGAGATACACAGCCTACTCTGGATAACAGCTAAAAAGGTGCCCTTTAACTTAGGCAAACTTTTGCTCCCAGACTTCTTATTTCAGTTTTCATTCCATGGAATGTTTAATGTTCAGTATTTTAGAACACATTTAGGAAAGAATCAATGTTAAAGACTTGGGGGGGCAGACAAGTATCTGTTTATTTTAGAAAACACACACAGCTTTCCCTGAATATACCATCAAGGCATATGGCACACACATACAATTGTGACACTCACCACAGACAAACAAATTATTTTCTTTTCTGGTGAAGCAATGGAAGAGCTAAGGTTTCAGCTACAATTAAATCTTCATTTGATACTTCAGAAACAAAAATGAGCTCCATGAAGCTAATACAGAGGACTCAGTTAAACAGCACAAGTGCTTGAAATGTTCATCTAGGCCTGAGCTAAAAGGCTTTTCATGTTAAACATGGGATTAATTCTACTGATTTCTGTAGAAGCAACAACTTTCTCTTACTTAAAATGTAGCACTGAGTCATTGAAAAAAACCACAAAGACTGTCAGAAACATTAAACATAATTTAGTGAAAAGACTAATGATAAAATCAAGTGTTCCATAAATACTGCAGTTCATGATTCTGAATTAATTTTGTTCAGCAAAACCTCCATCCATCAAAATACCCAATTCCACATTAAATGTTCATCACTGATACTAAATTCAAGTACATATTTAATTACTCTTGACTGATGTTTTAGCATGCATACTTCAACCACTTGAAAAAATAGCTCACAATCCGCATCAAAATATTCAATGCCTTCTTTTTCAGTATCAGCCCATCATGCTGCGGGGCAAAAAGAGAGAGAACAAGACAACCCTCTGCCAACACATTTGTACACCTTTTTCCTCCCCCAGAGGAAAGGAAGTAACTTCTAACTTCCCTACTCCCTCAAGAGGTGGGAGTAACTATGACTCTCTTAAGACGGGATCATAGTTATTAACTGGGCTGAACTGCAGAGGTCCTACCTCCTCATGGTCCTGCTGGATACCCTTATGGGTAACAGTTTTCCTCCCCCAGAGGAAAAGCACTTTGACAAAAACCCTGTATCAACCTTGAACATGCAGTCAAGCGAGACATGCATTTGATGACCTCTGGTATATCCAGAAAAAAAAACCCCAACATACTTCCTGGAAGAAAGTATTTGTATGAGTAACACATTATTTTGAGCACTATATAAAACGTTATCTCATCATACACATTAGAAGAATTCTGTTTTCATTTATACTTCTGCAATCTTAGAAATACAGTCTTCCTAACAACACATGCTAATCCAAATTCACAGAGTAAGGAGAAAGCAAGTCTAAGGGGGTCAGCTTTTGTTGTAACCCATTCCAAGAACATATAAAAGCATAAACCACTATAGTTTATATTCTTTTCCATCACTCCTACATGTGCCTTTACACAAACCTAACCCTCAGGTTGCACATTTGCAACAGAAACATTCACATAACCCTGTTTTGATGCTAATGATGCTGCATAAAGAGTATGGAGGGGACTAGTGCAAAGCTGCAATTGCATATTCATACCATACATATGTACGGTTATTAAAATAGAATCACATATAAAGATATTGTACACTAGGAATACTCATTAGTATTTTACTCACCTATATGCAGCATGCAAAATAAAGCTTAGGTCTTGCAAACAAGGTAACTTCTAAGTAACTGTGAATATTCATAAGTACTTACAAATAACAGGCAAGTTCCTTTCCTCCTCAGAGCCCCAGTGGAAGAAATGGAGTTCCATGTTGGTACTCAGCGTAACATGAAATTTAGTAGTTTGATGATACAATGACTTCTATCTAGAACTACTGGAACAACCAGGGCTCAGTATTCAGGCAGTTTACGAAGTATTTTCTAGTTTTCTTGTGTGTTTGTTCATTCTTCATTCACGTAGCACACAATCCTGGGAATGATACACAGAAGTAATATAGGTCATCTGAGGCCAAAGCCACTAATGTCAGCTGTGTAAACTGATCAATTTAACATCAGTTTGCATGGCTGGGCTCTACACTGCATCATCCCAAACATCATTCTGCAGTCATGAGAAAACTATAGTAAAAATTGCTTTATGAAGTTGATTGTCCTTGCTACTACTGAACTACAAATAAAGTTTATAAGAGTTAACGCTCTAGAAAGTTCATATTCAAAGTTGCTGCATCACAGCATCTATAAAGGCTGCATTTATACTTTTACACATGCATTTTTCTTTTAAAAATGTGTTCCATTTCAAAGATTAAATGTCACACTTGCCATATCTCTAGGATCACAAGCTTATTTTTCTAAACTGGGTATTTATTTAGCACAAGAGGTTTGCTTGAAACATTATAAAACCAGTTTGCAACATAGTTTTTCTTCTTCCTACTAAAGCACAACAGAATTATTTTATCAAGAGAGATCAACTTTGTCTTTCGGTGACTCAAGACTGATTTCCCATTTAACTGAACAGACGTATATAATCTTTTACAGCCTTCGTTTCTTTGCATTTTTAAGAACCACTGGGGAGAATAACTGATACTATATAGCTGCTTCTGCTAACAAGGCTACACAAATATTACCATCAATTATCTGGGGGCTAATAGTTTAAAATAATGATAAAACCAAGTTTGTCACAAATCACAATTTAATTTGCATTCTCATTGATATCTGACACTTAAGAGATCCTTTAGTAATACTGATTGCAAATGAGGGGCAGCTGAATCTCACAGTGCAAACCAACTCTCCCAAGCAGATAGAAGATTCTTTCAGGCAAATTCTATTTCAATTAAAATGTACCGCACCCCCAAGAAGTTACCCAAATTACAAATCAGCAGTTTACTTCTCAATGAAAATTTTACATAGCCTTATAATGGAGAGCAAAATACCACTTGTTATTACTGGAATAAATTCAGACCCCAGCAAGAAAACAATAAAAATACATGGGCCTATTACAGCATAAAAATTATCAAGAGTAATTCTGGCACAAAAAAAAAATAATTTATGAAAAGTAAACACGGTGACAGTAAAAAGTATCAACCTTACTAATCAAGAACCAGAATGTTTCCTTCTATTAACCCAACAATACAAGTCTTTGCAACCTGCCACGGCAACATGCATCACCCTGGAGGAATTGCACAAAGCCAAACTGATGACTGTAGCGATGCTACAGTGATTCAACGTAAGGCAGAAATTAAGATGAGATCAAAGTTCTGAGTCACACCCCTTACCATACCAGTAAGGGGGAAAGGGGGAGGGGTGGGGGAGTGAAACAGGAAAAAGCCAACATACGTTGACTATTGTGAATTAAAAAAAAACAACCAAACAAAAAAACACCACCAAAAAAAAACCCACAAAACAACACACACACCTGAAAGAAGCTAAAAATGTGAAAGGAAGAACCATGGTTAAAATAGCTAAGAAAAACAGCTATGCAAAGGCAATGACCTTTTAAGATACATCAGCACATAAATGAATTCTAGTACTGAAAAGATGAAGATGGAAAAATCACTAGTGAGGCAAAAAGCTGTAAGCATTCAATAAATATCGTCTACCTGTATTTGATAATGCAGATAATTTTGTGCTACATGAGGATAATGAAAGACTTCCAATATACTTATGACTAAACAGGTCACAAAATGGCAAGGGGTGGAAGGGACCTTGGGAGATAGTAACTTTTATGATTTCATAAGGAAAAACATAACCACAAGGTCTAGAAAAATGCCCAGGAGAACTGCCTTAGGATATCAGCAGGTCTCCCACACATGTCTCCGATGCACGTGGCAATAACTAGAAAATTTCTCCAGAGGAGATATCCCAATATAAAGAAATAACAACTAATAATTGCAAGAGAGTTAGAACACTTTTAATCATGGATTAAAAGTAGAAAGGAGGTTAATTAATGAAGTATTAATTCACTTCATAGTAAGAAGTGTAATTAAAAGGAAAACACTATAATTAATGCCAATCAACATGGTTTTATAGAAAAGCTATCCTGTTAAACAAACCTGGGGTTTGTCCTTTGTGAGCAATTGCAGTAACACTAGCTTTTATAAGGCACTTCACCTAAAACAGGTGGCATTCTAGACAAAATAAAAGCACTACTCGAATTAAAAGCGAGTTAAGTGAAAGACCTAATATTTAGCTATTATGTCAGCACTAGATCTGAAGTAATTTTACATTGTTCTCAGTGAAGCGAAAATCACTGTACCATCAGTGCCAGTGGAACTGCCAATAACAGTGGGAACGGTGTGATCCGGATCAGTTGGTTCACCGCACTCATTTCCTGAGAACACACTCTCATGCACATATTAAAAAATGGAATGAGTGTTTGCAAAAGCATGTATGTAAATCCCAGTTAAAAGAAAACGATTTATACTCAAACTTAAAAGCTTAATCTTTTTAATCCTTTAAATAAAAAACGGACTTAATTTGATTGCAGTATGAAGTGCATACAACAGGCCTTACTGAAAGGCTCTTTCATCTTGAGGATAAATAAATAAGGACACCGATGTTTAGAAATTATACTTAAAAAGAACATACTAAATTTCACATTTGAACTTACCTAACACTAAAGGTAATAGAATCCCTTCTTTCTTGGGGTTTTCAGATCAAAACTATACACCTCTGTATTCTTAGGTGCAAATAATGAGTCAGGGGTGTGATATATAGGAATCGCAGTATGTAAGTGGTCAGGCTATATAAACTAACAGGACCTTCTGTCTCAGTTGGATTTTACAACTCAGAAACACAAATGTTATCTAATCCTCTTCATGGCAAGGCAATGTTTTGGAGAAATAGGCAAATTTATGATTTTGTCCTCTATAAATGTTTCTTCCTTCAGATTTATTTATCCAACAGTTAACCATCCTCATACAAACAGGCATAAGAACAAATACACCCTTCCTCCATATATTTTTACTGGTTCAAGGAGGCTAGAACACAATTCTTCCTATAAAATCCAAACCATTATGTTCTAAATCATGACTGATCAGATGCAGTCAGTCTTGTATGATTAAGTACATAATTTTAAATATGTTAAGATTTTGGTTTGTTTGTTGCAATAGCAGAATGCAAAACTTACAACTTTTTAGGGAAAATACAAAGTTAATTTTATTTACCTCCCCCAAATAACAGCCTCCCTGGCTTACTAGAGCTCTATTCTCTCAGAACAGCCTTTGTGCTGTTAGTAGGTCTGACATTTTTTTAAAGGAATGGAATGTAGTTCTAGATGCCACAAATACTACAGTGTATTTACTTGCAACTCAAGTATTTTATTTGCTTCAAGCTCCCCAGTCTCCTCCACCTGCTTGTCTAGAGTCATTTGAACTCTATGCCTGTAGCTTAAGTACTTAAATTGCACTAACAAAAATATCCTGTTCAATAATGAATATCAAACTCACAAAGAGCACAGGATACTTTAGACTTGACATTATATAACATATGAAATATCCCATTGAATAGGGTAGGATTAATAAATAAGAAACAACAGAATTCACCATGGTTGGGATTAACACAAGCTCTTCTCTACTCTTAAACAGAGAAACACCAGGCAAGGAAAGAACATCTGGAAAACCTGCTGTACCCCACTGGATGTCAAACCACACCCAGCAGCTGGAAACCATACCCTATGTCCCAAGTCATCTTTAATTCCACTTTAAGCATTTACCACTATGTAAAAATCCCCTGTTAAGATAAAAACTTCATACATCATCTTTTCAGATAGGCTATTAATATAATGCGAGGCAAGGCCAGTTATCTTTCAAATGAGATTTAATCAAACAGGGCATCTCATCCTTAGCAGATTTAGTTACTCTGTTCAATTACTGACAAACATGTCCCTTAGAGGTCCTAAGGAAATAAATATTCAGTGCAGGTAGTTCTATCAGCAAAAAAAAAAAAGCATTACTACCTCCCCAAGAGAATAAAACCACGTCGTGAGAACCGATTTTCAGTCTTGTATAATAAAAAAGGCAATTTGCCACAAGACCTTTAACACCCATTTGTTAAAGTAACCCAGAAACTTATTTATTAGACCGATGGACTAGAAACACACAGTCAATTTTTAAAAAAGTTTTAATTACTAAGAAAATTGCATTATGTATTTTATTCAGATTAAACAAATACTGCTAGACAAGCCTGCCTCCAAGATAGCAAGGCAAACAGCAAGCAGTAAGCCACAGCTTTTTCTAATGCAAAGAAAAAAACCTCTTTATGCGAGCTGGAGTTCTACCCCTTCCAGTTTGCCCAGACTTGCCCCCTCCTTCGCTGTATGCTTTACCATGTTGTTGACATAGTGCAAGATTTTTTTTTTTTTTGGCTGACATACTAACACTAGACAAAGCCCTCTTTCATCAAGTATTCAACTGCGCTCAAACACCAGGCTACCAAAAAACCAGCAGTGCTAGACACTATGCAGTCTTCCACAGCTAGATTACAAACCACTGCTTCTTAGAATAGGAATCAGTATCTGTAAATTGAATCCTTTACTAGAGTATCAATACTGAGTCTCCACATAAACCAGCAATGCAAAGTTTTGTTATTACATCAAATCCACTGTATTTGATACTTTCACTAAACTTGTACCCAACTGGTATTAGAGACGCTAACAAAATAAGACAGAACTGAGATGGCAGGTTTTTACCTTCCAAAAATGTCGAGGTAATTACACAGTATTGATGATTGGTGTTTCAGTCTAGCCTCCTAGCCGATTTTAAGTTGAAGTTTTGAACGTAAACTCCATTTTTCCCAATAAATGCAAACATTTTTCACATTTTGCAATCATTACAAGAGTACTTTTGCTGCCATTCAGTTTCATACAGCACACACTGAAAAAAACCACACAGCCCTACTCAAGACACACAGCCAGCAAGCTTTACTGAAACTAAGCATTTTGTGGTGATCTGAAATAAAGATGAACGTTTGGAGAGACGCCTTTCTTTGAAGCTGTCTGTGATGTTTAGAACTAGCTAGAGTAAGCTCTGAGAGCAATGTAAAAAGCCTGAGGGGAAAAACAAAAAAAACCAAAACCAAGTCAAAAGCAGTTTGAGCAAGTCTTTATTGTTCTACTCCAATAACTAGAAGTAACAAGACAAACTAATTCCCCAATTCCTTTTGTCAAAATGTTGGGGCATGGTGGAATCCAGCCCTCAAATGCATGCTTTGAAAAAGGAAAAAATAAAGAGTTATTTTTGTGATTTGTGCCTTGCAGCCAAACTTGAATGACCCTGAGAGAAGTCTGTGCAGGCAAGTCCCTGGAAAGATTTATGTGCAGCTTGTTAGATCAGTTTCCCACCCCTCTTCGTGTTATTGCTTTGCAAATTGAGGAATGTGATAGCAAGTGTTAATCTTGACTAAAATCCACCATGAGGAATGCTACAGTATTGCTTTTTATTACAAATAGCCAAAAATTCTTTGCAAATATAGATGTGGTAAAACAAGCAACTGACTGTACAGTACATTTACAGTATACAATCCTGAAAGTTACATGCAGCGTAAAGAACTGCTTTATACATTAGCCCTTGGCCACAAAGAACTTGGCAGTACTACAACAACTGTAATGACTATAGGGTGAAAGAAATAATTAAAAAACAGAAATCTCAGTTACACCTACGTTTACCATGAGACTGGGTTACATACACCGTTGTACAAGGAATAGCAGTTTTTAACTAGAAACTGTCATCATGTTGTAATTCTTGGAAGGGCTGGATCTGCCAATTCTCCACTCCTCCTTACAGCTGGTCCTACTCTCCAGCTGTTTGGTCGTCTTCCCACCAGGCTGGGGGCTTTCATAAAGGACACAGATAGACCCATCTTCCCCTATACGATAGGACACTTCAAAAGGGTCGACCCAAAGAGTTAATTCGCTGGGTAAGAGCTGGAAGAGTCTCTCGTGGCTCAGTCCAATCATCCCCGCTGCCTTTCCTATCAGGGGGTCCATCTTATGGTTGATCCTAATGCACCGGTATCCAGAGCCCTTGGAGGGCACCAGGGGGAACCAGTGGTGCTTGTAGTGCTCTGCGGGAGGGAACAAAGACGAGGTTTACCGCGGCCCCGGAACCCCGCCGACCTCGAGCCCCGCTCCGCCA
>NW_009259328.1:3448638-3453255 GCF_000687185.1 Egretta garzetta
GGGGGCCGGCCCCGGTCATTGCCCCGCCGGGCGCGACGCGTAACGATCGGTAGCCGCGATTCGACCGGCACGACAGCACCGTGGCAGCAAAGCGCCAGGCTTGGGCTTCAACTCGGCTTTGCCGCGAGCCTCTACCCGGCCCAGCGGCCGGTCCCACTTCGTGCCCCTCCGCCCCGCCCCCACCGCTCCCGGACCACGAACGGCCCCGGTGCTCGTTCCTCCTCCTTAGGCGACACGCGCAATCCAACAGGAAGAGTCCAACAGGTTAAAACTCACGTTAAGTGTTCAGCGCTTACGATTTCGGCCGCGTTGCACTCGGAACTTGAACGCGGCCGAAATCGTAAGCGCTGAACACTTACATACCCCCGCCTCCCCACCTGGAGCACCGGACGCCTACCTGGGCAGTTCCTCCCGTTTCCCCACAGCCCCCACTGCCGCAGGACATCCGCTCCATCGCTAACAGCATTCCAGGAAGACGGGACAGTCACCTCGTGCCCTTTTCACTCTCATTTCTCAAGACCCAACACGAGCAAAATCTAAAAATACCTCACTGTCCCTTTTTAGACATGCAACTCCGAGGCCGAGATGCTCTCACATGATCAAAGAGCAAAGATGTTTTTTTAAAGATATCCCCTCCTTACTTGGCTAAGCACAAAACCAGCTTTCAGCAAGAGCAATGCAAGATCCTATAGGCTATTTTCAGGAGAAGTCCAGAAAGCAAGTCTAATGCTTATCTAGGCATTAAAGAAAAAGAAGTCATATGTACATTGCACAAGCATCAGGCTTCTCAGCTGGCTCTGCAGGTCACCTTGCAGGTGCCACCAGGGGGAACTGAAGCAGCTGGACCCTGAGCAGCATTTTTGTGGGGAATAAAGGTTAGAGCTGTGGAAGCGTTTGGTCAGTTTGCATTGGCACAAACTTTGTATTATTCTGATGAATAAAGCACACTGCTTGTTCAAGACAAGGAGCTCTGCTGATGGCTCATTAGCATCATCACTGCTGAGCCTCTGAGTTTGAGGAATAACTACAATTCATTTCTTCACGATAAGAGTTTTCTCTTGACAACAGTTGTCCTGGCAAGTCAGTTCACCCAAGAGCTCCGAAACAGTAATTCTGTCCACAACACAGCAGACTCGCTTCCTCCGCACAACTGCCAAGCATCAGCCAAGTTTCACCAGTTTCAGTGATGTGGTGCTGACACAGCCATGACCTTCCTGCCTTCAGTGCAGCAAGAGCAACAATGTTCTTCAACTGTTTTAAAGCTTTCTAAAAGTGGCTGTGTTAGGTACAGCTAAGATCCCTAAGTTTACAGAAAGCTTTCTCTCTAGTTCAAAGACTAAAACCACAACCTTCCCCCCCACCCCAACTGTGAAGTTCTGTTCACAGCAATTCCTCCAATCACTTTTTTTGAGAACAGTGCCCAAGGTCAGGATTTTATCACCAGGACTGCCTGCAGTAGTAACTGAACACTCTTCTCAAAAAGCAGTGTTCTTTAAAAAGTGCTTACAATGCCCCAACCATTTTTTTTTCCCTGATGGCCTTATTTAAATACATCCTCCCCCTGCAATGGTTTTGTGTCTTAAACCCACTTTCAGAAAACAAAAAAAGTACGTTGGATTTCTTAACAGTGGTGGCTAGGTTCGAGAACTTTATAGTCTCCTTTGTTAGACGGGAGCTAACCACTGCTTTATTCTCCTCCAAGGCTTGCCATATGCCAGAGGACTGCTTCTTCAGAGGGATCTCACCTTTAAGGAAACTTAAGTTTATCTCATTTCCCCAGCTGCACATTTTAAAGCTGAGAGGCAAGGAAGGTGAAAAGGATTAAGAGCTTCTCACCACCTCTAGTTCACCAGCTGCAAAAACCACACCCAGGGAGTTAAAAAGGAAAAAAAAAAACCCACCTTGTCTGCAGACCAGTTTTACTGCTTTTTAGAGATGACCAGATAGTACTCCTTTGTCAGTAGATGTGCAAAGAAAAAAAACTCGGTCTGGCTACTGTTTCAGCTGTTACTAAGAACCAGCTAAACACAAGTTTAGAATTTACAGAAGATATTTACAAGAGCTTTCCCCAACCCCCTATCCTTCTAGTCTAAGGGTCAAAAATCATCAAGGCTCTAATTACAGGGGTACAGGAGAAGAGCTCATCAGAGCCAAACCTCATCCTGCACAGGAGTTCCCAGCAGAGTGCCCCATTACCTGCAATAGCAGGACAGACTGTTCATTAAACTATCAGTGAATTACAGTCCACTGCCAACAGTTTATTTTTGCTAGATTCTGCCACCCAGTATGTTGGAACATTCAAATAAAGGTCTTATTACATTTACAATGAAAGCTTCTTCAGACTCATTCTGTTTAAATCTACTTCAAGAAAGCAAGTTCCTACCCATTTTGGACAAAATTATTTGTAGCTGTATGACAACATTAGAACTCGTAGTGCCTCCTTACTTGATGTTACTCTATGAAGATGATCAAGATTTCTTGCCCTTCCTTGCCTCTAATAGCAAGCAAAAAAACCAAGACAAAAGGGCCAAGAACCTCAAATGGGAAACCTATGGACATTTGTCCAGAACTCAGATGCTACCACCTAGTTTGACAGCGCCACTTCACAGCTTAGCTAGAGTATAATTCTGTATGCCATTTCATAGCCTAACCGAAGAGATTTTTGTCAAATAAACAAAATCTTCTTTCGCCTCCTCTTCAAGAAAAGACAGCAGATTTCTGTGCTTCCTTTTCCTCTCACTCACAGCTGTTAGCTCTAGACTACCTCTTCTAATCAAGTCTCAAGTCTGGATCAAGATGCTACTTTATTAGAACAAGTTTTCACTGCATTTCAGTACCTCAAAGTTTAGAAACCAAGCTAAAAAAAAAAGTCTCTGCTGGTACCTGGACATATCAGTCATCCAATTACTTCAGTCTTCTTTTATTTAGTGTTTTGAGAATCAGAACACAAACCCCAATTCTCCAGCTTTGGAGACTTCACTAGTAAAGCCACCCAGGTACACATGGACTGCATCACCCTGCATTTGAGCAGACACAGTCATCACTTGCCAGTTAAGCTAAGTGAAGGCAATAAAAATAAAAGGAGTAAGCCTGCATTATTACTTGGTCTAGAGCATTATTCCTGCACTACAAGATTTTACCATTGCAAGTGAAAGGTAGATAAAAATAACCATTTATATAAATAGGATGTTTTAGAGAGCTCTGGGGGTTCCAGTAACACAATACTGGAGATGGTAATTAAACAACAACTTGGAAATGCTACCAGCACAATTTAGCAGCAGCCACTGAAATATGTTATTTTTCATTAGAAATGAGTTTTAGTTACTTACACACAAAGAAAAAAACCCCACAAACTTCTAGGGTTTTCCTCCAACAGCTACCATGCATATAACCTTCTTTCAAGAAGAATTTTTTTTAGCTCATCAACTCAGGCTTACTTTGTTGTTCTGTTCATCTGCATTTCATTTCTCTTCAGAAGGAACACCTGGAGTAGAGGAGAATAGAGTCACTATCTTGGTTTATTTTGTTAAAGGATCATTCCATTTTTCCTCAACTTCAGCTAGAAGAAAAGGAGAAAGTAAGACTGAAGCCATATCACTTAGACAGTATATTGTTATTTAAAAAAAGTAATAATAATGATAGTAGAAGTTTATTCATTTATCCAAAGGGGGAAAAAAATTAAGGCAAAGTAAAGTCTACATCTAGTTCCTTTTAGATTACTTGAATTAAGCTCTCAGTACACATCCCTACAAATATAGATAGCCAAAACAGAGTGCTAGAATCTGCAAGAAGAGGTCTTAAATGAAATAAGCAATTTCTGGTTTACTCAATCTTGTAGAAGCATCTCTCTCAAAATATAATCAAAGAAGCAAGAACTACCTTTTATTAGTCACTAGAATACAAAGACAAGCATTATGCTACCATTCCTACTACAGGGAGAAAAGGAATTACTTCCAAACACAAATAACAGTACCTTCAACAATTTAAGCATCAAATCCCTCCATAATTTCCCCATTTTGGTACACTACTTAAAAAATCCACAACTGCTTAGAGAAGCAAAAAGAAAACCTTAAGCCAATACCTCAGAACTAAAGCAATACAAGCATCCTCTCTCTCCAAGACTGCCCCTTTTTGGTTCACTTAATGCCAACCAGATGCAGCTGCCCCCCTGCTTAAGCTGAGAGGGATCATCTGCAGTCACTTTAGCAGAGAAGCTGGGGTGAGACAGCACAGCTGAGAACACTGATCCCCGGGGCCTTCTTTTGGCCTTACAGGCTGATCACTGGCTGCTGCTGCTTATGCCAGAGCAGTGCATAGATAAAGGCAATTACAGTCTAGTGATAATGTAAGTTTGCTGCATGTAGAGAGGAATAGAGAAGTGAACAAGAGAAATCAGAATTCTCTGATAGAACTGGAAATATGGCATACTAATGGCACAGTGTTTTTCACTTAAAGACCACCAAGGGATTTGTAAACTCATTTATAGCACTGGAAATTCTTAATAACCCTGTTTTAAAAGTGTGCTGCAAGACTATTGTCTAGTCTACACTTACTTACACTTACAAGTTTATCAATGTAGTTGTGACCTCGCATCCACCTAAGTTATACAGAGCTTAC
>NW_009259328.1:3453525-3454612 GCF_000687185.1 Egretta garzetta
CAGCAGGAAAGTATGTTTTTCAGTCCACTTCACACAGCTTTTAAAACCAGACTAAGATATGATTACAAAAGCAAGTTAATGCCAGTAAATTAATAGCAGGTTTTCAGTACAGAATTTTTGTGAATATTGCATTTCCCTGACACTATTCTGTCTTACTGGTCCCGCTACATTGGGAAAAATAAACAAACATGAAAATAAGCCATTTAAGATCCCATTTTCTTTGCTAAAGCAACTAAACATTTAACCAATAAACAACATGGTTGCCAATGATTTAGCAGAGCAAGTAGAGAATTATGCTGATTACTACCTTTGTGGCAGTACTCATGAGAGCAAATATTACAGGGCAAAGTGTCTCTTTTGTAACAGGCTGTTCTATAGACATAAGTATTAGATTAGGATGGCAATTAAAAACACAAAATAGGACCAATTTTGAGGACAGAACACCCTTTTGAGTCTGCAACAGAAAATCAGAGAAAATGTTTTCTGGTCTTCACAAGCATTTTGAGTTTGTTGAGTAAAAATAATTTCCTTTCCTTACAGTCTTGTATCTCCCAATATTCCCATGGGGTACATGCAAAACTGCATATTTGTAATCTGACGTTCCTCTGCAGCTACCACAGGCTGTCCTCACAAAGGACTAGGAATACAAATGGCCTAGTAGAACAGGTAGGATACATATTTGAATAAATTCTGTAAGATGTCTCCGTCAGCCTGTGATGGAGAGGTAAGAGCGTTGTCCCTAAGTCTCCAAGAGAGCTTGAAGGCAGCAGAGGTGGCCCCGTCAGTAGGATGTGTCACTGCCACCCTCCCAGCACGTGGCCTGACTCCATCTTGCCAGATAAAAGCTCAGGGCACAGGCACAGCCATGCCAAAGGTTAGGACAGCACCCAGCAGCCCACCAACAGGGTCTGCATACCATGACATCACCAGGTGCTGCTCATGTCATTGCCAACCTGGCACAGCAGCCCTGCTGCAGCCTCCATCTGTGATGCTACCTGAGGCCCAGCCACCTCGTGTGACCGCACCCGCCCAGGCGCCGCCGCCACAGCGTGGCGTAGCGCCTGGTATTACGTCAGTAGGGCAAACC
>NW_009259328.1:3455468-3474712 GCF_000687185.1 Egretta garzetta
GGCTGCCGCTGTCACCTGGCTTCCCGGAACCGCCCTGCGCCGTTAAACCATTTGGGAAAACGTTTGTGACCCCTTTAGGAATTGCTTCCGATTACCCCACCGGGCTGTCGGAGCCCCGTGGCGGTTCGCCGGGGGATTAAAGTTGAGGTTATGAGAAATAACGACCGAGTAGTGCCATCGCATTCAACTAACGGTACCGGGAACCTGTGCTCCGGTAACGTGTGTGGTGATGCTTACTTGTAACGTTGCTAGTGCATGTTAGACCTGTTAAATAAAACAAACGAGTTCCATAAACTTTTAACAGGCTTTAAGTATCGTTTATAGTATCGTGCATGTTTGCTACCGGATTTTTTTTTTTTCCTAACCATTAACTTTCACTAGGAAACGCATAATATGTCTCATACTAACAGTCGGGTTTCAGATTTACTTTGAAAAGCACACAGGATACAGGGTTCTGTTCCTAGTTGGGTACAGAGGGCTTAAATCCCATGACTCTGCTTTAGCAACGCTAACATTTGTAATCTCTCCCGGTAAAAAAAAAAGTTTTCGGTTAAGCCTTATCTATGCAGAGTGTGTGAACTAAAATTATCTTGGAGGAAATGCGTGCGCTTGCCGTGGGTGATCTTAACTCGTTTAGGATACTAGAAATGTTTGGGGGGCAGGTTTTCTTCGTTCTTTTAAGTATTGGTGCACAAGCTGTCAAAAGGTTACTGTGGTGATTGGAGGTGTGCGATTTACCTGTTCGTAGCGACAGGATAAATGCTAAGATACTCAGAGGCATGTAACGGCAAATAACAAAGTCTCAGTGTTAAGTCGTCAGTGATGTACATACATCATCCATGCTTCAGAACAGATCTTGGCTTTTCTCTGCAACAGGAAGCAGTACAGACGATAGTCTGGTGAGAGAGGCATTCCAGTTTGAAGTACTGCAAACACAGCATGAAGAAATTAAACAGAAGGTTAGCAATTATTTTCCCCTCTAAATATCACATTTTTTTTGATAGGGCTAACTGAAACATTGGGATAAGTTCGGTTCCGAGTATTTAATTCTAATTGAGCTGATCAGTCATCTTTGAAATCCATGGATCTATTAAAAGTGTCATACTGGAAACAGCTCTAGTAATGTTAGGAGTGAGACCAGTATTTTATTTCTTGGTCATTTCAGATCAGCAAATGCTAATTTGTCAGTTCTACTTGTTTCTGATCAAATCCGTTCTCTTCAGTCCTGTCAGCAAGAGTGGGTTTGTGCAGCTTAAAGATTTGAGAAAGTAAAGTGACTTTAAAGTTGTGTTGTGCTACTTTACCTTCTGATGATCCCTTATGAAAAGATAATATGGGAAGAAATAGATGTGGCAAAGTAAGAAGGTACAAACGCCCGCACCAAGTCCATCCTTTTTCAGCAGACAGCTTAGGGAAGGGTGCAAGACCTGAGCAAGTTTATGATCATATTTTACCAGAATCATCCTTTAGCTTCTCGTAAAATTTCATGTGGGTACTTCCCCATCCACAAATATCATGCATGTATTTAATATTTTATAGAGTATTTTTTTATACGCTTGTGTATTTGGTTTTGGATACTTTTTAGTGTGAAAGAGGTCCACAGCTTCAGAACATGTTATGTCAGGAAATTTCGTCTTTGTTTTTATTTTGAACTTTGCACCTAGTGATTTTTAGTGAATGGGTCTTGGCTGTTACAAGAGGCAGTAAACAAGGAGTAACTTGTGCACAGCACTTGTACCTCAGCAGACCTTTCCTTCCTCACAGCTGTGCTTTCTCCCACATGGGAGGGTCCTACTCTATTTACCTTTCTCTCCTCACCCTTCTGTTGTTCTCTATCATATCCTTCTTTCTTGGGGAAGCTCCTACCTAGACACCATACTCAGCCTGGGGGTAAACCATCATTTTACATAGTGGTATAGACATGTCTTTCTGCTTTTTTCTCCATGCTTTTTCAAGTCACTCGTTTATTCTCTCTCCAAAGTCTTGTCTCTGAGTGGTGATGGCTGTTCAGAAAGCATTAGAGGCTATACATGTCGTGAAGATATTGTCCGGGGGTGGTAGCTTGTCACAGGACAGCGTGCTGGTTGGCTGCCATGCTAGATGAAATACGAAAATTAAATTACCATTGTTGTCATCCAAACAACAAGTAAATTATTGATATGTGTGACTAGAATACTTTCCAAAAAAAGAACATAATCACAGAGAAGGGAAAAGAGAAGAATGGTCTCTGACTGATACCAGGGCAGTGTATGAAGACATGCCTTTGCTGTCATTTTATAATTCTGTTAGAGGAAGCAGTAGCTGAGCCTGATTTAATCAGAAAAAGATTAGAAGCAACACTGCAGAATTGCTGAACTGGGTTACAGGAGCCTTTTTCTCCCTAGAAAGTAAAAGTATACCTAATTTTCAACCACATAATGCTATAAATACATACTTTTGATTATATAAGTCCTTTAATGGAATTCATCTGTTTGCAGCTGAAAGAAATGCAGGATGAAATTCTTGCTAAAAATGGAGAAATTAAAATTTTGCGTGACTCAATGCAGCAGATGGAGTATGCTATGGAGGAACAGAAAAGATCATACATGCTACTGGAACAGCAAAAATCTCAGACCTTAAGTGAAAAAGAAAAAGAGTTCTCCAAAAAGGTTTGTAAACGTGGCAATTACCTGTCCATCACATGCAGAAGCCAATTTTATGACTTAATGATGTCACAGACCATCTAGTCAAAGTACATTTGTGTGAAATTGCCAAACAATGTATGCTTTTATTTTCTTATCTAGGAAGAACTTGCTGAGGGTTTTCTTCTGCCAAAATAAAAGAATAAAATTCAAGTGGTAGAGGTTTTCATTTACTTGTGGCTTTTTTTTTTAGGCAATCCCAAGAACATTGAAATTGGAATGTATTTTAAAATGGAAAAAAGCGACAGAATATACTTTATGACTCTGATCAGATCGCTATTCCTGTTGCAGTCATCTGTCCGAAAGCCCTGAAGAGGACAGTGGCTGCTTTTGTCCTATTAACAGCCTCGCTGTAGTCACTTGGTCTGTCTTAACAAGTCATATGCTTCTGCCAGAAAGCTTGACATGTGGTTCTTAGCTAGTATTAATTGGACTAGCATACATAAAAATGGAGATCTTATGCAGAGTTCACAGAAAGTAGATGGTAATCTTGAAATCTTACAGTAATACTAGTTGCTCCACAGTTAAAACACCTCTAAATTATTCAGTAGCAGTAAAACTGTCTTTTCAATTCCTCTTTCAGTTACTGTCATTACAGTCAGAGTTGCAGTTCAAAGATGCAGAAATGAATGAATTAAGAACGCGACTTCAGAATGGTGAAAGAAATAAACATGTTACTCAGACGGTTTTATTGCCAAGGTGGGAGTTTGGGGAAACGAATTTGTGTTCCTTTTTACAATATGTGTACTTAAACTATTAAAGAGGTTTTCTTTCTTCGTGTAACTCTTAGCAGTGTCATCTTTAAAAAATACAACCAGAAAAGTCTATGACCTCTATGGAATTTGCTCAAAAAGACCCTTCCTTGTATCTGTGACAGAAATGCAAGGAGTTTATAGTGAAGTACCTTTAATACGTCGATGTAAATAGATCCTTGTTTATTGTTTAATAAAATAATTACAAAAGAAATATGGATTCATCGAAGTGTTTGACTTTTATTTTAGCCCTAAAAAGAATTTTGCAATACAAGTGAAATCAGAAGGATGTTCTCCACAGCCTGGAAAAAGATATTTTCCTACAAAGGAATCCTTCAATGCTGAAATGTCCACTAGACCATCATGTTCTTCAGGAAATCTGATTGCCCCGACTACTTTGATCAAAGAAGGTAAACCCATATACAACCTGCAACATTTTTAGCTGCATACAAACATTCTGCCTTAGATAAGGATTTTTGTACTATGTGACTGAACAGTTTCAGTAAGTCCACTGTAGGAAAAAGTATTTGTTTTATTTTGTTATTGCTTGAATTTCTTTCTGGTTTACGCCAATGGGCATTAAATAACTGTGACTGAAATTTGCATCAAGACTATTTTAATTCACACCTTGGTAATGCCTGTATACCAAATGCCAGGATGTCAGTGATGAAGTGGCTATGGGCCGTAATGAGAAACTTCTATTTATTATCTGATGAATTAAAATATCTAGTTTGTTATCTGCCTTTCTCACTGAATAAGGAAGAACAGGAAATGATTTGCCTATTTCTCGAATCAGTCTGCTAGTCAGCTAGTGCATTTTTTGTATTTTTGTGATTTTTTGCTTTAAAGCTGACCTTTTTGGGGATTTTATTTTAAAGGGTACGTATTTAGCTGTATTGAAAGAAGCAGCTGAAATGGTATGCTCATTTCCTCTTTTATGTGTAAGGGGACAGTAATTCTCACAAAGCTGTATCTTGAAATTCATTGAGTAAAGCTTAGGAAATGAATATATACATGTATTTAAAAATTGCTGTATTATGTAACAGAAATGGTGCTTTTTATAGCAGCTGACTGGCATGTTTCCAATAGGAAATAGTAAATGGAAGAAATTTGGATAATGCCAATAACTAATCCTTACAGAAAGAGTCATGAAAAATCTAAGATGTTACTGTCAGTTAAAGTATTCAATCTGAAACTGTATGGGCAGTATGAACTCCATCAAAAAGAAAAATACAGTTGCCTTAGAGCATTAGTATTGCTATTTTTTCAGCCTCCTATCTGTTTGTTATGATAACAACACTCAATATGCGTATTTGTTTGGAAAAAAAACCACTTGATTATTTGTCTTCTGAACCCTGCAAGGCTTTTGGCTTCAGTTTGGCTAGGAATTGTGGCATAAATAGGTGACTGAAAGATTATGAAATGCTTAAATTTTAATTTATTTGGCTTTCCTAGCAGTGGGAATTCAGCTTAAGGTACTGTTTTTTTCCTAAAAGAAAAGTTGAGAGCAATAGCACTGAACAATCTGTGGAACATCTGACAGTAAAGGCAGAATTTTATTTGCTTTTTTATTTGCATTTTGGGGGGCAATTCTACTTGCATCACAGCTCTTAACTATTGTTTGACATATCTGAATTATACAAGATGTTTTTTACTGGTCTCCTGTCTGTTTACTTCTATGTAACAGCTACGGCTAACTGAACATCTGTAAAGGATAGGTACAGATATATAAGCAATGTAGTTCTCATATTAGACTCATAATTACTGGGTTTTTTTAGACAGTAAGATAACCCATCCTGCAGTTTTATCCGTGAAGCGTGAAGCAATGGGAAAAAATGGTTCCTACAACTGTGTACTGAAACGAAACACACAAGGTAACTTAATTCTGCTAAGACAGAAATAGCGAGCATTTCTGAGGAGCAGGTCAGACACCTTTGCTAAGCGGCATCATGCTGAGGAGCTTGCTATATACAGTGCTGCTGCACAGAATAGTGGTGTTCAGCTAGTCGCTTTTTGCTTTTAATATTGTGATTTTGCAGTAGAACATTTCAGATTATATCTTGTATCCTAACAACATTCTTACGTTGTTATTCTATTTAAGAAAAAAGTTTGCCTGAGTTTTGCTTTATGAAAGTATATGGATCAAGAGGCATCTTAATACTGAAAGACCCAGCCTTGTAGTAATATATTATGCTTTTTATTGTAGAACTATAAAAAAACAGGGAAAAATTTGCATTTTTGTTTTTAAACAAAGGTAAAAACAATAAAGTAATATTTACAAGAGTCAATACCAGAACAGAATTGCATCATCTAATTTTTATGTCTCTACTGGAACACGGGGGGCAAGTCATCAGGATAGTTGGGATATACGATCACTTGGCTTGAGCTATTTTGCTAATAAGGGATTGCAATTCAAATATCTCTAAATATAATTTTGTTAATATTTAAATAATCTCATTCATTTTTCTGAAAACATTCTCTTGCAGAGAAAGATTTATAATGAAAAGAAAATATTTTGAGGTTGAGAGCACTATAAATAAGGCTAATCTTTTAAAATACTAATTTTTTGTTGATGTTGCAGTTGATGGTAAAGCTACTCCAAAGACAATTATGTATCCTTTCAGGTTCTATCTTACTAAATGCACTGATGAAGCAGCCCATTGTCCCTGGGTCGTTACTAGGACTCTGCCATCTTCTTAGCAGTAACGCTGAGCCTCTACCTGGAGCTGTATTGCAGCCTAACTATTTGGAATTGTAAGTTTAGGGGTTTTTTTGTTAAACTGCATCTGACACATTCTTAGTATAGTGGCATTCTCTATACTAAGAAATGCTTATTCTTGTAGGGTAGCTCATTCCTTGTGTTAAATGCTGTTTTGCTTAAGCCATTTAATGCAATTGCTCTGCATCTTTGATTATTAATCTTTGATTATCGTAGATACCAAACAGTGGAACAACACTAAGAGATAAATTACATTCATTATATATTAGAGGAAGGCACAGAAACATGTTTTGCAAAACTTGGGAATGACTGTTAGCAGCTGCTATTGTTAACCGCTTAAGGACATGAAACTTACATTGCAATGAGGGAAGCAATAAACATCATCATGAGTTAAGTGGGAAGAAAATGTTGAAAATGTAATCAAAAGAACAGTAGGCTTTATATCTTCAAAGTCAAAACTATGTTCAATTTATAATGTACAATTTATGTGCAATTTTCCAAGATACATTTATAGTGACCAGTAAAGCATTTTAAATATGAATATTGGATATAAATTATAATCATTTAAAGAATTAGACCATAGTTCCTGAAATACCTTCACTTTTCTGGTATTTTATTAGTAATTCTTGTATTTTGTGGGTTCATAGCAAGGCTCATGTATCATTGCCCTTGCCGTTTGTGTAAGTAGAGGTGGTACGTTTGGCCTTTGTAGCTGCAGTTTGGCTAGTTAATAGCTGAACTCTCTCTCTTCTCTGGCCAAGAATACAATTTTTTTATTGCTGTAGTCCTTTTAAAGGCCCCTACATGTTACAGATCAGTAACATACAGATACTCATTCTTCCCAGAAGCTACCAAATAACATCAGGGGAAGATAAGAATACATGGCAGGTTATCAAAAACATGAAACGGGGAAGCCAATGTTTGAAATGTAGTTTCAGACAGTGGCTTATAGTGAACTGCTGAAATCACTCAGCTGTAAGCTCTGACTACTTTCACAAGACCTAGGAACGCTTTGAAATGGCTCTTCCATGCAGGTATCAAGGAGCAGGATTTTTTTTTCCCAATTTATGTTATATTTTGGGAACAGGCATCTCTTACTATAGCCTTTCTATTATTTGATTCAGAATATGGATAACTCAAATTTCAACTGCGTTCTCTGCCTTTTCTTCTCAAGTATTTCCCTTCTTTTAATTTTATTTGGATAGGAAGTCTAGCAGCAGGACAACTCAAGAAGAAATGGCTCCTCTTGTATCCTTGCGAGAAGCTCAAAAACTTGCAATAACAGGATTGAACTTGATTGCTATGGACGAAGGATTATCTGAAGGAGGCCCAACAGAAAGCCAGAGGGAGTTCTTGCACCTCACACAGTGCAAGATCCGAGGCGCCGTGCATCTCTTGCCCTTGGTAGAACACCATATTGGTGCATACTGTCAAGCTGTACAATTGGCAGACAAGTCAGTAAATGGTTCTTGTGGAAACCATTCAGCTATTTCTTCCAGGACCAACGCAAATATGGTGTCAAGTAAGGAGGACTTCAGGTTTTCTCTTGAAGAAACTACAGTTATATCACTGGGTATTCTTTATTATTTGGCATTTTATAGCTGGGATGTTGTCCACATATTGCTATCTACTGAAGTGGAAAAAAGTTCAGCTGCTGGAGACGAACAGTTTTCCAAGATGGACAATAATGCTTTGTGTGATAATCAGTGTGATAATAAAGAAGATACCAGGACACAAGGATGGCTGCCTGTAGCTCCACAGGATGCTCCCAATAATGATCGAGCTCAACATTCTTTGTTTAAAAAGCTGCTTCAGGTTTTAGCTTTTTCTGCTGCAAAAGGCTCCCAGACTGATAGCATACTGAACCAAAGCCTAAAAGTTTTGGTGAAGTTAGCTGAAAATTCAACAATGGACTTGCTAATAAAGTAAGTCAGTAATAGCTTTAAAGTTATTTCAGACTCTGTTGTTTAGCAATTTCCATTCTCTGTTGACACTAATTTGTGCAGATGACAGTAGAAATTCTGACGTGCATGAGAGAGTATGACGTTTCTCAGCTCACCTTTGAGAAGCCATAACAATCTTTCTACTGCCTTTGCTGCTAATGAATGTGACAATTGCCCCTGATCGGTAACAAGATTTGCTTGTGATGTTTATATGAAGCAGATGCTGTTGCCTCATTGCATAGCTGTCACTTGAAAGTGAGAAAACTTCTTAAGGCCATATGTAGTTGGATCAGAATATTTGTAACATTTATATTGGGGTTTTTGTGGTTGCTGGGAAATGCGTAAGGAATGAAAGCACAGGGTCTCATTCTAGTAGGTAAAATGCCTCTCTCAAAAGTGAGACATTTTGTCTGCTAATGATCTAATGTACACAACCGTAGTATGAATTGCAGACTGATTGCCAAATGTAGCAATATGTTTTTCAGTATACTTCGTATTTATGACACGTAAGTTGAGATCAGGTACATTCTGAAATGACTAAAAAGGCACAGATTACGATGGTGTGTACAAGAAGTAGTGTATTTTCAATTTGTCAGTGTATTTCCCATTTCTAACGTTGAGTTTTCTTTTGAAGTTTTCAGCACTTATTGAGTAGCCAGATACTGCTCCGTTGTCTGTGTCCAGAGACCCCTTTGCCTGCTGTCCTTTTGACCGTGAGACTGTTGTCTGTTCTTGCTCAACACTGCTTGTTGGTTTCTCAACTTTGTTCTCATTCAGGTAACAGACTGCATAACACAGAGAACTGTTAATCAGTTGAATGTTAGTTAGCATGACTAAAAGAAATTAAAACAGGCCCCCCTTCAAGCCTGCTAAGTTACCTGAAAACTCGTTTTCTAGTGCAGTGATTCAGTTGCTGTTGCAAGAGTATTTTGTCTTGGGGTATCTGTCTACATACAGTGCTTTTGATACCCATGTGTATTTTTAAAACTACTTTCCAGATTAATGTTTATTATATTAAAGGTTGATGAGGAAAAAAGGGCTTTTGAGGAGTTCTGAAGTTTAATTTATCTGCGCTCATGATGCTGTTGAGTTTAGGGATTCCAGCACTCAGCATGACAAAGAGGCTTTGTCCAGTTCCTTATGAATGAAGTAGGACAGTATTACCACAAATGCATATGTAAAGTTTAGGGATAGTAGTTTCTTCAGCACTGTTTAAGATGTCTGAAGTAAAGCAAGAAATTGAGCCTGTATCATAAGTCCCAAGATGGCACTCTGCATATTTTCTGAAATGTTTTCTTGTGTGGCAAAAATTAATTTTTGTCATAAACAGTTGACTAGTTGGGTAAAGAACAAAGTTATCTCTATTTCAGACACCTGCCTCCTTCTTGCACTGTACATGTATATAACGTCAAGACCAGATAAATCAGCATCTGAAATGCTTTGGCTTCAGCTGGAGCAAGAGGTAACCACAGCTGTTTGTTCACATGCCTTTTCCTGCTATTTCCAGATGGGGGAGTGGGAGGAGCAAGGCAATGCACAAATTGTCCAAAACCAAGTTTTTCCTCCAGCTGAAATAGCACGCTGAAGGTATTGGCTTGCAGTAAGGGATTACACTGATTTTTAAGAGTAGCTGCTTGAAACTGAAACACTAACAGTTCTTAAAGAGAACATCAGTCATAATAGTCATAGGTTAGTCACTGAACAAGCAAAAAAGATCCTAGGATAGCTATAAATGTTCAACACTAAGCTTTATTTTGCTTTTAGATCAATAGAGGAGTAAAAGGAAGCAAGATCTAACAATCATTTTGATTGTATTAATTACTTCTGAACTATATCTTCTGAGTTAATAGACATAAAAGGCAGTCTGTAGTGACTTAGGGCTATATCCATTGTATTTGCTGGAAATACTAGCTTGCTGTTTAATAGTCATGATTATATATAGAAAGAACAGCTTTTGAATTTAATTTGTATTGTTGTACTGACAGTGGTGACTTGTTCAAGGTTCTACTATTTGCTTGACTTCTGCTCTCCCTTGAAAAAATTTTGAACCATTTTCATTATCCTCCTACCTACATTGTTATATTAAGTGCAAACATATTATTTGTATGCAGTGAATTAAGGCTCACTACACCTCAGTAGCCTTTCTCATCAGAAAGTTGAAAAGGTTTCTGTGCAAGGCAAATTCTATGTCTGTAAAAACATAGGGAAAAAACTTGAACAATTTTGAGGGTTAAAAAAAATTAGCTTAATTCTTTGATAATTCTGCAGACCCCTAGTACTCATTATAATGCGATCTGCATGTTTTTGTAATAGACAGTCAGACTCCTGACAAGGTGTATGCGGTGTTCCAGTCCAGCAGTTTTATTACCTGGTGCAGACTGCCAATGTAATCTTGAGGTACGTCCCTACAGTGGCTGAGTTTAAGCTACTGAGAACTTAAAGGTACTCAATGCTGAAATAGGTTTTTGCCCTTTTTTTAGCTACAACAAAGCAGAAGCATACTGCATTTTAAAAGATGACACCTTCTAGGAAGTTGGCTTTTGCTTGCTGGAAAATATTCTGAAATTTGGAAGTTTGATGAAATTACTCAATGAAGTTCATAATAAAATAAGTTTTCCGCTACTGTAATTTTACTTTGTGTATTGAGGCACTTTTCTTCCTCTTGCAGGTGGTTAAGGCACTAATAATAATGTTACATAGACAGTGGATGAAGATCAGAAGATCTGAGAACAGCTTGTGCACATATAAGGAACAAATTATTCAGTTCTTACGGGATGCTGTTCTACTCTTGCACAGCCTGTCTCAGAAAGATAAACTGTTTCACGAACACTGTTTGGAAGTTCTCCATCAATATGACCAAGCCATGCCGGGCATAAGAGCCATTCTCAAAAAGACTCAAAAATTGAGTGCCTGTGAAGGTAAAATGAGTCAAATGATAATATTGCCTTTTTTCCATGTTGTAGAAATAGAAATCCCACTTCTGTCATTTTCCTCATTTAACCAGTACCACATACCAAATACCATGGATGTTTGTTGCTCAGACCTCTGAAGGCAGTGCACAGTCTAGTGCTTTTAAACCTTTGTTACACTGAATCACTAGTCTACTGTACTACTTTGGCATTTTTTTTTGTTCTGTCCATAGAAATATGCCCCTAGTATCTGATCAAACAAAATCCTATACTCCAGCTCTCTTTAGTAGAACAGTCTTCACTATATGCTACCTTTTAAAAAAAAAAAAAAAAAAAAAAATCATTATTCCAAGTCTCCACCTAGCATTACACCTTCAATCTGCCATTTTTTGTGGTGTCCCATCCCCCCCGCCCCGCGTCCTTAACGTCTCTCTTCTTCTTCTTCCTTCTTTTACCCCCAACCTTCTAACATTACCCCCAAAGCTTCTCTAACCCATATCCATCAGGACTTGTCCCATGCTTTGCATGCTTCTGGTGTCCATTTCCTAGAGTGTGCTACTCTCGTGAAATTGCCTCTCCTCCTCATACCTCGATGCCATTTCCTTGTTCACTCATGGCATTATTTACATGCATGTGGTAGAGTTGATGTGAAGATCGTGCTTTTATGTCTCCATGTGGTTTGCTACAAGATACCAGACAAGGCATCTGGTCTTACTCAGAGCCAGAATAATAAATCCTTCAGTGCTGGCGTATGTATTGCATCAGTAAGGCAGGCCATGCAAGCACACCACTGCTAGTTACAGTAACTTTTCTGGAGATGTTAAATGCTGTGCCATGTTCTAGAACTTTGTCTAACACCTTCTCCAGTTATGCTTGGGAATGGACAAAACAGTGTAACAGCTGGTGGTTTTGGGGATGGAGGTGCATGCATGTGCTTGCAAACCTGTAGTTAGCATTCACATTCTTCCTTTAAAACACAAAATACTATGCTTCTGTCCTAGGGGCTTTTTAAAATTAGTTAACAAAAATGAGTTCTGACTACTTAATAAGTTTAAAACCTACTTGTAAAGGGTGCTTTGTTGTTTTACTGTTTTTCCACTAGCAGCTAAATTTAATTCACTGTTCAAGACTGTTTTCTCCTTTAATGCCTAAAAAGGCATTCAAGTAAAGAGGGGGAGAAGTTTGTATGACCGAGCGCATATCTAAAGACCTATTTGCATTGAAACTTAAAAAAGGATATTTGCTGTAGCCTTCTACAGTCAGAATGTTTTCAAATGGAAACAAGATACCTGCTATAATTATACTACATCAAGCAGGAAAATGACTCTCTGAAACATGATTTTGTTGTTGTTGCAGAGCTGATTTTGGACGAATTGTATCCTCCTGAGCCAGAAGCAGAAGACCAAGGATTGGACTCCAGCTAGCTAACATCTAGTAAAGATCTCTGTCCTTCCTCATCTAAATAATAATAATCATTGCCAGTGTAAATCTGAAATTTAAATAATCTATTTTATGAAGTGATAATCTACAAGTTGTGTTCAAATGCAGGACAACTAAGACATTTCTGTTGTGATTATTTTATTTAAGCACCATCTAAATGTAACTGAAAACAAATTTTGACATAAGAATTATACTGCAATGAATGGTTTTGCTGTGCAAAACCACTCAATGGCTTATGACTGGTTCTGTTTATGAATTTCATCCTTTATGCTGTGACTGGAATGGACATTTCACTATTGTGTTCTCTGTTTTACTGTGACTACAGCTGAATTTATGATGCTGAATGTGGTGAAGTGTTGGGGATCACTGAATTCATATGAAAGTCTTTTGAACATTTGTTTCTCTTGCCACTGTTAACACTTTCTTGCTTAACTTCCAACATTTTCATGTTGATACTAGTAAACAGTTATTGTGATTTTAAAAGCCGTTCTAGAAATAACTTATAGTTGGCAGTTCAACTCTGAGCAAGAAATTCAAAGCCCCGTAATGATCACTTGAGTGCACTCATTTTTCTCAGTTTCATGAATCTGCTGACTCTGTAACTATTGAGGTGCCAAACCAAAAAATACTAGAACTTTTTTTTTTTTTAAGTTATCTTAGAAGAGTAAGAAGGTAATGTTAAAGAGAGCATTCTGTCATACTATGTAAGAGAAGGATACTTAAATATGTGCAGAATGACTGAGCTTTTTGGTTGTAGTATCTGGATAGGCACTGCAGTGAAGATGGATGAGCATCTCATTCCTAGGATACAGCACTGGAGGAAGAATTGTTGCTATACCCTCTCAAGTGTGTATGATTATCAGCTGTCATGCTCAGCTGTAGGTATCAGCTCAACCTTGGACCCTAAAAAGTGTGAATGCTGCTAAAATGAGCCTACAGGTTTGTGTTTTAAAATAATTTGGAAAGGTTTTTTTTTCATTTCTTGACAGATACTCGATTCAGAACAAGCCTGGCTCCAGGGACTAGGAGGAGAAACAGCACTACAGTGGGAAGGAAGTCCTTGGAAAATTGAGAAGCATCCAGTTCTCTGGTCATAACCCAAAGAGGCTATGTCCTGCCCTGGTGTGCCTGGGCAAAGAGCCCCACTCCAGTGTGCTGAACAAGCTCTTGACTTGGCTTTCACTTTTGAAGAGAACTTTCCCAGAAACCACTGTGCAGGAATAACCAGTGTAATAATCCAGCATCTCCCTAGGGCCAAAGCTCTTAGGTACTCCTTCCCACAACATGGCCTAGGGCTAAGCCTCCTCCTCTTTGAGCCACAGCTGGCAGAGCTCCACCAGTTCATGGAAAATGCAACCTGCCAACTGCTCCTCTCAGTAATAGGTTTCAAATCCCTTGTAGCAGCTGGGAAACTGCCATTTTTCTGCTTAAAGGCAGCAAGGAAGGACACACAGGGACATACCAGCAAAGCCTTGAGAGCTTGTGTTCTTGCATGGTAAACACCCTAGAACTGCTACCAGGGCACTGGACAAGACGTACTACAGAAATTTCAGCATGACAAAACCATTTGACTTGTCCACTTAAAAAAAACCAACCAAACAAACAAAAAAACCCCAACAAACCAGCAAACCAACACAGCACTTCCTGGCCTTCAGCATTAGAGAGAGAGAAGAGCTTGGTAATGTCTATTAAAAGCCCCTTCCTCACTCAAAACCAAAACCACCATCCATTAAGATAATTCTTTAAAAACATGAGCAGCATCTGGTAGGTAGTGTCCTGCAAGTGGCAAACTTAAAGAGCTGTCCTAACAAAGATGAGATAGATAGTCACAATATTCCAGAATACAATGACCTGCCATCACTTTTCAACTGCTCTATGCTATTCTCACCACCTCATTTCTCTAAACATAATTGATTTATAGAGAGAAGATGCCTTAAAACCCTTCTTTGGGTGAATAAACCAGATGAACTGTTAAGAGGAGTTTGGATGAAAACCAGTTAAGGAATCCCAAATTGTTGAAGCAATCTAGTCATAAAAACTTGTTTAAAAAATTCCTGGCCTCATCTAGAGAGCATGTGTGCGATGACTTGGTAAAAGGGAGACGTGTATTACTGCTAAACTTTATATAAACAGAAGTGTTATCTGTGGGGAAAAAAATGCTAGGAAAATAGCCCTAACTGTTCCCTTCTGGCACTGCATCCCCTCCCATCCACCCACTCTTAACAGACAACACCCTAACATCTACGCTCTGATTGTTTTCTTCCCGCTTTTGACTTTAAAGTGGTACAGCCCAGGCTATATACAAACCAACCAACCCACCCCAAACCCTACACCTCCACTGGCAGAAATGACCGTAACATGGAGGTATGAAATTAAACCATGCCTTTTAAAATTGAAGGCATTTTCTGTAACTGAAAAGTTTATGTTCCTAAGGAAAAAGGAGGCTGCACTCCTAAAGATAAAAGGCAGACATAGGTAACAGAACTGCCCTAATTCATTATCTCTTAAGTCATTTACAGTGACCAATCTTTTGTCAGTATTGCTGCAAAATTGTACTGACCTTCAGTAATTCTTCCCTTTTTACATTCTCTGGATCTCTTTAATCCCAAGAAAAAAATCCCATCATGTACGCAACAGCTGATAATCCCCTGAAAAAAACCTGAAGCATTTTTACAGATTATGGGGCTACTGGTTTACTATCTTCATGACCTAAAAATAACAGACTGTTCTCATCAGACACTCCCTGAAGAATTCACAGCATAGCAGTTCTTTTTTCAAGGCCAGTTCACATTTTCCCAACATGTTATAGATAAGATGTGCCTCTGTATTAACTGAGAAAAGGAATTTACTCTGGCATCAAGCACAGTCACAGGACTGAATAATGAAGTATTGAGCAACAACAAAAACCACTAGTGACGTTCTATACATGATGATCACATTCCTCAGTCAGCAGCAGCCACCCATCTGTTTTCTTGCCCATAGGGATGGCAACTGGAGTTTCCCCTTTGCTGAAAGCTGAGCTGAGTAAAGCTGTGTTTTTCCTCTTCAATGAACTGCACTGAGCAGACAGGACTAAAGCTAGGCAGGAGCTGGATGAAGAAAGCAATCACCTCTACTAGCTTACCCATCACTCAGGCAACTTTATGCAAAAAGGAGGATGATAGCCTTGCTGACTTGTATTTTAAGATCTACTGACACTACCCCTCAAACAGCTGTGGCACAGGAGGAGGTATCACTGCATTGCTAAGCATCTTCCTGTGGCGATTCAAGGACCTGAGGTACTGCATGGATTCAAACACACAGCAGTTTACTTTTTCTAGAGAGAAAATAAATGATGCTTCATTGACTAAAATATTTAGGGAAATTGCACAGGTAACACCTTATTTTCTGTAACTCATAGAATCATTGACTAGTTGAGATTGGAAGGTAGGTCAGCTCATCCAGCCCCCAATCAAAGCAGACTTCCAGACAAGACAAGTAACTGTTGTGTCAGGCCTCAAACGCATTTCTATAAACCAAGCTGTATAGGTGAAGATGGCAAATACAAAATACCTCATCATGCAGTGCACAACATCTGACCCAAGTTGCTTTCATTCATATTAATCCCGCTAGTGTGAACTACTGCTTGAGAAAGTTTAGCCTGTGTTAGACTATTAGAACAGTAAGTTATTTTAACCATTGAATGTTTTTTGTATTAGTCACAGTCAGTAATATTAATTATGGTTATATTAATTGGGGTCAAATGCAGCAGTTCTGATCTGCCTGAGTAAAGACTGTGTATTACATGCTGTGAATGCAATAGCAAATACAAACTTACATTTACAGTGTAAATTGTTAAAAGTAAAAACTATACCTCATTGATTAGAATTTAGCAGACTGATAAAGGAAAAGGTGGTCTGTGAGCTTTATAAAGACCTACAAACCCACTGTGGCTGAATTTTATCAAAACACTTCCACAAGTGAGGGCCAACACGTTCAGTATGAACTGCAGTCTCTGAACAGAGATAAGCACCGAACAGTGATTTTTTTTTTTTCCTCTACGCATTAGTCATACTGTAGGTTGGTATTTTAAGAATCTAGCTGAACAATTTGTTTTGCTAAAGACCTTTACAGCACAGCTGCGCTGCGGCACCTGCCCAGCAGCATGTAAAGCAGATCCTACCTGATTCCAGGGCCAAGTTAACATCAAGAGTAAAAAAAATAGGCCCCAAAACACTGGCTAAAGCAAACCTCACAAGTTATCATACAAGTTTCTATACTTTAGGGAGAGGGGGCGGGGAGGGGAATAAAGGGAGAGAATTGCTGCTTTGGCAATAATTGCTAAAGTTTTTCCCTCCTTTGTGTCCAGCTCCTCCATGCAACCCTGCCATGGGTTTTAAGATGCATGCCAAGTTTTGGTCTGGAAAAATTCACACTACCATAAACAACTGCTGATTAAACGTTAGGAAAACATAACCAGCAGTATTCCTCACCTAACCCCAGGCTCTCAGCGTTTTAGTTCAGCGGTTTGCTCTCCTATACAACATTTTGCTGCAATTTTAGAGGGTGAAGGTACCTTTGAAACCCTATGTGCTTGCTAAAGGAAATCTGAAGGTTTTAAACAAAACACAGGCTCCTGTTCCCCAGACCTGTGTGCAGAGAGAAGGGAAGGCACACAGCTTTTCTCTGCATAGGAGGCTTCTCTGCATGCTGCTTCTCATATTCAGCCAGATTGCACAGATGCACCTGCTAAAAAGTCATGGGAAAAGAAAAATAGATGAATGAAAAAATTAATGGCAATAAAAACATCAGAAATAACTCTGCAATTTCCTGGTGTAATTTCTAGCCCAAACATTAATTATATTTGTTTTCTAGATTTAGGTTTTTAGGAGCATACATTTTTCCTGCTGTCCCCAGTTAACTAATAGAAATTCTGTTGAGAAAATGTGAAATAAAATTGGAAGTGAAATGATCTACATTTCATCTGCAAACACATTATCAGCCTGCAGCTGAAACTCCACTAAATTCAAGAGGTAACATTACAAAACTACCTGATTATTCCATAATAAACAACTCACTCAGAAGAAGTTGGGGGGGACATGTTGGGTTTTTTATATGGTCCCATCCCCGTCCCCCTCCCCCCGCCCTTTTCTTTTAAATCCTACATTGGAAACATAGCTGGCAATTCAAGGTCATAATGATTATATACTCAAACAATTCAATACTACTTGGTGTCTTATAAAAGGCATTCTTGACCTGCTCAAAAAAATATTTTCAAGTGGAAGACTAATGAGTCAGGGGCTTGAATACAACCTTTCAAAAGCTTTTTTTTTTTTCAAAACTAATGAAAGTACACAAAAACATCAGCAAAAATGTTTTCACACAGAGTAGAAAGCATCACTTACCACACATTGGTCAAGTTGATAAATGTGGCATGATATGCAACACACAAGTCAAAATACATGTTGAGAAGATATTAGATTTGATTAAAGTTACAGATGACTTTGAAGTCTACCATCTTGTCTACACTGGACTTTTCAAATGTCTTGGAATTTGTTAGCTAATGCATTCAAACTTCATGTATTTAATTTACTCCTTAGGCTAGACAAGGCCTTAGAAGCAATCCTTTTGGATTAGCTTTGAAGCATACTGTCAGAACATCATTCAGAAGCTTATATGGTCCTTGCTTTATGTTGTGACCTGTAATTTTGATTAGGTTTCAGTCTCCACTACCAAAAGTGATATTCATGACACGAGGTGACTTCAGGTACCCTTGGTAACACTAGCTGTCAAACACAATGAAGTAAAATGTAGCTTTGCAGATAACACACTCCTAAGTAATACTCAAATTGAGGCTAAAAGAATATACTTCAAACACTGCATTTATTACAAAGGTGCATAGAGTTTATGCCATTTCTTTTGAATACTTACATTTAAACTACAAACATACAAAGCTAGGTTACAGTATGTAATAAAATCAACAGTGATTATCTAGCAAATCCAGTACAACAGAGTATTCTACTGTATTTAATTTCACAAAACTTTTCTGAAACAAAGGCACTTACAGAATTAAAAAAAAAAACCACACAAAAAAAACCCCAAACGAAAAAAACCCAACCCATATTCTCTTTCAACATTTAAAATTTTAATTCCATTCCCCCTCCCCTACGGCACTGTGGATAACTAGTTTGACGTGAAGGCAATAGCTACTTGGACTGACACATCAGCAGTACTTAAAGTTTATGCATCAACCTCTCCATCTTTTCTAAAGATCTAAACCATCCCATTCTCTTAACCATATGAAAACAAGTTTCAATGGGTTGCATGGTAACAACTACGTAAAATTTGGTCCCTCACCTCATTGTTGATGACGATTAATGCACTAACAATACGAAAAGATTCAATAAAGTGCTTCAGTTACAAAATAAGTGGACCATTTTCTTTCAGAGAGTTTTGTAACTGAAGTAGTAATACTACTACTAAAGTAGTTCCTTGTATATTAATGATTCATCTCTTACTCGTATATAGGTATCATTAGCATGTGTTCACTGAAGGAAAGGTGTAAATTTTCAGGCTTCTTAACCCTATCCCTCACCTCCTCCCACCACTCCACATACAGTGGTTTTCAAGGCAATTTATTTGGTCTGTACAACATCTACACCAAAACTTCAGATTTGAGGATCTCTGTTATTGTTGCCACTTTACTTTTCTCCTGTCTTTTCCTTAGGCATGATGGCAGATGACTGGGCCAACTTCTCATGAAATTGCACATTTTCCTTTCATAACCAAAACATAACACTACTAACACTGCCACAAACTAT
>NW_009259328.1:3474748-3485822 GCF_000687185.1 Egretta garzetta
TACCTGTGCTCTGAGACCTGCAGGGCAGCTGTGCTCACTGGCTGCATCTCCCTGGCCAGACTGCATCCAGACAGCTGGCTACCAAAGGGGCTGGAAGAGCCTCTGCCCTCCTCTTATATGAATAAGCACACAGGAGTAGCATTCACAGCAAGGGAATAATTTCTGCAGTTATTCAGCGCCCTCCCACACATAAAATTTCAGATTTTTAGGGAAACATTTCATCCTCCATACTGGAGACACTGTCCATTTTTGGCTGTTCTCACATAATTCCTAACAGTGCAATGAAGCATTGACCAATTTCTTGGCTTACAAGTCAGGAAAGATGAGGAACACACAGATACAGGGCATGCACGCTCTGTGGGTGCCTCCAGGCACCATTTCATGCTATTAACTTCAACACACTCAGAGAGGTGCAACAGAGGGGCACAGGTCATCATGAATCCCAATGCTAAAACTTTCTACAAGTTTCTTCTGAAATGCCCATAAGACTTTCTTGAAAAAATAATTGGAATAACTCAAAATAGACTCAAACATCAGGAAGAAAAATAAGGCTGCCTTTGACGGCAGCAGTTTCCATCCATCATATGAGGTAAAATAATGTCACCACCGATGTTTTTCGAACAGTAATATACCCCAAATGTAGAATCGTGGGACAAACAGCTTAACGACCTCTCTAAAAAAGTAAAATCAGCATATAAGATATGTTAAAATTATTTCACTAATTACGTCACAGCTATACATACAACAGACTAGACAGCTCTACTGAGGAATAACAAGTTGTATTTCAATGTTAGAAAAGACAGAATCATAGAGGACACAAAAAAAAAAGAAAAAGAATCACGATTCATTTGATCAATACAACATGTATAAAGCTGAAAGCCTCACCAACAGCAGTAACAGGATGGATGTCATTTCATGACTGCAAGCACTACCTTCTTGAAAACACATTTCCTTGCTGTGACCAAATCCTACCACTCCTCCTTCCCCTGACTTCTCATTCTCTGCTCAGCTTTATGGGAATGTTGAAGACAAAAGGGAGGTTTAATCTCTACTGTGCGTTGGGCTGGGATTTCTTATGCCTCCTGCCCATTATTATTCAAACACAGATTGAGTTTATAAAGATCTATCATTCCTAGGTTCCCTACTGCCTACAAAAGACAGACAGTGACAAACCCAATCTATTTCTGACATCCCATCTCTCCTGTAAAATAAATTCCTTCCCTATGGTGAGGCAGGACTGAACACTAGCAGGTACTTCTGCTTAACATATGATGAAGGTCCTCATTTTTCTTCCAAACTCATCAATAACATATCACTTAAGCAAGCTTGTCCAATAATACTTGGACAACAAATACTCATCCAATATTTTTTATGAAGAATTCTCAGGTTTTCAGCTTTTGATCTATTTATTCTATGAAGTGGCAGAGAGTTTGGTTTAGTTGTCAATTCCTAGCTATAAATTAAAATGGCCTGAGAAAACACCCAGTGAAGGCACAGTTTTTAAGCCTTAAAATTGGGAAAGAAAACAAGAAAATGAGCTCATGCTATTTAGCACAGAAAAATGCAACTAGTCCAAAGACAATTAAATGTGATTTGCTACCTCTTACTGAAGGAAAATGTGTTTCAAAAAAGGAAAATTCCCTTTTGAATGGTCAATGAAATGTATTACATTGTAGCTGACCTAACAACAGTAACTTCAAAACAGGCAGAACATACATAACATATATCAGGTAGTTTCTCAGAGGTTAAGGTTTTATGTTTTAATACTGTACAAAAGATTGCCACAGCTTTGGGTGTTTGATAATAACCATTCCTTTCAAAATTATTGCACAGCAAATGTTATTGTGGTTCTTATTTCTGAAGTACTCCCCCTTTTTCTCATTGTATATAGAACGAAATCTCTTTTTCTATTTGCTTGAGGTATAAATTAACCACTTCTGCAAGAGAAATACTCCTTCCTCATACTCAAAGCATTAAAAAAAAGATACTGAATTAACTTTCACTTTACTTAGACAAAAGATTGCCATCTTCCAGAAAAATAGACTACAGTTGCACGGTGTAAACAGCACAAATTATACTTCAAAAAGTTTTGTATGCAGAAGCATAGTAGAAGATCTTTTCAATAGGTGTGCTTCTGAGGATCCACATAAGCAGGGTTGTAAGGGGGCTGGCTGATTGGGTAAGGTGCTCCAGCACCAGCTGCAAAAGCAAAACACAAGAAAAAAAACAGATTTGTAAAATTTACATTCTGAATTCTACATCTATAATGGTAATTTCTGTTTTGAGCACACAGTTAAGAGGTTCAACTTATCTAGCATCTTAACTGGACTTCAGAACAGTTTGTGCTAACTCATAAAGCATCCACATTTCAGAAGTAAGATCACAAAAACCTTTGTCCTTGTGGTTTCAGGGGTTTTTTAATGCTTGAATGTACATGTGTATTATGGCAACCACAAGCACAAGGGAAGCACATAGTCTATAAAAGGAGCAGATCTGGTCCAAAAAAACAGCCAGTGGAAGTCAGAGATGCACAAACAACCAGATATACCTGATAGGATGCCGAGACGTGAAAATAAACCACTGGGCAAAAGAAAAAGGACTAGAGAAAGCATCTTAGGATTCCTTCACAGAAAATGTTTCCTGGTAAGTGTCACGGAGTTAATTAAAACATTAAAAGGGAAAAAAGTATCCCACCACTACCCAAGCACATAAAAGAATTTGACTTGTTTACTAGATGTATCTCACTCAGAAGATATTCTTATTTTCTAGTATTCTGAGACAAGATGCTCTCAAGCAGCATCTTCATTTTCCAGTCTGTCAAATAGCACAAGTTCATTCAAATAACACAGCACCTGACCAGATCCCTGGAACGTGTCAGTGTGGTTATCTTTTGCTGATCTTGTAAAGTGAGTGGGTTTGGCTCCCGTGTGACAGAGCAAGTATTCTCTCCCTTGCATGTGACCTAATTAAGAGACTGCCCCTTGGTTAATAGGCAAGAGAAATAAAGGAAAGAGCCCTCACTTTGAGGCATTCTCAGCTGGCAACATGGAGAGTGCTTCATGTTTTTCCCAGGAAAAAAAAAAATTTTAAGAACTAACAAACCAGTAACAGTTTGAGAAACCAGAGCGTAGGAGAAACAAAATGACTATTTTATTGGCTCCCTCATATGATAAAGGTGAAGCCAAAGCACTTAGGGGTAATTCCATAAAACCCACAGCTGCTTCAGAGTTGATAACAGAAAAATGAAGTCAACAGGCCATGTTTTTACATGCAGGGCTGGTTTGCACATTGTTAATGTACAATTTCTAAGTGGTTTACAAATGCTTAAGACCACGGACAGACATTTTATACTTGAGTTGTCACGAAAGAGTTACTTTCTAAGGGCATTATCTACTATTCAGGACTATTCTTTGCTTGTAACTCAGAAGGATAAAGAGGGCTTGTAGATCCTTGGGTTTGTAAGGGGGCTTGAAGATCCTTGGCCAGGTAACAGCCTAGTGGTGGCCTCTCTGAACAGCCAGGGGCCAATCGGTCAGAGAACAGCTAGTACCAGCAGCAGTGGGAATTAGTAATAGCAACAATAAAGCTGCATGAAAACAATGCTGTGAAAGAAGGAAAGCAGAAGAAAAAAAGATTCCCATAATTCTAACTGCAGACTTGTCTGAAGTTGATCAGAGACTTGTTATTCTACAAACATAGCGACCAACTACTAGAAAATGCCATCTCTGTATAGATTAAAACATCTAGCAAATATTAGACTAGAAAGGCTATGTAGAAACGCCCAACTACTATACATATGTAACTGGACTTTGATTTGAATATGAAATTTCAACTGAATTAGTAAAACATTCTACTGGATCCACTGATAGTCCCACATACCACCAAACTTTGACAATACAGCTCCAGCTACATCTCCTCTTGCAATGCTTAACATAGAAATGTGATGGGGAAACCTCAGCAAGGGTGAATTAGAGCATCCACCATCACTTGAGTTGTATACAATTTGTTTACATTTATATTAATATAGTCATAGAAAACAATAAATGTAAATAATACAAGATTGGCTCCAATGCAACTGTCTCTTTAGCTATTTAAGAGATGAAGAAACACTCAGCATTGCCTTACCTTCCACCGTTTCATGATAAGCTGGGGGTCCTGATGGCTGCATGGGGTAAGGGGGAGGATACTGTGCAGGGTATGGTGCTACTGGCATTCCCGGTTGTGGCTGGATAGCCACAGGCTGATATCCTTGATATGGGGCTGCTGGGTAGTTGGGTGGCACTCCCTGTTGTTGGGGATAGGGAGCGTGAACCACTGTAGTGGAAGTAGTGGTGGTCACAACAGCTACAAACAAGCAAAAGGAATACGGTTAGTGCTGGTGGTTCTAGGAGATCACCTGGCACAGCCAACAACAGTAATGTAAAAAAAATCCTCTCTTTAATAACAGTTTCTCACTTCAGAACCTGGGTAATTTAATTTTCAAAGTTCCATGAAAGATTTAGAAGAGTATGCCTCTAAATATCCTTCTGTTGATCTCAGTGGTAACAAGGGCCTTCACATACTGGGATAGCAGCCAACTTATCTCCTTATTTCTCAACCACAAAGAGCAAAGAATCTTTTTCTTGAACTCTTCAAAAACCAGGAACTCAACCCTGCAGCCAAGTTACCTATCATTTGGTATGAGACTGGAAAAACTGCTCGTTTTTAAATGTTATCTGCTTTTAAGGATTAAGGTGATAAAGATCTCCCTTATTAGGTAAGGAGCTTCATACTGTGATTGCCCAAATGAGTTCCCTTTTGTATATTGCATCTAGAGACTAATACATCCCTGTGTTAGTAAATATTTCTTTACCTAATGGTCAGAAAGGCAAATACACATTAAGTCATTGATTTTTGTAGGAGCTGATGTCAGATCATTGGTTCGTATCTCTTATTGGAATAAGGGAGTATTAACACTTTCTAATAAATAGCAGTAATTTGTTTTCAAGATCTCCTTCTTCTTTATGCTACAATTATAGACTTAGTTCCAGATTGCACTGTTGCAGTCCTGGACCTTTCATGTATTTTTCGGGTATATTTTTAAGAGACTGGGAAAAAAAAATAAATCAAAATTTAATTTTATCCCCTACTTACATAAACAAACAAAAAAAACCCAAACACAACACACCACCCCAGAAGATCCCAAAATCCACACATTGGGGTGGTGGGGAAAGAGAACCGCTAAATGCTTAGAAAATATTCCAAAAAATCTCTCTGCAACCTCACATTCTGAAACAGCTTAAATGCTCATTTTCAATGTTTAGGCATTGCAACTTTTGTACCAGAGAGGTAAGGCAAGATTATTTACACCTTTTATAGGAACATGTTTTCCAGCGGGAGGGGAGGGAGGAAGGGAAGGTCATGTTCAAAGATGTGAAAAAGAAAATAAATATACAGGTACTTACGCCGTGGTCTTCGACATGCTTTATACAAACAGCAACACGAACAGGTGAGGCACAGAATAATAGTAATTACAATCACCGCACAAAGAGTGACTCCAATCGCAACAAGGGTTCCAAAACTGTAAGAAAGATACCACCAGAAGTAGTAAGTCTTTCATGCAAATTTATTACTCCTTAACCTAACCTTCTGTAGCAAACACATTGCTCCTCCTCCAATCTGTTACTCTTACTACTTCATGCATTTGAATAAGAAACAACTGTCAAATGCAGTGCTATGTGAGGTCAGGTCTGCTAAATCAGCTGGAAGCTGACCAGCCCCTGTCAAGGGGCATTCTCCCCCATACATGGAAAGGACCCAGCATCAGCCTTTGGTCCCTCTCATTTTAGTGTAACTGCAATTCTTGTTATTTTAGTGCAACTGTGCGTCCCTTTATTCCAAAAGGGTATGGTGATAAGGTTTCAAAATCACTGGTTGGATGACTTAATTTTCCAAGCATTACTGGACTGAGCTGAACATGCAGGTAGGCATGCCCGAAATGAAGCACCCCAGGCTTCGGGATGACAGCAGGGTCTTTGCACATTCATAAGACCTCCCAAGCCCAATCTCTAGACAATCTTGGTACTGAGCAGATCTCTTCTCGGTGCAGATTCTTGGCAGGTTCCGTGGCATTTGTAAACGGGGGTGGTTTTTTGTTTGTTTGTTTTTTAGAAGCCACGTTTCTCATGGTTTTGAAGACCTGAAATTCTGCCAACTTATGGCAACAGCAAGTATGTTGTGCTACATGATGGGAGACAGAAACACTGCCTAAACCACCAAAACCTAGTACAGAAAGGCCAAAGATCACTCCAGCTCTAACCACTGTGATGAGTACCAAATGATGGAGGTAGACGTAAAGCTTCCAGAGATGACTGTTTGTACGTTCTGTTTACCACACAGGGAAGGAAAAGTAACACTGTGAAGCATTAAATGCCCAGTGACAAGTCCCTTTTAAGTGTTAATTCACATAATCTGTTTCCTGCTGTCTGAAATCAACAAAACCCTTCTTCCACAGAAGCCAAAGTCTCCAGCATTTCTACTTCTTAAAAAATGCACCATGCATCAGTTTTGGGAACAATTACAGGAAGTCAGTTTTAATGAAGGAAGTCAGTTTTAATGAACAACAAGCTCTAAAATAACGAGTAGAGAGCTGGTTTTATATCCATCCTGGTTTTGCTTCTTCACAGAGATTTTGGCTACAGAACTCTCTAGGGGTTTTTTGCTGCTCAGTTTACTGTTAACAGCTTTAAACAAAGTGACACATCTCCTGAACCTCTAGCAATTTTCTCTTGGCTACCCAACAGCCATCAAATGTGAAAATTGTTTTTGAGTATCAATGACAATGGAAGGTTAAATCACTGGCAAAAAAAAAAAAAAAAAAAAAAAAAGAAAGAAAAAAGAAAAACACTCTATGCTTAGCCCAAATTTAGAAGACCTCAGCTTAGTCTTCTAGAGCAACTTAACCCACAGTAAGCTGGACACTGAACAAAAGCATTGACAAATAAAACAGGTTCAATTTAAAAATGCATTTTTTCCCCTGAGAGGTTCCATTAATCTTATTCTGCTTCTGCAACAGCTAGAAGAAAAAGCCTGGGCCAAATCTCTTTCCTTAATCTGAGCAACAATTTTATCTAACTGGTGCTCTGATTTCACAAAGTACTAAATGTAACACTATAGATTTACTCCTCAAGTACTAAATCTAATACTGTGGATTGCCTGTGGTCACTGCACCTAAGCATTACGTGTAAAACAGTAAGCAGGAACTGCTGCAGCCTCCTGAAGTCACATCACTGCCAGGAAAGCAAACAGAAGATTGCAACACAGCTGCAAAATGTAAAGATGCATGGATGCTTTGTCACATTTACTTGCACCTTTACAGAATGTTTTTCATATGCTGACTTGCACATACAAATGCATTCCTAACCATGATGCTTTTAAGCGCTCCCCCCATCCTCATGAGCATTAGTTTCACTTCAGCAGAGTAAGTTCACAGCAAGCTCATCTCCATCCAAAAATACAATTTCTTTCAAGCCTGGTATAAAAAGGAAAATACAAATGCAATTTCAAGGGTGGGGAGGGGGGTGAAGAGATAAACACGCACAATGATACTGCATTGTGAAACACAGTCCGCCTCCTGGCCACATGGCCAACAGCAAACATACACAAGGTGGTTTGAAAACACAAGCTGAATACTTGTATATGTGGAAATGGATTAGGTTTAAGAGTGACCTGTGGAATCTAAATTAATCATACAGAGTCCTTACTAGATACTCATTATATAAATTCATATATACACTGGAGAAGAAAGAGAGAAGTGTGCACAATGGATTCATACATTAAACTTAACCATCTTGATTGCAATGTTCACAATAAACAGCATGAATGCCTGTGACAAGCTACAGAGACCTCTAAAAACTGCAGGATGACAGAGGTTGACTACAATTACTGCTACTTGTGGAGTGCCAACAGTATTTTCCTTGCTCTTGTTCCGACTTCTGTATCAGCCCCGAGAAAGCTCACTCACTAAAGAAGTTAACATTTCCATTACACACAATTACAACCAAGCAACAATAGCAGAGACAACAAAGGAAGAGAATCCTCTCTAGGTTCTTCCTTGGGCTTTTTCTCCAGTAAAGAAGGGGAAGACAAAAAACAACCTACAAAACAAAACCACCCAACTTTTTTTCTAGGGAACTCTGCTAAGGAAAAAAATTCTTGTGTCAAGGAAAGAGATTAGGCCTGACAAAGACAACTAAAATTCTTTGCTTCTATGGACAATGAACCTTGGAACTTTAGCAAAGGCTGGGCAAAAATCAAAGAAACCTAAGAAATTGAGAAAATAGACAAAGTGGAGAAATAGCTACTCATCATAAATAAACTAGCACAGCAGGAAACTGGCAGAAAGCCTTTATCTTTCACAACCAAATTCAGTTCTGATATGACAAGAGCAAAAACAGCACAAGCCCATCTGCACCAAGCTGGCCACCAACAGATAAACACTGCTCAGTTTGAAGCATGAGCTCCATTTGCTTATTTTTAATAGTTTTCTGCTCACTGAAGTAAATATCTCATTGCATATTTACTACCTCTAATAAGGAAAGCAACAAAAGCAAAGCTCAGGGAAAAAAAAAAAACCAAACCCTACCACATCCTTATTTTCACCAAGTTGTTAGAGATGCCCTTGTGCATTTCCATCATTTGTCTGCATCTTTGCTAAAATGGCACGACCACAGCATGATGACATTTCACATACATCTTTTAAAAAGCTAAATGGAGACACATATTTAAAGTACAGGTGTGTCAGGTATATACAGTTCACTAAAGAGTGTGGTTCTGTGCTTGTGTGTGTAACCACTGTGATTCAGGTCTACCCACTGAAATACTGTGTGATTACTACAGACCAAAATTATAAGCCTTCAGAAACAGCTCAGTGAGTGAAGCAACAGACAAGAGTTAGTTCTTCCCAGAGTTTTCTAAGGAGTGTACATGACTGGATTACTGTAAGCATTTTTATCACCTATTTCACAGCAGAAGCATAATTTTCCTGCCAGTGCGTGGGCTCACACAGACTAATGTCTTGAAATAGCAGAAAGGTAGCATGACATTTACAGAAAATAAAACAGCGACCTTGCAACTCGCAGCATCAACACCCTCTTTCAACACTGGAGCTCTTAAAAATATTTTGTTAACTATTTCTATTGATAATCAAAACTAACAATACTCTTTTGGAATATCTGAATTGTCAGACACTACCTTACTGTAATAATGTCAGTCCTTTTACTGCCCTGAGCACTTCTTCCTGAACATATAGTAGAACTACTGAAAAAATCCCACTAGTAAAACTACTGAAAAAAGTGCAGGAAGGCTCCCACTAATAGAAGATATTACTGAAGTGAGGGCAAAATGGTGCTTAGCATACTTTACCCAGTGAACTACCTAAGCTTCAGGAGACAAGGTATTCCAGATACTGTATGAAGACTCTCTTGCAGCATGCTAACTCCAGAAAGCCTATACTCCTTTCTTAAACAAAACTATTGCTTCATTTAATTACTTTCACTTGATGAATCTGTCTAAAAGGACCCTGAAAATATTTGGAAAAAAAATATATTCACATTCTTCTCCTGAATGGTTAACCAAGCAAAAAAACCAAACAAAAGCCAAACACCTTAGCCCCTGCATTCTGCAAACAAACATCAGAATTCAGAAGTCAGGGTGGCTACAGCACCAGATCAGAATGCTCTGCTGGCGTCACAGCTTGAACACGGGTTTCCAGACTCCCACATTATATATACCATAGTCTCTAAATAAAGCACACGCTGTTGTAAACAGCTTGAGCTCATTCACTGCCACTTCCTGCTCCGTTCTCTTCCATAAAAGCTAACTTTTGCCAATAATTTAATGGAACACAAAATTGAGAACAAAACCAAACCTAACAACAGTTTTACTGCAGCAACAATAAACTGCAACTTCCCATAAAATCTGTGGGAAAGTAAGTATGATGAGATGATTCCCTGCTTTTCCCTACCACCCACCACTTCTCTCCTTCCTTGCCCTACTCCATTTCTACCCCATCCTCTCACCTTTGAAAAGCACAAAGCTATATATGTAACAAGCACACCCCGCAGACTCACCTTACCTTTAAAGTTGTCTAATTATTCAAAGTATCAGTTCATATAAAGGGAGTTATGTGATTAGTGCCTGTTTTACCCCTTCTGGTACTGAATGAGACACAACGGACATATTAAAACATGAGAATCAAACGCAGGATCTAAATAGTACTATTTGTAGAAGTTAATTCTCAAGGCAGTTGCTGTTCATATCAGAGATCTCAATCTTAAACACAGTCAAGTGGAAAAAAAAATATAAAAAGCTTTGAGTGTATTTAAAGCCTTTTAAAATATCCAAGTTTCAATTCCAGCAACATATTTTTAAGCTTCCTTAATAGTTTGACTCGCTTCAGTTGGTGACATTTTGTAAGCCCTACCGTAAAGGAAGCACAGATATGCAAAAACTTTCATGACAATGGGACACACCTCAACTTTCATCTTTAAAAAGAAAAAATACCCAAATGAATAAAGAGACCACCTAATTCTGAAAAATTAGTTTAAGCAGCCTATTTGTTTCACAAGTTTCAATCTATTCCAAGATTTGGTGCATGCTACAAGAAACATACTGGCAGAGCCCTTTCCAAAGGCATGGCTGGTTTTAAAAACAAACATTCTGTGCAATTTACAAGTGCTGAGTTACTGCCGTAACACAGGGTAGTCTGGAAAGACTTCAGGAGATAATTTAAGTCATTCCTAAAAGCCTAAAAAAAAAAAAAGTATATGCATATTATTCTTTACTGCTCCAGAAAAAAAAAAATACAGTTCCCAGAAGTGTGACAGAATGGTAAATGTCCAGACTTGTGCTGACTCAGCTTATGGGGCATGACCAAACAAGTCTCCAGACTAAGATGCTTTCCTAAGTCCAACATTTTAGTAACAACTGTACAATGCCACATGGTGCCTCCAAAGCCTAGCAGGAAAATAAAGGACAAACTTTTTTTTTTTTTTTAAAAGATAAAGCAATGTGACTTCCCAAGAGCCTTTCAGCA
>NW_009259328.1:3485836-3494464 GCF_000687185.1 Egretta garzetta
GATTAGTTTTTACAACTTTACAAACAGCACACTTCCTCAGTTTAATATTTTAGCATGAAGATTCAAAGCATAAGAACCAATTTGCTAAAGACGCAAAAAAAAGCATTTTCTATTACACAAAAAGCAAACTTCTGTGAGGTTAATACTTACAGGAAAACATTAGCATGACTTTAACACTTGATACACTGACCAGCCTATTTTAGCACAGCTGGGTTTTGGCCCACAGGAGCTTCAGCCCATGCAGGCAATCAAAATATACACCATACCATTAAGCCTCATATTCCAGCTGCAATCACACTAATTGCTGGTGGCAGTTATGGCCTGCTCCAGACATTTTTCCCAGGGGCCACCTCCCCAAAATGAAATCTCTACACAATCAAGAAGTGTCTAAGAAATAAGGGCCCGGTGATTCCTATGGTGGGCCACAGGCAAGACTCAACCGAATAACATGGTTTCACGATTACAAAATCTTGACAGTTTCATCAGATCTGCAGAACTGCTAAATCATTTTATAAGCTATGCAATGCAGTGAAGTGTGGACTGGAACCGTGATGTTGTCTGCATTGGTCTTTCAAACAAATGTTAACTCAAGTTACCACTTGAGAGCATCCCTCCCCAGGGTCCTGCCCACGTGCAGTTCCTTAACATGAAGCAAATGGTTTCATCTCGTTTTGGCTAACCCATCAGTGCAGTACGAGCTCAAGTCATCACTAATTGTAAAATGCTAAACTGCTCTAGCATGGGCATAGATTAACTTCCACTGAAAAACAACAAAACTTATCACAACTTTTTGGTGGTACCACCAAAAAGAAGGAAAGTATGCAGCAGAAGCCCCCTGAAACAATCCTTGGGACACCTCTGCTTACCTGCTCTCTGAACAACCCTGAGCTACATCCCCAAAGTCAGGACAAGCCTGCATAGCTGAGCACAGCCCAGTGACCCTTAGCATCAGCCAAACCAGCTCTGGTATGAGAGCCAATACTAAAGCAACAATAATAACACCACAGTAAACCAAGAAGCACTGCAACTGCAAAAGTGTTATAGAAAAAGAGTCTTTTTCTCAAAAGTTTGCTAAATATGAACTGAATGTGTCCTTTTTCTATTTGTTCCAAATAGGAAGCTGACGTGGGTTACTCTAAGCTCAAAATAATAAACTTAAATTTAATGCATAAAGGCCTACTAGAAGTAAAGTTAATTACTACTTTTTAAAAAGACACTAACTTTTTTCAAGTAACAAGTAACAGGTTTAGCACAACCAGTTCTTAAACAGCCCATATGAGAAAGCAGCAGGGAGGTAACTTCCTGGAGTTTGTGGTTTTACTCAGACATCCAACACCTGAATCCAACAGGTTATTATGGAAGATGTATACAAGCATCTCTTCTTGGTCTATGAACTTGTGCTAAATATGTCTATTTACATAAATTCCTTTATAAGGCATACTAAAAATACAATTTTCTAGGGAAGTTTCCCAGGAAATTGACTATCGTACACTTTGTAGACATTTGAGATTAATTGCTATAGGTAACTGGCACATTAAAAGCATGCACATAACGAGACAGAGAAAAGTCAGAGCTGCATTCACAGGGATTAAAGTCTTTCATCAACAGTGCAAGAATTACCACTGCAGCTTCATGCAGGTCACAAGACCATTTCAGACAAGTCCATTGGACTCTCAGCATAAAAAGTGTCCTTAAACACAATACAAAGCACTTGCTTCTACAGATGATAAATAAATTTAAAATGCTCCTTTAGTGTCAAAAAGAGAATGTAGATTGATTACAAGCACAGACATTTAAGGCAAACAAAGTCAGTCAGTTCCCCTTTTACCATTAGGGTCCCAGTTCAACAATACAGGATATGACCTCCCACCCTAACTAAAATTTGGGGCCAACATAAAGGCAATGGGAGGGATTCTTCTGAAATGGTTTGCTGAATTAATAGAACAAGTTTAAGTGAAAACTACCATAGAAAACTTTTGCCACATAAACGACAACTGCAATATTGTGATTTTGCTACTGCATGCCATACTAATTCTAGAAAGCAGATTTAAGCAACTAATTAGAAACTAACTTGGGTAAAGATTTAGAAGTTCTAAATAAAATTAAAACCCCAGATTTTTTTTGTAAATTGCAACTCAGCGCATGACTTGCGAAACACACTGAAACTGCAATCAAAGGAAGTTTAGATGAGGTTACACCCACCAGCTTTGCTTACTACATAACCCAGCTCTTACATGAAACACACCTTTTTCTCTACCCACATTACTCAGACATCATCAGGTGTATAAAAGAGGAATGCTGTGTTCAAGCAGGAGCAAAGTTTAAATTAGGTAAATTAATTATCCTATACTACTATGAACTGACATGCTGCCTCACGCCATGCTCCCTCGCTTTGGGAGAAGTATTACTCATCCAGCACAGGGAGGATCATCAAGGAAAATCTATCACTGCGCAAATAAGGACAGACCTCTGCAGTAGAGGTCACATCTGGCCAACCACTACTTATCCTTTTAAATGGTATTCATCACAGAATCATAATCATTTAGGTTGGAAAAGACCTTCAAGTCCAACTGTTAACCTAGCACTGCCAAGTCCACCACTAAACCATGTCTCCAAACACCACAGCTACATCATTTAAATTCTTCCAGGGATGAGGACTCAACCACTTCCCTGGGCAGCCCGTTCCAATGCTTGACAGCCCTTTCGGTGAAAAAAATATTCCTAATGCCCAATCTAAACCCCTCCTTGTGCAACTTGAGGCCATTTCCTCTTGCCCGTTCCCTGGGAGCAGAGACCAACCCCCCCTCCCCGGCTCCCCCTTCCTGTCAGGCAGTTGTAGGGAATGACAAGGTCTCCCCTCAGCCTCCTCTTCTCCAGGCTGAACACCCCCAGTTCCCTCAGCCACTCCTCGTAAGACTTGCACTCCAGACCCATCATTAGCAAGACCTTCACAGAAAAGTCACAAAAGTGACTTTGATGACTGGGTCCTTCCATAACTTAAAAAATAGATGTTTTTAAGTTTACCTCTCAGTGGAAGTGAGAGCCAGTAATCATGCTAGCAAACACAGAGTCAACTATCACATTAAAAATGAATGGTATAAAATGTTTTTAAGAAAAATACTTTGTCGAAAGACCAGTCTTTGCACAATTGTAAACTTTCTGAAATTAAACTAATTTATTCATCTTGCAGAAGATACCACAATTGCAGTTTTAAAAGGCTAGGCAATTTAAGGACATTCTCCTCCTCCCATAATACATCTACCACACAATCTATCGCAAATATATCTGGCTACACCTCAGGTCATGGCTATTTTATGGAAGTATATGAAATGGCAGCGTCGGAGCTAGCTTTGGAACCCACATGCTCAAACTTTCACAGATCCTACTAAATAACAATCATGATCTTTCAACCGTGTTTTCAAGGAAGGATTCTCTATTTTTCTGGCTGCAGTACCCTTCTGAGGTTTACCCTGCCTGCAGCTGCTTTGACAAACTCTCTCCAGAGTCAACCCTTATGTTAAAAATCTACTGTTTTCAGAGTTACACTGTGTAGAGGTACAGCAAAGCCCACAGAGTTAGAAGAGGGAACGCTCTATCCTGGTAAGTACATAGAGTCAGTGAAGTACACACCCACAGAAAAATTAACTCCTGAATGTAATCCAAGTGATTAATCTTACTGTGTCTTTGCATGTTTAGGCCAGGTTGTCTTTTTTTTGCCATGAAGCAGTTTTCTGTAGTTAGAAGAGTACACTAACACAACCATACACATCTGCCTCTTGAGCCAAGACAGCATTTTTCAATCTCTCCTTCCATCTTTGTTTCAGAGCAAATGAAACGTCATGAGCATTAAAAGCCCACCATCTGAAGCAGGCAGCTGAGAAATCATTAATGGCAACTCACAACCACTTTGTCAGCTTTAAGTAGCTTCTTCACCAAGAATACAGCAAATGCAAAACCAAACACTCCATGATGCAAGTTACAATTACAAATTGTGCAAACTTGTATTTACTTTTCAGGCTAGTAAAAAGCATAGAACAATTGTTCTAAATAGCTTCAAATCCAAACCCCAACTGTTTCTAGACAAGAAGCTTACATTCCTTGGTGAGATTAGCCTGTGTCTGAATCCAGGTCTTACAGAAAGGGCTCTGTATGCAGTTTAACTCATTTATTACAGAAAATATTGAGGACCAGCACTGGAAAATAAATCCCCTGCTCATTAGCTAGAGACTGCTTACATTTCTAGAAGTTCTTTTCCAATGAATGATCTTCCTACTTTATTTTCTTATCATTAGCAACCTATTAGAGATGCTGGAACATCCAAACACACCATAAAGTGTGAACTGAAGTCCCTGATAGTGATGGGGAGAAGAAGGAGAAATGGCACATAATTCAACACCACAGTATTTTTTTTTTTACCTTGTCTATGGAGAAAGCATATGCTCAAAAAAAACCTGAACTAAGAGACAGCAAATTATGGTAATCACATCTTCCACAGTTAGATATTTACTGGTTTGGCCAACCTGTGCAAGTAGGAGACTATTACAGATGCTACATTTCAATCAAAGGCAGGCAGAATGACATGGATTTTCCCCATTTAGCAAAAGGCGAACCAAGCCACAAGACAGAACATCAATCAGCCCATAACAAAATCCCACTGAGTGCATCCCCAGTCTAACAAGGCCATCTTATCTCTGAGGGCTGATGCTTCCCAGGAAGGCTGTCTTTCTGCCTCCCTCTTCTCATTACATCAGGATGAACAGCCTTTTCTCAAACATTACTATACACAGTCTACTGTAACTTCAAGGCAGAAATTAATTCAGAAACAGAGTCCAATAAACTGTGCACAAAGAGAATTTTAAGTTTTGTTTCCATTTAGACTGACATCAGCTACCCCAACTACATTATTTTCTTCTGTAACTCCAATACAGATGTTCTGAATTGCTCCACCTTAAACATTCAAATACTTCACAATTAGTTGAATTGTGGATGTGAGTCATCTAATTTCCTTTTCCAGTAAGGGTCACTATTGGAAAATTGGCATACCAAGGCTAAATAACCGTATTACCAATGCAAATCCTGACAATTGCTGTTCCAGTGAATCAGCGCTCTGCTTTTTGCAGTTTCTTAAAGCAATACTACTACATATGGCAGAATGAAAGGGGAAAACCAACTAAATTAACCTTACTACTCACCATCTGCCTCTGAAAACAGAGCAAAGCAGGGGAAAATTCAGTAATCCAGTTAAAAGTGAAACACCTTCCAGTAGTAAATCCTTGCCACAATGAATTCACTAGCAGCGGAAATTGTAGAAATTGTGTATGAGCATCTTCCGTGCAAAGAAAAACAGTGGCAAATTTAACAAGTTTAGTGGCATGAAACCTATGCCTATGTTCTGACCTAAAAGTGCAGAGTGATCTTTAAGGATTGATCAGCAATGGAAAAAGCCTGAATCTGAGTTAACACTGACTCTTATACTTCTCCTAAAATGCTTACATTTGCTTCCAAATGCAGTGTTCTGGGAAGCACAATGCTCCCAAGCACTTGAAAGTACATTATTAAGATGCTCCAAAGGAATGTAATTTATTGTCTTTAAAATGTCCAAAAGAAGACTATAGGACATGAACTGCTTGCACTGTGAACTGCACTTAATGGGGTTGCCCAAAGTGCCTTGCACCCCTACCTCAACAGCTTTTGATACTCAACACTAAATACTGAAAGATATTAACATTAAAGGATACTAATAAAAACAAATCTGCTAAAAATATGGTGCTTTGTTTGCACTTCTGCAGAACACCTTAGAATAAACACAGCAAAAAAAGCAAAAGTGCAAGCAAACTAAGAACATACATTCCACCACTAACCCTTCCCTAACACTGTCCCATAGAATTAGAGCGTAATTGGGGCAGGTTTTCCAAGCAGGGAGATGAGACAGCCCAGCGGCAAGTCCACACACAGTTTGTGACAAGCCCTCGGAGAGGTGAAGTTCTCTTAAAAAGCCAGGATTTACAAGCAATGTGCCAGAGTGGTAACTTGATCTAGGAATAAGCCCGATGCAAGAATGAGGAACTAAATGCTTTCTGACCCTTAATGCCAGGAAACCACCACCTCCTCCTTTTGAAGGGCAGTGTCAGAGGTAGTATTTGCAACTCACAAGAATAGGGCATTAAAGGAAGTTACCCTTTGTTGCCTCTCCTCCTGTTACAAACTATTCAAAGACTATGCTCATCTTGCTGGGAGATACAAAGAAATATCTTAACCGACATCATCCCTCCTCTCCACACAGTAAACTATTAACTAAACATGGTCATCAAGAAACAATGGAAAACTTGTCTTTTAAAAGAAATTAGAATGGAGCGAGAAGGTAGAGTATACCTTGCAGGCAGAAACGAGGGACAACTCTTCCAAGAAGGAATCAGCTTACTGCTTGGTTAGAAAAACCCCAAAAACCAAAAAACCCACAAAACAAAACCCCCAACAAACACTACACAAAAACCTGGGCAAAGTCTGTAATGAAACAGAAACCTACTTGGGTGTCCCACTGACTGCAGGCACAGGAAGTCCTACTCACTTTCATTCTCACCCAGTGTTGAAACACCCCAAATCACACACCCAAAGTCATTAGTCCCCTTTAGAAAGTTCTGGGATGTGGTTTTCCTCTGGAGTCACATCCAAGTGGCTTTTCAAGGGTGGTATTTCTGTTAACAATTACCATATTTCTACTAAAATTGCCTAACCAGAAAGAAAGTTTGATGCTAAGTCTAGGCCTTTGCACAACACATTAATTTTTCAAAGCTATAACATAACTGAAAAAGAGCAGTCACTAGTGACCCATTTTCTCAAGGTGATACATTGATGATTCTCTTTTTAGACATTCCGTAGTTGAAAACAAAGATTATTAAAGGAAATTAGCTGCTACTTCCTAAATGTTTTCTGTCATTTACAAATGCACCTTTGTGGACTGTGGGCCTTGGTTACAATTCCTTTAACAACTGTGCAGTGGTTTTGGTTGGGGTTTTTTGTTTGGTTGTTTGGTTTTTTTGTTTAAAAAAAACCAACAAACTTATATTCTTTCATTTTCCATGCTTTTTAATAACTATGGTTGCTGGCATAAAAAAACCCAAACTTATTACATTCTTTATATTTAACCTTCATTGTTCCAGCAGATTCAATATCTCTCAGCCCTGAAGATGGGAAATTGAAGGGGTTTTCTGTATCTTTCTATTAAAAAATGCATCAAGAGTGAATGCTGATTACAAGATGAGGCTCAAGCTTGCTGTGCTTGAACCATGCATTTGAAGAATTATAGAACATGCGGTTGGAAAAGACATTTAAGATCGAATCCAACCATACCTGTTCACTACTAAACCATGGCCCTAAGCACCTCGTCTGCACATCTTTTAAATACCTCCAGGGATAGGGACTCAACTACTTCCCTGGGCAGCCCATTCCAATGCTTGACAACCCCTTTGGTGAAAAAATTTTTGCTAATGTCCAATCTAAACCTCCCCTGGCGCAACTTGAGGCCATTTCCTCTTGTCCTATCTCCTGTTACCAGGGAGAAGAGACCAACACCCAGCTGGCTACACCCTCCTCTCAGGTGGTTGTAGAGGGCGATATGGTCTCCCCTCAGCTTCCTCTTCTCCAGGCTGAACACCCCTAGGTCTCTCAGCTGCTCCTCATCAGCCTTGTGCTCCAGACCCCTCACCAGCTTCGTTGCCCTTCTCTGGACACGCTCCAGCCCCTCAATGTCCTTGGAGAGAGGGGCCCAACACTAAACACAGCATTCGAGGTGCAGCCTCACCAGTGCCACGTACAATCACTGCCCTGCTCCTGTTGACCACACTATTTCTGATACAAGCCAGGATGCTGTTGGCCCTCTTGGCCACCTGGGCACACTGCTGGCTCATAGTCCCAGAGCTCTCTCTGCCAAGCAGCTTTCCAGTCACTCCTCCCCACACCTGTAGCGTTGCATGGGGTCGTTGTAAGCCCAGTGCAGGACCCAGCACTCAGCCTTGTCGAATCTCATACAGTTGGCCTCCACCCATGGATCCAGCCTGTGCAGATCCTTCCTACCCTCAAGCAGATCAACACTTCCACACAGCTTAGTGTCATCTGCAAACTTACTGAGGGCGCACTCAATCCCCTCATTCAGGTCATTGATAAAGATGTTAAGCAGAACTGGCCCCAATACCAAGCCTTGGGGAACACCACTTGTGACTGGTCTCCAACTGGATGGATTTAACTTCACAACCACTCTTTGGGCCCAGCCATCCAGCCAGTTTTTTATCCAGCAAAGAGTATGCCTGTCCATGCCACGGACAGCCAGTTTCTCCAGCAGAAAGAAGAAGATAAGCAAGACAGCTCCATGAGCCTAGCAGAGAAGGGGCATCCTTCCTCAAAGATATGTTACATTAACCCTTTCCTTGTGGAGGACTACCGGGTCAAAAGAGACCAGGCATCCAAGACATTCATTTATCCTCTTCACATCAGTGTCCTGACATATGCCACTGCAGCGCTATCATTAGGTGCCTCCAACGAGGCTTCCTTCCTATACCGCGTAGAGAATGCGGAAAGATAGGTGGGGTGGGTCCGCTCAGCTGTGTCAGAGAACAAGCACGTCCGCCCCCC
>NW_009259328.1:3504779-3507999 GCF_000687185.1 Egretta garzetta
TGCCGGCTCCGCCGCCTTACGTCACGCCGCTCGCCCCACCCCCCCGGGCGGAGTTCCCCCTTTCTGTCATCCCTGGAAGCGTTAATTATTCAAACTTCCGCAGATGCGTCAAGCATTCCTAGCTCAGAGTTAACCCTTGTCCTCTCCCACTCCACGGAAAATAGAAACGCTTTGCTGCAGGACTCCTGTAATCGCCCAAATAATGCATGAACCTAAAATAATTTATTTTGCCCAGGACTGAAACAGAACACGAAACGCTGATAAAAACTAAGCACAAAAGATGCTAAAAATCAAGGAGATATTTAAAATAAAAAGCAGCTTCTCTTATCAAGCCGCTACGGACTTAACCCATCGGTATCTAAGAGTACAGAGCAAGCACGCTAACGCTGTAGCAGACAACCTCGCATTCAGCAGTAGGAATACGGACTATGACATCCAGCGATCCTTATGGTCTAAACAGCACCATCTAACCCCTTCCTCACATTTCTACTCTGCAAACATTCCGACATGTACACAGGTTTGAGTGCTCCACGTTCTTAACACTCAAATCAGTACTCCTCATTGTCTGTTGGCGTGTACTGATTACAGAATGAAGAATAGAATCACTTTGGTTGGAAAAGACCTTTAAGATCATCGAGTCCAACCTGAAGAACCTCTACCTCTAAATAGGTATAATTTTAAAAGCTGAGACTTTGCATGGCTTACCTGGGGCCAGAAGAAATGTAATCATCAGGATCCGAAAAAAGCTGCATGTAATTTACGTTGCTTGAGTCAGAGGTCCTGTAGTAAGAGAATTCATCTCAAAAATGGAATTTACAACTTATTCAAGTACCTGGCTAAGTTCCAAATGCCTATGAAAGGCAATGCACACTTAAAGAGATTAATTTTGTTATCCTCAAAGAAAAATGAAATAGGGTAAAAGTATTTGAAAATGCTCAAAAAACCACACATCAGTCCATGCATCAATTTGTCCAGCTCATTGTTCCTGTGGTACAGGTAAGTTATATGCATTAATGTAGTTTGAACCAGATACAGAGCTGAAAGGTCCCCTTGGGAGTTTTTAACCCTTAAATTGTGTATTTTTGTCATTTGATGATAGAATTATAACTTGCTCTATACATTTAGTTTGCCTCATACCTTCCATCAAGCAGATTACACTGAAATTGTCGTTGTTCATCAAATTTTAAGAACACATTAGAGCAACAGTATCGATACATGCAATCTCCACAGCAGAAGTTGGGACAGGATTTTGGAGGTTGTGCCTGGCCATGGCGACCAACATATGCCTGACAATCCTCACCCAAAACTGAAAAAAGTTAAAATCCAATAGTTAGTAACTGAAGAAGTAATCATATGAAGTCTCTTTCTCAAACTGACCATGTCACCTAGGTTAACATGTAAATATGTTTCAAGTATTTTGGTTAGGTTTTAGAAATCAATTATCTCCTTTAGAGTATAGCAAAGGCAAATACTTACTCCTTACACACGAAGCATCTCGTCTTCGTCAAGTAGCTCTTCCCAACTGTTCACACATACATAGAGTACATTTGCACGCAGCTTAGTCCTTACGAGATGCTCTGTCTGGCGATACTTCACTACATCTGCGAGTAGCTACCAAATTACCGTAAAGACTCAAAGAGCAACATGACTAGCCCATATGTTAAAAAGCCCCAAGATTAGTTAGAAGAAAATGTTAAACTTCCCTACATATTTGACCTGATGCAAAAGATGCAACACAACTGCATTCACTGTAGATTTGGATTTCCACATGACTTGGTTGTTTCTACCTGCTGCTTTGTTTAGTTCATGGAAAATCCTAATCCTGTCAAAACAGAGATGTCATGAAACAGCAATTCTTAGGACTAAAATTGGCCAAGTGGCATCTTCCCACTGCACGCATCAGCTGGCACAGCTGTGATGGTAAGGAAATGGAGATGTTCATGTACTAGGATGGATTACTTAGGGGACATCCCATGCTCTTCAGCATTGCATTGGGCTGATACGTTCCTTAACATACTGGCTGTTTTCTTTCTCTCTTTCCCCTCTCAAGCCTGAATGACTGCAATGTAAGAACAGCACATTAAAAGCTTCCAACTGTCACATAAAAAACACTTCTCAAAGCTTAAGCATAAAGCACTTCCCAAGAAGAATCATTAGCAAGAGTATCATTAGTTTTCAGTTACAAATGCTGAAGTCAGCTCGTTTCTATTCCCCCGACCATTTCAGCCATGCTTTATCTCAACCCTCAGACAAACTTTGATCCTTTACTACTCTGCCCAAGTTAAACATCCTCTTGCATATCCATTAAAGATCACATCTACCTTTCCTGCACATCTGGGCAAAATCTGACCCACCAGATAAAGTGATGCCACCGATGCATACAATATCAACAGCACTTCTCAATTTCTGAGACTTCAGCTGGTAAGTCCTATGATCACATCTGCTTTTTCTCATCACATGACAAAGTTGGAGAAGACCACACACTCCATACTTTAAGCACAATAACAGAACAGTTACAGATAGGGCCGTTGAAAAAACCCCAGTTATCAATGTTAGCATCCGATAGCTATGTATGAACCCAATTATCACATGAGTTTATAGAAGCAGTGCTTTTCTTTTATGCAGTACCCTCACTTAACACCCAAGTAATTATATTATCTTGCCCTAAAAGGCTAAAATTTACTGTCTTGTGGGTGAAAAGGTGAAGGTTTTTAATGGGACGCATGAAGAGTGACTGGCAGCCACTTCATGGTACATGGTTTCTGCCCCAGTACTCTTACCTTAGGTTTACCAGTAGATAGTATTCATTAGGTGGCTCCATGCAGTCATTACCCGGGCACTAATTGCTGCTGTCTAACAAAGCATGCCAGTATCAACGCAAACCTACCTCACTTTCAGTGTAAGTTATCTCTCGGCGAACTCAATTCACACCAACACCATTCTTCAGGTGTGGGTATCTCCTGCCCGTGCTGAGGCAAGGTATGTGGTTTTGGTGGGCCCAGGGCCAAAACCACAAGCCCCGGTCCCAGCGTCAGCCCTCGCCCCAGTGCAGGCGGGATGCGTTCAGCACCGCTTGGGCGGCTCAGCTAAGGGGGTCTCTGTTCGAAGCCAGGGGCTCCCCCATGCCTGGGGCTTCGGCAGGGTCTCCCCGGGGGACGCAGCCCCGGCCGCGGAGGATTCCGGCAGGAGCCCCGGAAAGCGCCTCAGAAAGAGACGCCGG
>NW_009259328.1:3508118-3513854 GCF_000687185.1 Egretta garzetta
AAACTGTGGGAGCTGCTGCAGCGGGTGGGGGTTTCTCGTGGGGAGTCGCTATGGAGCGTTGGCTTGGGCAGAGTGGGGCTGAGTTGTGTCCCCTGTGTCCGTGGGGCTGCTCTACCCCTTGCACCCTATGCCACGTCCTCACCTACCTCTCCACGGTAAGGCTGGCTCCTCTCTGCTGGAACCCCCGCACACTGTTGGCAGCAGTCGCCCAAGGGCGTTCCTTCCCCCTTGCCCAGTTCCGGGTCCCGTGCCCCAACAGGACTGCTGCTGCACCAGCCGAAGGCTCCCTTCTTGCCGCACAAGCCAAGATGTCCTTCTTAACAGCGGTTGCAAGCGCCTGCGCAGGACTCTACTGCACAGAGCTCAGGAGAGCCAGAGCAGTACCTGCGGCTGAGGGCTCCAGTCCCGTGTCACAGGCCCGAAAGGGGCAACAAAATCGTCGCGTGTGCTCTACGGGAGGGTAACAAGGGTCCTGGGAAATGTCAGTCATCCGCAAGGGCTTCCCTCCCGTTGGAGACCAGCAAGTACCTTTCTAGTGCAGGAAGGGGAAGAAAAGACGACTTGGTTGCAGAGGGACTGCTGAGCAGCTCCGTGGAAGCTGGCGGAGAGCTAGAAGGCTCAAGCAAAGAACAGTGGTGGCCAAAGCGCGAAGGAAAGCCCGTGGGGTGGCTGTCCAGATCTGGACAAGCCTCTGCTCTTCAGGCAGCTCGTCAGACAGCTGGTCTGACGGTGTGCGCCTTAAGCGCCTTCCTGGTAGGCCTTAATGCAGCATGAAAGCCGATTGATGAGAGTAGGGAGCAGCCGTCCTCTCTGAGGAAGGCAGGGGAACCTGGGAGGCCCGCTGGGCTTTTCTGCCAACAAAGAGGCAGTGAGGATGGAAAGGAGGTCTATCATTTCATGATCATTATACCTGAGACAGCTTCCAACCACCAAGTCACCCACAAGTCCTAAACAGTGGTTTTACAATGGTTTATATGGCAATTTAGACAATGATTAGATGATGATTTAGACAGTGGTTACACACTCTACTGCTTACTACACTCCTAATAATTATGCTATAGCTGGATATATAAATGTTGCTAGCATACAATATACTTTTATGCCTAGTGTAAAATGTCACTTACCTCATTATAGATTCTCAGATGCTGGGTAAGTGGTCTCTTGACCTCGAGGATTAACTTTGAGAGGTGTCCCTGCTCAAAGGGGAGATAAGCACTGTGCGGCCTGACACCATATAGGAGAGCTCAGTGGGCTTGATGTTGGGGGCTACAGATATTTACAGCATAAAGTGGTTTTCTTGTAGTCAAACCCCCCTTTCATGTATGTGCAAGAGTGTAGCTGTAGCAGTTATAGTAGGGTAAATTGCCTCTGCTCTACCCTTCCCTTGTGTTGCTTTTTTTTTCTCCATAAGACATCCTCATAGCCCTTCAGGAAGGTGGCTAGCAAGGGAAGGTTTTGGTCTTCCCTACCCTTCCTGCTCCTTCCTAGACTTTCACAGAATCTTTCCCTTGCAGAAGGAAGGGAAGCTCAAGTGTGTTAGGAAATGACTGTGAGCATTGGTAGAGGTGAATGGTCAGCAATCAAGAGGCTTGTACAAGTCTCTTCCACTGAGAATCCCTTCTTGTTTAATTCTTCAGGCTGTTTAGATCCAACTGGAGAGGCAGGGCAGTTTCTTGACCATGTGTTAGGTAAGTCTGCAGTCACTGACGAGACATTTTCTGCCTGGGACAATCCTGTTGTCTGCAGCCCTATTGCGGCGGGAAGTAGGAAAAGTCTGGCTCAGGTTGTGCAGTTCCTCTCTCTGTGTAGGTCCAGGCTTCACAAGGTGCATTGTATGCCAAAGAATTGGGCAGGTCCAGACTTGTGATTGTGAAGAAAAGGCTGTTTCTTTAGCTCTGCCAGTGCTATAACCATGTGTACGTGTGTCGTGGTTTAACCCCGGCTGGCAACTAAGCACCACACAGCCACTCGCTCACTCCCCCCACAATGGGACGGGGGAGAGAATCAGAAGAGTAAAAGTGAGAAAACTCAAGGGTTGAGTCAAAGACAGTTTAATAGGGTGTCACGATCCACTATTGGGTTGAACAATTTGGCAGAGGTTAAACCCCCTTGCTTTCCAACCGACCTCAGATAATTCTGGGAGGTTGGGGGCGGCTGGGCTTAACTTCTGATTAATTCCAATATTTTATCGTGCCTAAGGTTCCTTTTACATTCTCGGAAACAGAATTAAGACTCGAAACGGAGTCAAGTGCCAAGTCACTTTATTCAGCCAACAATAAATGGTCTGATGCGCCTGATGTATCTTCAAATCTGCTGGAGGGTAGATGTTCCTGGACGCTCCCTCGTGGTCTCTGCCAGTTCCCCTTTTATAGGGTTGTCTTCTTGCATAGTCGATGACTCTTTTGCATACCCACGCCTCCCACTCGGCAGTGGGGCGCATGCCCAGTACCGTCATTAAGAGTATGCTCGAAAGTTCTAGGGGGTCCGAGCCCCCTCCCCATTGTCAGTTAACTCTGGGCCCGGGCGCATGCGCAGAGGATGTGTATTCCAAGATAACAGGCCACACATTCCTGTGGGGTGGGACCCAATGGGCTGAAACTGCCCCACTCAGTTGCTGTGGCGATTAGGCTTTGGTGGTTAAGCTCGCCTGCCACCAATGTTGAGACAAGCTTCTAGTCCCTTACATAGGGAAAGCAAAAGCCTTGCACGCAAGCAAAACAAAGCAAGGAATTCATTCACCAGTTCCTATGGGCAGGCAGATGTTCAGCCATCTCCAGGAAAGCAGGGCTCCATCATGCGTAATTGTTACTTGGGAAGACAAATGGCATCACTCCGAATGTCCCCCCCTTCCTTCTTCTTCCCCCAGCTTATATACTGAGCATGACGTCATATGGTATGGAATAGCCCTTTTGACAGTTTGGGTCAGCTGTCCTGGCTGTGTCCCCTCCCATCCTCTTGTGCACCTGGCGGAGCTGAGAGCTGAGAAGTCATTGGCTAATCTAAGCACTACCCAGCAACAACTAGAACATCAGGGTGTTATCAACATTCTTCTAGTATTAAATCCAAAACACAGCACTATACCAGCTACTAGAAAGAAAACTAACTCTGTCCTAGCCGAAACCAGGACTACGTGTGAAATGCGGATTGGTTTCCATACTTCACCTAAGTTGTATATGACTTCAAGAATTGTATGAAGTAGATTGTTGTCCTGTTTGCAGGGACAAGTAAACAGAGGAAGAAGTAGAGAAATTCAGTTGCTTTCCAGGAGTAAATTAGCCAGCGAGTCTGCAGCATGTAACACTGTGTCCCAATGTCTGGTGCTAACATGGAAAGAGTTGCCTGGATTGAACGGTGTTGTCGTTTCCCCATACCGTGGAGGAGAAGATGGGAACTTATTGTTTCACAGATAGAAAACTATTTCTGTGAGTCTGCTGTAAGACACCTGAGATTACATAGCAAGTTATAGAGGAATAAAGCACCCTATAGACTCCAGAAATGTCTTGCCAGGGCTTGGGCAGCGGAGCAGGGTCCTGGGGCTCCAATGCAGGGCTCCACAAGGACAAGGTTCAAGGCACAGAGCATTCTAGGCCCAGTGGCCCAAGGCAATGGTCCTGTGCTCAGATAATGTTGCCAACCCTGAGAGAGATCCAGTGAGAACGATGTCTGCTCTGAAACAAGACGTGAAAGGCCAATACCGAGTAAAGCCGCCTCTCACAACCATAAGAATACCTCTTGTCAACCAAAGCAAACTCCAGAATTCTCTCAGATCCTAACATACTAGCACATATCCATGAGGCTATCTCACGCCAAGAACCTCCAGGGCCCCAACGATGGCGTCTCTGCATAACTCACCTGCGACACCAGGACAAAAACCGGACGTTGTGTGTCAGGCACTACCAGAGTAGGAAGAAAGGAATGCGAAATCCCGTATTGGAGAATCCAGGTCCAAAATGCAATTCGGGACCAAGATGGAAACCTGAAAGCCCCAGAGGCCCTTCTACAATACTAGCCGGCTGACCCTGCTGCGAGTGACTAGAAGAGGCTTCCCAGGCTGCCTCCTTCAGCTCCTGCTTTTGGAGTGTCCTCAGCCACCCTCTTCTGCCAGCCAGCCACCCACCTTCCAAGCCAAACGCTGCCGCTCAGGGTTTCCCTCTCACCAGGCTTTCTGAGATTTCCCTCGGCCTTCCGACGCCGGGGCATCGGAGAGCTCCGTTGGCTAGGTGCCCACAGAGGTGAACGGAGCCAGGGAACCAGCGTCGCGGGTTCAGAGGGCGGCTGTGCGTGACCACAGCGCTTTGGCCAGCCCCAGTCGAGCTCCGTTGCTCGGGAGTGCCTCGGCCCTCACGTCGCAATCCCCCTCTTTGGAGCACGACCTGTTGTGGCCACGCCTAGACCTCGCGTCTTCCCAGTCAGCACAGCACTCAAGAGCAGAAGGACAAAGTGCTGCCACCGAGTTCTCTTTTGGACCCGCGAGACCTCCTTTCCTTCCTCACTGCCTCTTTGTTGGCAGAAAAGCCCAGCGGGCCTCCCAGGTTCCCCTGCCTTCCTCAGAGAGGACGGCTGCTCCCTACTCTCATCAATCGGCTTTCGCTTCCACGGAGCTGCTCAGCAGTCCCTCTGCAACCAAGTCGTCTTTTCTTCCCCTTCCTGCACTAGAAAGGTACTTGCTGGTCTCCAACGGGAGGGAAGCCCTTGCGGATGACTGACATTTCCCAGGACCCTTGTTACCCTCCCGTAGAGCACACGCGACGATTTTGTTGCCCCTTTCGGGCCTGTGACACGGGACTGGAGCCCTCAGCCGCAGGTACTGCTCTGGCTCTCCTGAGCTCTGTGCAGTAGAGTCCTGCGCAGGCGCTTGCAACCGCTGTTAAGAAGGACATCTTGGCTTGTGCGGCAAGAAGGGAGCCTTCGGCTGGTGCAGCAGCAGTCCTGTTGGGGCACGGGACCCGGAACTGGGCAAGGGGGAACGCCCTTGGGCTACTGCAGCAACGCAGTCTGCAGAGATCTTCAGGTCCCAGAGACAGTCGTGACAGGGAACTCAACTTGTAACAAACAGCAGCTTTGCTACTTCGCCACAATTCTCGCTAACCCGGGCAAGGGGGATGGGAAACTGGTTGTAGCCTTGACCAGAAGGAAACAGAGTTGAAGGGTGTCAAAAGTCGCTGGGGCCAGGGCGTGTGGTTTTGGGGGGGGAGGGGAGCCGCGAGGGCCATGGCGGGCGGGCGGGCGCGGCCCACAGTGCCGGGAGATGGGCGGCGGCACCGCCGACTGGGCCGTGCCGGGCCACCCTCCCGGGGACGGGGTCAGAGACCCCCCGGTGCCGGCGGGTGGGTGCCGACTTCCGCAGGGACAAGGGAGCAGGGCCAGCGAGGCCAGCAAGGCCCGAAGCACACGGCCATGGCGCTGGGCAGCCGGCCAAGGCCAGCCCGCAAGGAGGCAGGTCTGGGGAAGCCCCGGGGAGAAGAGAACCTTCTGGGCCCAGCCCCTAACGCTGCCCCTGGAGAAAGGGAGAGGAGGAGGAGGAGGAGGAGGAGGAGGAAGCAGACAGATGAGGGAGTCTCCCAGTGCAGACGCTACCGGCCACCTTTATTCTGCTGGTGGAGGGGGATGGGGGGCAGCACTCGGGGGTGGCGCACGGCTGGCCCCGTGGCGGCGTCCGGGCCGGCTGTAGGGAGTTTGGGCCCGACGTTGCAGGCGGGAGCGGTCTCGCGTCCGCACGGGCCCAAGGGGGCTGGA
>NW_009259328.1:3518028-3518682 GCF_000687185.1 Egretta garzetta
GCGGGGCCCGGCCCCTTCAACCGGGGGCGGTCTGGCGTGCGGTCGGGCCCAGGGGGGCTGGAGCGTCTGCCGCTCTCGAGCCCTGGGGAGCCCTGAGACGGCCCCAATGATGCCTGGCTACCAGTGCTGAGGCTCCTGGTCGCCGGGGCCGGGGAGCCATGGGAGAGCCCCAATGGCAGCTGGCTGGCGGTGCTGGGGCTGCTGGTCTCGGGTGCCACGGAGCTGTGGGACGGCCCCAGCGCCGCCTGGCTGGAGGTGCTGCCATCAGCACTTGGTGTTGGCGCACCGCCGCTCTCCCGGCGTCTTCTGGTCCGGCAGCAGGGAGTCGGGGCCCGACGCTTCAACCGGGAGCGGTCTGGCGTGCGGTCGGGCCCAGGGGGGCTGGAGCGTCTGCCGCTCTCGAGCCCTGGGGAGCCCTGAGACGGCCCCGATGATGCCTGGCTACCAGTGCTGAGGCTCCTGGTCGCCGGTGCCGGGGAGCCATGGGACAGCCCCAATGGCAGCTGGCTGCTGGTGCTGGGGCTGCTGGTCGTCTCCGGTGCTGGGGAGCTGTGGGAAGGCCCCGCTCCTGACTGGCCGGCGGTGCTGGGGCCGGCGAGCTCCAAGCCGGCACTGGCGGCTGTAAGGGGAAGCAGGAAGGTCAAGGGCACGGCC
>NW_009259329.1:0-512 GCF_000687185.1 Egretta garzetta
CCCCAGTCCTGCGGGGTTTGAGTTTCACCCCGGAGGGACCCACTCTGCTCGGGTGATGGGGCAGCGTGGGACATTTTGGGGAAAAGGGTGGCCGGGGGCAAGCTGCAGGGGCAGCCCCCCCGGCTGGCTCTGAGGACCATCGCCTAACGGGATGCTCGTGTTCCCCCAGAGCCCACGAGGAAGGGGGCAACACAGAGCAGAGGCGGCAGAAGGTGCCCAGCGCCCTCCCGAAGCACCCCACCAGCACCCAGAGGTGAGGAGGGCAGTGCCGAAGGGGGGGGTGCTTTGGGAGGGGGGACCCCAGCCTGGATCCAGCTAACACTGAGCTCCTGGGGGGGATGCAGGCTGAGCGTGGGCCCCCTGTAATGCTCCTGGGGGGGGAGGGGTGGATCTTCCAGGGGCCTGCAGGAAGGGGGCACCCCAGTTCCCATGCAGCAATGGCCAGGCTCAGCGGGACACCTACACGGCGCCCCAGAGGCAGGCGCGGGGGCCACCGGCTGCGGCGCTGCCCT
>NW_009259329.1:1893-2893 GCF_000687185.1 Egretta garzetta
AGGGCCAGGGTTTAGTGGTGGGATGGCAGGGTTAGGTTAATGGTTGGACTCGATGATCTTAAAGGTCTTTTCCAACCAAAGTGATTCTAGGATTCTAAGGTACCGCCGGGCTCCTGCCCTGCCCAGCAGCTCCCCGCTGTGCCCCACGGCAGCACCACGCCTGACCCGGCTCTTTTTGTCCCCCCTCCCCAGATATCTCTGGCTGGTGGAAAGGCCGGCTGCACGGCAAGGAAGGGCTTTTCCCTGGGAACTACGTGCAGAAGATCTGAGCTGGATGCAGCAGCCGCGTGGCCGGAGGCAAAGGAGGGGGTCGCCATCCTCCCACCCCACCTCTGCCGAGGCCGTGCCGAAGGGGCTGGCGGCGGCTCCGCGGCAGTTCTCCACCGATGCTGGCGTTGAGCGAGCGCTTCCTCGCGAGCCCCCCTGGCCTCTGCTGGCTGCTGGGCTCTGCTGGTGCCGACCACTGAACCCCACAGCCATGGTAGATGGTGGCCTCCCGGCAGCAAGGACTGGCTCTTTGCTGTTCGTACCCTGGGAATGGAACTGATTCTGGCATATAAATAGGATTGTTATTAATAATAATGGTAAACGATCAGACTCAGCAAATTCAGGCTCAGGTCTGACTCAAAAATTGAGCCCAGAGTTTGTATTTCACCCTCACGCCAGCCCGTGGCTCCCGCCGGCCCCGTGACAAGAGCCCTGCAGCCAAGTGTCCCCACGTGGGGACGTGGGCAAACACACATCGGGGGCAGCCCCAGTCCCCCCATGTTGAATCCTCCAGAAGATGCTAAATACAGAAACCAACTCCCCCAGGAACCCGGCTCCGGCGTCTCCACATGCCAGCATGACTCTGGACCGCTCGGCACGGCCGGCCGGGAGCTGCCAGGGCAGCAGCGAGGCAAAGCAGGGCAGCGGGGCGCAGCAGGGCCAGGACACCATCGCCGTTCCCTGATTTCCAATAGGAAAACTGCACGGAGCACTCAGCCAAAGCCCAGCAAGC
>NW_009259329.1:5532-5794 GCF_000687185.1 Egretta garzetta
AAGGCCCATCCTCCCCAGATGGCTCCTGAAAGGAAAGAGGGTTTTTTTTTTTCCAGCTGAAGAGCTGATGTAGCCCAGGATCGGCCGGCCCCGGGCAGGCAGGTAAAGGTGGGCACCAGGATGGTGCCGGGATGTGGGGAAATGGCAGCACGGCTCTTCCCCGTTCGCACACCACCCGGATCGCAGGTGGCTTGGAGCAAGCCGGGGTGATGGCAGGGACCCCAGGGCCTGCAGGGGAGGCTGAAAGGTGTTTCCCAAGGAA
>NW_009259329.1:5899-6243 GCF_000687185.1 Egretta garzetta
GGGCTCGAGGGGGGCTCCATGGGGGCTCCCTGGGCAGATTTTCTGTGTTGGAAAGCAGGGAGTCTGCCCCTGGAGGGGTAAAACATCGAGGTGGCAGCTTTGCTCCAGCCCAAATTGGGATTAGGGCACCCAAGTTGGGATTAGGGCACCCAAGTTGCAGTGGGCATCGCGAAGCCCGTGGTTGAGAGGCAGGGGCTGCCAGGCAGCAGAGATGCCCAGAGCATCATCCCCTCCACGCCGACTCTTCCCTGTGATGTCTGAAGGCAACCGGAGAATTTACGACGTGCATTTTGATTTCCGACATGCATTTTAACCCTGTTGACCGGTGGCCGGGGGGCGTGCCG
>NW_009259329.1:7871-8565 GCF_000687185.1 Egretta garzetta
AGGAGTTCCTCATCTTTCTTGACCTGGGGAGCCCAGAACTGGACCCAGTGCTCCAGGTGGGGTCTCAGCAGGGCAGAGCAGAGAGGGAGGAGAACCTCCCTCACCCTGCTGGCCACACTCCTGGTTGCTCCGGTCGGTGCTCAGGGTTGCAGAACGAAGGGTTCTGGAGAATGAAAAGCATTGGACACAATCCTGTGGGAGGTGGCAAAGGACAGCAAAATGGTACAGGTGCCACCGGCTCCCCAAAACCCAGGGCCTGGGCCCAGCAGACGGCGATGCTACAGCGCTGCTGTCCCGTCCACTGCCGAAAGCTGAGCAGCTTTGCTCCGGGGGGAGGTTGGTGGGGCCGCGAGCCGGGCACAGGCGTGCAATGAGGTCTCTGCCTGCCCTCACCGGACCTGTCCGTTCGTACCTGCTCAAGAGGCATTTTCCCAGCTTTTCCAGAGAAAAATGAGCTTAAAATGTGTCTCTGGGGGATCGCCGGCAACTGGGAAATGGAGAGCGGCATCCGACAGCGCATCCTAGAGGGAGAGGAGGGAGGTTTCAGCAGAAGCTGTAACGTCTGAAGGTGCTGCTGGGTTTGACCCTAGAGTGCTGGGAGCCGACAGCCCTGCTGCCATGCTGCCGAGGAAGAATTTTCTGGTTTCTTGAAAAAATGAACTTGAAAAAAAATTGCGCGGGCTGCGGTAGCGCT
>NW_009259329.1:10365-10658 GCF_000687185.1 Egretta garzetta
GGTGGGTGTGCATGGGTGGGGATGGGTGTGCATGGGTGTGCACGTGGCATCACCCGGCGTGTTCAAGACACCAGCAGGCTTTGCCTTCATACCAGCAGCTTTTTCCAGAGCAAAGACCCTGGAGCACTCCTGCCTCTCCGACCCCTTCCAAGCCAGACCCCACCAGACCCCCCCCCAGTTGCCTGCACCCCTGTTTGTAAAGGGTAGGAAGGAGGGCAAAGAGGGCCGTGGTTTTTTAGGCAGGGGTTGAGGCTCGGTGCTGGTGCCCGCAGCCCCACGCGCGCTCCTCGCGC
>NW_009259329.1:10773-11372 GCF_000687185.1 Egretta garzetta
GGAGGTGACGGCAACGGCCAGGGCAGGGATGAGGCCAACGGATCTGTCTCCTTCCAGGGAAGCACTACCAGTGCTCAAGCTATGGCTGCAAACTGGCCTTCCCCAGCATGCAGGAGCTGATGGACCACCTGAAGGTCCACTACAGACCCACGCAGTCCCTCGAGGGTAAGGCTGCAACACCCGGCGGTCACTCCATGGTGCCCTTTTTTGGCTGGGAGGTGGCAAAGTGGGGCGTGAAGCTGAGGTGGTGGTGCCTGTACCTTGGGGAGATGCTGCAGAGCGCCGGATGGGAGTGGGGAGAGCATGGGAGGTGCTGGAGACCCACTGGTGGGGCTGCCCCCAGCCCTGGGGGGGGTGGGGGTGTGTGGCCAGGCTGTTGCTGAATCTCTGCCCCATTTCTTTGCTCAGGCAAAACCTTCCAGTGCCCCACGCTGGGCTGCACGGAGACCTTCCCCAGCATGCAGGACCTCATGGCCCACATGAAGGTGCACTACAAGCCAAACCGCTACTTCAAGTGAGTCCCGCTGGTCCCCGGCCCCATCCCATGCCACCGGGCCATCTCCCTGCGGACACCTCCCATGGCGTGGCCTACCTGGGGG
>NW_009259329.1:13429-14417 GCF_000687185.1 Egretta garzetta
CTGGACGCAGAGATGGGTACGGCTATGGGGGGGGAGGGCACCGGGAGGGACCCCGCGGACTGCTGTACTCGCGGGGAGCGGGATCAACCTCCCCGCATGGACAACACGTACCCCACTCCTGCTGTCCTGGAAGGGGGGGGTGTGGTTGGGGGTGGGCAGGGGACCCCAGCTCCTGGCTTCCCAACCTGCAGCGATGCCCCTGGGGGGGCCATGTGCCCTCCCCATGCCGCCCCTCCAGGCGCTCACCCCCAAGAAACTTCCCATGGGAGTCGGGGTGTGAGGGGCTCGGCTGCAGCACTGACAGCTCTCTTCCCTCTCCCTCCAGATTTCGGGGTGGGCATCGCCTCCTACCACGCCAAGCTGACGCCGGAGATGGCGAACTCCCTGTCCCCCGGGGGCACCGCACAGCCCCGTGCCACCGCACTGGGACAGGGACCCCTTCCTGGGTACCAGGAGCATCCCCCAGCATGGGGCAGCAGACTGGGGGGGGGTGTGTTTTTTTTCTCTTGAATTCCCACCCTCCCTTTTATTTTTGGAAACTCTTAAGTCCCTGGAACCCCGCATCTCCCTCCCCTAAAGGTTTCGTTGCTTCAGCTCCAGGGGCTCTGGGGGGGGAGCCCGGTAGGTTGCTCAGGAGTTAGTGGACTTCTCTGGATTGAGGTCTTGAACTAATAAATGGGAATTGTACAGGAGCGGTGGCCGGGCAAGGCTCTGTCGGTCCCCGTGGCGGCGATGGGGGAGAGTGCTGCCCCCAAGGATGTGTGTGTCCCCCCCCAAAGGGTGTGGGGGTGCAGGGTGCCTGTCAACACATCCCAAACTGTGAAGGGCTCCTGAGAAGCAGAGTTGGAGCCTCTGCCAGCTGCACCCCAGCACCCAAACTGGGACCCCAAACCAGGGAGGACCTCAGCTCCCTTCCCCAGTACCCGGTGGCCTCGGTGCCCTTCCCCCCCCCCCCCCCCGGCCACAGGGCCCGGGGGGCCCCCCACAC
>NW_009259329.1:14950-15390 GCF_000687185.1 Egretta garzetta
GGCCCCATGAGGAAGCCCCAGGAGGGGCGGATGGCCACCGGGCCGGTGGCCACGTGCCTTCCTCCCGCGGCAAGACCTGCACATGGGCGAGCAGCATCGTGGACCACGATGGTTTGCTCCCGCCTGCAGCTCCGTGCTGGGCAGCCTCCCCCAGCCCGCCGGTGGGGACTGTGTCCTGGGGGAGTCACCGGCCAGGGGCAGCACCAGCCCCAAATGAGGATGAGGAGAAACCAGGGGACGCAGAGGGCCACTGGATGGACAGACAGGGCCGGACAGACCAAGCTGCAGCTCCAGTGCTGCTGCATTGGCACAGGAGCGAGCAGGAGGGCTCCCTTCTGCAGTGAGGCCACCCCACAGCCACCTCCCTGGGTGGGGAGGGGGTGGCGAGGCTGAATTTGAAAGGGGGGGACCCTCACTGGAGGGGGAGGGCTGGGGGGGCA
>NW_009259329.1:15552-17623 GCF_000687185.1 Egretta garzetta
CTCTCCCCCCCCCCCCCCCGCGCTGGTCCACCCAGGGCTTGGGGCTTGACCCTCAGCTCCAGCACAGACCCCCCCTTCACCCCAGGCAGGAGGGCAGACCTGGAGTCTGTTGGACTTGATGAAACGGTTGGACTTGGATGATCTGAAAGGTCTTTTCCAACCTAAACAATTCTGTGTTTCTCTGACGTGAGACACCCGAGCTGAAGCCCCTGGCTGCTGAGACCTGACGAAGCAGCAACTCCTTACAGAGCCAGAGCAGGACCACGCAGGCCCCCCAAGGCGAGCGACCCCCTCCAGCCCCCAGCGAGGGGGAAGCACCGTGGCATTGAGCAACTCTCCTGACCCCCACCTCACCCCAGCCCAGTCTGCAGGGGGCTCCTCCTCCTTGTGTTCATACCCAAACACCCAGTTTCCTCCTCCAGCGCAGAACACGGGTGCCTGCCCTAAAACCCAGCAGCGGGACCCTTCCCCAACCTTCCCCTGACCCTACGAGCCCGGCTGTGGCCACCTCTGCAGGCAGAGAGGGCAGCAGAGCAGGGGCTGCACCTTCCCGTGGGGGTCCCGCGGGCGCATTCGTGCCAGGACTCCTCTACATCAGGATGGTCTGTGCCTCTCCATCCCAAATCCATCCCCATCCCCACCCCGCAAGCAGCCCTGCTGTTCCCAAATCAGCCTCCCCAGCTGAGCTGCACTTACCCAGCATCCACCCAGCCGGGGCTCAGAGCAAAACCAGGCCGTGCTGGGGGCACAGGACAGTCACCGCTTCCAGAAGAGACTCAAGAAAAACTGCCCCGAAATCTTCCAGCAAGCACGTTCCTGCAGGCTGGCTGCAACTGGGGTGTTCCTAGAGCAGAGGCAGCCAAGACAACGTCCGTTGCAATGGATTTTTAAAAACTGAAGTCTTTATTAAAAGTTTTATCCAAATTTTGTAACAAAAGATACAAAAGGGCTGGAGATCCTTATTTCTGGGACTAGTCTGACCAATCAAAACCTGACAGTTACTAGGCTAATATAAAATCCATACAATCTGCTAAAAATGCAGGGAAAAATTAGAAGTAACTGCTGCTCTGAAATTTCTTTTAAAAATTCCTTTAACATTTATAAGTTACTCAGTTTGCATTTTACAGGACTAGTTCTTCTCCGAATGGTTACAGCTACTGTACAATGCAAGAGACAACAGCAAGAACAGAACAAAGCAACAGAAACTCGAGATGTGCTGCAGCACACACCACTCCTCTGAAGGAACCGCGGCGAAGTCTCGCCTCCCAGCGCCGGGTGCAACCACACCAGGAACGCCACAAAGTGCCAGTGCCGTCTGCACCCGTGGAGAGCCTCAACAGCAGGAGGAACAGCGGTTACCCCCGCCCCAGCCCGGCTCTCCAGCACCCAGCAGTTACCATCCCTCGGATGCCACGGGGCCAGTTCTCCCCAGAAGCTAACGGGTGTGCCGGCTGAACGCCTCCAGGCAGAGGAAGGGTGGGCATGGGGTCAGAAACCCTCCAGCGGGGAGCTCGACCTGGTTGAATTCCCCCCCTTTCCTCCTTCCAGCCACCGCAGGGTGGAGGTGGGGGGAACGCATGCTCTGCGGCACCGTCTGCGCTACCACAGAGCACAGACACGAGTGGGAGAGAGCTGGATTTCTGATCAACGCACTTCTCTTCGTGCTGAAAAGGAAAGAGGAGGAGGAGGAGGAGGAGGAGGATGTACACACCAGGCTCGCGTGGAGGCAACTGTCCAGAGCTGGTACTGGCTAGCAGAAGGACCCTGAGAATATATCGGCTAACACGGTCTCCCGGGGAACGCCGAGTTAGGTGCATCACAGTGATACTGGTTGAACGTGTTCTGTACAGTGCGAAATGGAGTTTGACAGAAGTGCAGTATCCCCTAACCTGCGATTTCCTATCTCTTCCTAACGGCAGAGGCTGCTACGGGGTGACGAGAAGCCTCGTCACAGCCAAGATGCTCCACAGCCGCAAAAATCAGACTTACTTGGACGTCCGAGTGGAAGTTATTGGGTGGCTACCGGGAAAAACATTCCAGTTTATAAAAAAAAAAAAAAAAAAAAAAAAGA
>NW_009259329.1:17874-19036 GCF_000687185.1 Egretta garzetta
AAACTGCTGCACAAACCACAGAACGGAGAAAGCCTTTGGTCATGATTGAGAAAGTGAGCCTTGTATGGAAGATTCCCCTGAATGCCTACAGTATTCTACATCTTAAAAAAATATATTGCGGACACTGCAGCCATACAAAGGGGGGAGGAGTGGGAGATGGGGATTTACAGTCTCACATAGACACAACGGGGAGGTTAAGACAAGCACAGTCATAGTCTGTAAAACTGATTGGCTCGCTTGGATCAGTCATCCTCATCGTCCTCTTCGTCTTCTGGATCTTCCTCTCCCTCATCCTCTAGATTTCGTTTTCTCTTCTCCCCTCGCGGAAGGTCTGCAAAAAGAGGCGAAGCGTGAAGCTCTGCTCAGTCTTGCGGAACAGCGTTTGAACTGGGGCTTCGAGCCGCGTCAGCCACAGCTTGCTGGTGAACAAGCACAGACTAGACTGGCACCATTATGGAGCGGAGAGCCACCCTGCCCAGTTTCTCATGGCAGCCAGAAAAGCCCGGCCTAGCACAAGACATTAACTATTTTCTATGCCCAGTTTCTCATGGCAGCCAGAAAAGCCCGGCCTAGCACAAGACATTAACTATTTTCTATGCCCAGTTTCTCATGGCACCCAGAAAAGCCCAGCCTAGCACAAGACATTAACTATTTTCTATGCCCAGTTTCTCATGGCACCCAGAAAAGCCCGGCCTAGCACAAGACATTAACTATTTTCTATGCCCTCCAAGTATCCCACATCTCAACAGCCGCTTGAGAACGGGCTTTTTTTGTTGAGCACCGCCTCAAAAACAGAGCATCTGCAGAATTCAGCCACTTCTGACCAAGGTCATACAAGATCATTTGAAATCGCACACCAGCCGCTATATTCTATCAATATTCATTAAGGTGTTTGCAGTTTGTTATAACCAGAGGAGTCAGGACTCAAGTCAAGAAGCTCGGGTCTACCCTCCTCTCCACAACCAAGAGGAGAGAGGAACATGCGTTCCTCATGCACGGTGCCAATGTGAGCTTCTGGGATGAAGCCCTGCTCCTGCACGGCCCAATCAGTTCAAGCTTAGAACTGGTTTTCTAGGCAATTTGCCTCTAGAATTTTGGATAACTCACCCAGCTTGGTTGGTACTAGGAGGTACTGAAACCCGTTGCCCCACCACCGCTGCGT
>NW_009259329.1:19055-24007 GCF_000687185.1 Egretta garzetta
AGCAGGCAGCTTAGGCGTACAGCAACAGCTCCAGCGGTGCCCGTAAGCAGGAACACCACACTTCCCACCGGGGAGAAGCTGCAGGCTACAACAGCGCTGCACTGAACCTTGGGAAGCTCTACCTAAACAGTGAAGGTGCGAGGCTGTTGAGGCAGCTTTGCAAGCACTTTGTTACGATTTGACTCACCATCATCAGCTTCATCTTCTTCATCATCCTCACCGTCTTCCTCCTCATCTTCCTCCTGGAGTCAAAACAAGACGCTTTGTTGCAAGAACCACAATCCCACGAGCAAGGTGTCATTCCACCACAACATCTTCCTTCACCTCCGCTCCCGCCCTACTCAAGTCTCAGGGTGGCAGGTAGGAGCCGAGCAGGGAGAAGCTGTCAGTTCCTAAACAGCTTCTTGCAATCCTGCGAAGGCGGCTTTAGCACTTGAGGCCACAGGAAGTACCAGGCCAAGCAATAAACAAGTCTGAACCGGCAAACTCGGTGGACCCCAAGTCAGAAGGTGTACGTGAAGAGCCAGCGCGCGTGGCAGCACTCCTCGGACCTGCCCAGCGGGGTGTCTGTGACACCTGGTCAGAGGGGCCACCAGAGGAAGGGACAAATGCACTACCGAACAGCAACGTGGTGCTGCAGATTTATAGCAGTGACAGAAAGCCTCACCTCATCATCTACTCCATCCTCCTCCTCTTCACCTTCCAGATCATCATCTTCATCTTCTTCATCATCAATGACTTCTTCGTCCAAATCATCTTCCTCCTCATCATCATCCTCTTCCTCACCTTCTACCAAAAGGAGAGGGAGGTAAGCGTTACGGTTCCCAGATACTTGCTACTCCCAGACAATACGCTTGTGCTTCCAACCCTGGTGCTACGTGAGCAACGGGCAGGGGATCACGCAGAACAAGCATGCACAAGGAGCGCCAGTGACAAGGCCCGCCAGCTCGCAGCAATTCATGGAATCATAGAATTGTTTAGGTTGGAAAAGCCCTTTAAGATCACCAAGTCCATCCGTTAACCTAACCCTGCCATCCCACCACTATTCCTTACCCAGCCTGGCAAAGGAGGGAGCGGGGTTACCCAGGCAGCCCCTACTTCAGTGGCAAGTTATAATCACCATTTATTTAACAACATGATCCATGCAGAAGGGGGAAAGGGGTTGTTGCCCAGCAAGAAAGCCAAGAGGAGAAAATCCTCACCTTCCCCATTCTCATACTCATCTTCCAGTCCATCCCCATCTGCTTCAGGGTCTGAGTCAGGGGCTTCCTGGTCATCAGCATCGAATCCATCTAGGTAGGTGAGCTGGGGCAGAAGGGTGAACACGCTCTCCCGGTAGTTGATGAGCATCGTCACCTCACAGTTGAAGAGGTCCAGACTATGCAGGTTTGGCAACTTTTTCTGCAAAGATCAATTCGTTACCATTATTTACAAGTTGACACTGTTTGAAGATCAGGCAGCCATCAGGTTTGCTACCCAGGTCTAGTACAGAAGTGTCTTTGCATGCATTATTTGCACCATGTGCTCCTCGGATGGAGAGATTACTGCTCTTGCTAACTGTAGGCAAAGAAGGCTTCTTTTCAGCTCCTCTGTCCTAGTTTCCCCTCCTTGGAGCCAGCTCCCCGTGACACCATTGGCAAACCTTACTCCCTTCTGAATGGGGGGGGCAACACACACAGAAAGCCCAGCTCCCCCAGCAGGAAGAATCACTGAGCCAGACCCAACCTGCCCAAAACATCAGGCAAAATCCCCGAGAGCACAACAGAGGGAGACCAAAGCACAGGGCCTGCAGCCTGCGCCCCACGTGCCCTTCAGCACAGCAGCTCTCCCGGTCAGGCCATCGCACCGTGCACCAGGTCAAGCGAAGGAGGAGTAAAACAGTTTCAAACTCTTTCTGGAGGGGATGGAGGGACCAAAGGTAACAGATGATGAGGCAAATGCCCCAGATCGGACCTTTCAGCTACAGTCAGGATCACAAGAGCCTTCTTTGGGGCAGTGCAGATGCAATGGGAACCCCCTGCAATGCATGCTGCGACAGCACCCAGGGCCAGAGGGTCCCAGCCCAGCACAACAGCACCTTTGGACTGATGCGATGGACACCCTCACCGGTGTCCAAGCAACTCATCTCCATGACACCCCAGGTGCCACCTACCTCAAACTGCATCCGACCCATTAACGGTCCTTTCTCAGATGGGACACTGAGCACTGCATCCACAGTTTTACTCATCCAGCCCAATTTCATGCTTCTTTTAGCAACTGGCTGCTGGTTTTCCAGACAGAGGAGCCATTAACTATTAGCCCAGCCTCAAATTGGACCCACTCATCTGTTCCCATCAGAACCACGAAGTGCTGTTGGAACAGTTACCAAGACGTTGGACTTCTGCTGCACAGACATGCCCCCCAAAGGAAACAACGTCATCCCTTCGATTCCAGAACAGCCTTCCACTCACCAAGGGCTCCAGGGTATTGATTTCTTTGATCTTGTTGCCGCTTAGATTCAAGTGTGTCAGGTTAGGAGTCCTCTCTGCTAGAACTTCAAGGCCACCAGAAATCCTGTTATCACTCAGCTCCAGCTGCCAGAAGGGAATAGCACATGGTCACAAAGTGTCTCAGCTTGCAACATGGGGAATAAAATTACCCTGAGAACCGGACTACGATGGGCACCCAAGTTCCAGCCCCTGTTTGTTAGACCATGCCATAGAGCAGCAGTTCAAGGTTTCACTGAAACCCTTTTCCCCGCAGTAACGCAGCACTCCTGTACTTCAGGACACAGGAGTACGCGTCCTCTTTGCTGTAACCGCATGTTCTAAAATCCAAAATATTTATCAAGCTTCTGGCAGTAGCACAACAACAAAAGGGAGAGAGAAAGGGCACTAAACACATAACCAGCTCAAAAGCGTTTTGCTCCATACTAAAAAACCACCTCTCTTGCTTGCCCAGGTTGTAGGCTGCAGAGGAGAAAGTAAAAAAATCAAACGATCCTTTTCTGGCAAGTGCAGGAAAAACAACTGTCACCAGGGACAGGGCAGCAGAAGTCTCGGAGCACGGACTGCTGGAGATGGGACCACAGGTCTGACTCACCTTCCGAAGTTTGTTGAGTTTGGGGAGATTGGAGACGGACAGCAAGTTGATGTTGATCATGCTGAGGAACTCCAGGTTCTCAAAATCTGAAGAGAGACCAACGATCTTCCCATCGTCCGAACGGCAGTTATCAAGAACCAGCTCCTTCACCTGCCAACAGAGACACCCAGCAGCTGTCATCACACCCGGCTACATCTCACCTCGAGCCTGTGAAGCTGGCATCAGGCAGAGTGACCGGCACACAGAAGGCAGCATCTCAAGGTCCTCCTTACTCACATCAAGGGACATGCAACATCTTAAAGCCAAGTAACTTTTGCGAGGGCACAAGGTGAGGATCCCTCACGGTGATCAGGACTTCACCCTTTGAGCGCGAGCCATGCAACACGCGACCGCTGCACCACCCCACACCCTGCGGCTCCAACCAAGGTCCACCTTCTCCACTAAGAAGCATTAGGGGGTTGAACCACGAGGTTGCATCAAAACAATTCACGCACAAGGCATCAAAAAGCTTTCAGAGTCACGCTTCAGGCTTCGCTAACAAGAGACCAAACAAGGTCATCTGGTTTTGTCCCCTTCAACTTTTTCCCCCATGCCACCGGGGTGCTGGAAAACCTGCCTCCAGAGGATTTGTGTCCCTGTGGCGGTCTCCACACAGAGGTAACGCATCTGCCTAGGCAGGTCTCTACGCAGATGAGCTCAACCTCAGGCTCGTAGCGCAGGACGACTGATGGCATCTAATATTTTGCCCAGCACAGACTACATAAACAGAAACCATCGCTACCCAGTAACTCGGCATAAAAAAGCAACCCCCCTGTTGCATCAGGACCATGAGGCACCAGCACAAAACTGCTCCCCCCCAACACCTGGAGGGTAAACATACCTGGCACCCCCTTCCCCCCCCCAAAGCGCAGTGAAGTGCTCAAGCCCCAGCACTCACAGGCCACTTCCAAAACTTGCTTTTACCCCATGCCTTCTTCACAGCAAGATGCAAAAAAATCAGCCTTGGCCAGAAGGCTCACGATGCTCTCCAAATTCCTCCTTCACAGCGCTCCCATTTTACCTCTCTTGCTCAGATCAGCCAACTTTTAGAGAATCATTTTAAAACCACTGTGCCTTACTGGCAGCAGAGTTTCAGGGCTGCCGTGCCATCTTCGCAGCACAAGCTCCAAACGAATTCACACTTAAAACTCCAGAAGCAGCATTGCTGGTCAGGGCCCCAAGTTGAGCAGCAAACAGGTTCAGCCTGCAGCGTTGTAGCTGAGCTCCTTGCGCTTCCAACACCCCAGACAAGCCTCCAACTGAACTGAGGCTCTGTCACCGTGGTGGGTGCAAAGGTGGCCAAAGCCAGCCCTCGGCCGCTGGCACTTTGTTAGTGTGAGCCTGAACATTATCGGGTTATGAACTAACCTGGCCGAGACCAGCTTTAACCTGGACCATACCCTTGCCCTGGATGGCAGAGCAAGCTTTGCAGCAGGACGAAGCAGCCAGGGCGGCTTCTTCCAGCAGCACTGCTGGCTCGCACCGGCTTTGGTCCCAGGGCACGCGTGCTCTGACCCTGCTCCTCTCCTCTGCAGCGTGCCAGTCGCCCGAATTCCTGGTGTCAAACTGGAGCAGACCCGCAGCTCGCAGCCTCAGAGGGACGCTTCTACTCCTCAAATCGTTCCCGTCCTGTAAATCCCTTTGCCATCCACAAAGCGTCTTTAATCTCTACCAAAAGCTCCATTTACATCCCATTTTCCTCACGCTTCATTTTAAGCTGCCCACGGCCTCGCGCTGCCACCACAGGGCGGCTGGGGCCCAAGGCGAGTGACAGCCACCGGCTATCGCTGCAAGGCGGCGAGCGGGGCTGCCGGGCTGGCCTAGATAAGGGG
>NW_009259329.1:25143-27224 GCF_000687185.1 Egretta garzetta
CTGGGGCCGCTCTGGGGGGTCCCGCGCAGGCAGCGCCGGGTGCCACCCTCCCGTCCCCAGCGCCACGTTCGTGTCCCCAGCGCCACGGTCCCGTCCCCGATCTCCACATTTGTGTCCCCAGCACCACGTTCCTGTCCCCGATCTCCACATTTGTGTCCCCAGTCTCCACATTCCCATCCCCAGTCTCCACATTTGTGTCCCCAGCACCACGTTCCTATCCCCAATCACCACGTTCCCATCCCCAGGCTCCCCATTCCCATCCCAAGTCACCACGTTCCCATCCCCAGGCTCCCCATTCCCATCCCAAGTCACCACGTTCCCATCCCCAGGCTCCCCATTCCCATCCCAAGTCACCACGTTCCCATCCCCAGGCTCCCCATTCCCATCCCAAGTCACCACGTTCCCATCCCCAGGCTCCCCATTCCCATCCCAAGTCACCACGTTCCCATCCCCAGGCTCCCCATTCCCATCCCAAGTCACCACGTTCCCATCCCCAGGCTCCCCATTCCCATCCCAAGTCACCACGTTCCCATCCCCAGGCTCCCCATTCCCATCCCAAGTCACCACGTTCCCATCCCCAGGCTCCCCATTCCCATCCCAAGTCACCACGTTCCCATCCCCAGGCTCCCCATTCCCATCCCAAGTCACCACGTTCCCATCCCCAGGCTCCCCATTCCCATCCCAAGTCACCACGTTCCCATCCCCAGGCTCCCCATTCCCATCCCAAGTCACCACGTTCCCATCCCCAGGCTCCCCATTCCCATCCCAAGTCACCACGTTCCCATCCCCAGGCTCCCCATTCCCATCCCAAGTCACCACGTTCCCATCCCCAGGCTCCCCATTCCCATCCCAAGTCACCACGTTCCCATCCCCAGGCTCCCCATTCCCATCCCAAGTCACCACGTTCCCATCCCCAGGCTCCCCATTCCCATCCCAAGTCACCACGTTCCCATCCCCAGGCTCCCCATTCCCATCCCAAGTCACCACGTTCCCATCCCCAGGCTCCCCATTCCCATCCCAAGTCACCACGTTCCCATCCCCAGGCTCCCCATTCCCATCCCAAGTCACCACGTTCCCATCCCCAGGCTCCCCATTCCCATCCCAAGTCACCACGTTCCCATCCCCAGGCTCCCCATTCCCATCCCAAGTCACCACGTTCCCATCCCCAGGCTCCCCATTCCCATCCCAAGTCACCACGTTCCCATCCCCAGGCTCCCCATTCCCATCCCAAGTCACCACGTTCCCATCCCCAGGCTCCCCATTCCCATCCCAAGTCACCACGTTCCCATCCCCAGGCTCCCCATTCCCATCCCAAGTCACCACGTTCCCATCCCCAGGCTCCCCATTCCCATCCCAAGTCACCACGTTCCCATCCCCAGGCTCCCCATTCCCATCCCAAGTCACCACGTTCCCATCCCCAGGCTCCCCATTCCCATCCCAAGTCACCACGTTCCCATCCCCAGGCTCCCCATTCCCATCCCAAGTCACCACGTTCCCATCCCCAGGCTCCCCATTCCCATCCCAAGTCACCACGTTCCCATCCCCAGGCTCCCCATTCCCATCCCAAGTCACCACGTTCCCATCCCCAGGCTCCCCATTCCCATCCCAAGTCACCACGTTCCCATCCCCAGGCTCCCCATTCCCATCCCAAGTCACCACGTTCCCATCCCCAGGCTCCCCATTCCCATCCCAAGTCACCACGTTCCCATCCCCAGGCTCCCCATTCCCATCCCAAGTCACCACGTTCCCATCCCCAGGCTCCCCATTCCCATCCCAAGTCACCACGTTCCCATCCCCAGGCTCCCCATTCCCATCCCAAGTCACCACGTTCCCATCCCCAGGCTCCCCATTCCCATCCCAAGTCACCACACTCCCATCCCCAATCACCACATTCCCATCCCCGATCTCCACGTTTGTGTTCCCAGCACCACATTCCCATCCCAAGTCACCACACTCCCATCCCCAGCACCACATTCCCATCCCTGACCTCCACATTCCCATCCCCAATCTCCACATTTGTGTCCCCAGCACCACATTCCCATCCCCAATGTCCACATTCGCATTCCCTGCACCCCACTCCC
>NW_009259329.1:27913-28953 GCF_000687185.1 Egretta garzetta
CCCCCCCCCCACATTCCCCACCCACCTCACCACACTCCCATCCCCAGCACCACATTCCCATCCCCGCTCTCCACATTCCCATCCCCAGCACCACACTCCCATCCCAAGTCACCACGTTCCCATCCCAAGTCACCACATTCCCGTCCCCACGCCAGGCCGCTGCTCGGGCTACACCCACCAGCAGTGCCATGGCCGGGGGGCGGGGGGCTGATAAAGCCGGGGCGTTGGCCGGGCTTTGGGCTCAAGGGAGGCCGAGATAACGGCGGGAACTCCCTCGTTACCATCAGGGTCACCATGATGTTTTTTCCCTTTCTCATCGCAGCGGCCTGTGCCTCGCCCTGGCCAGGCCTGCGCTCCGGGCGCACAGACGGGGGGCTGGGAACGCTGCCGTCAGGAGACGGGCAAGGCGAGGGCTGGCGGGGCGGCCGCAGCCCAGCAGGTCCGTGGAGCACCCGGGCCTTAAAGGCCGCGATGGAGCTGCTGGCACTGGCTGCACGGCACTCGGGAAGGTCCCCCACCGCGATACGGTGCCACCGTTCCCAGGCACCCCGCGCGGGAGGTCGATTCCCGCAGGATGCGGGGCACTGCTGGCGATGACTTCATTAAAAAAATGATCTTGAAGAATACCCGGGAGAAATCTCTCTGATCAACGACCAAGCCTCCGCGTAAACAGGAACGCGAGGGCTCGCAGGACCGGCCTCGCCGTCCCTCATTGTCCCCGTTGGCAGCCGGCCACTGGCTTGCCTCGCATGGGAGGAAATGGCTTTCTGGGACATCGCCGTCACTCCTTGCTGGTTGGCGCTCTCGTGAGCCTTATTTTATTAGGAGTAGCAAAATGAAACGGCGGCGCTCAGCGGAGGGGTTTAAGTTCCGAAGGGGCCAAACCCAGGCTGGGTTTTTATTTTTTTAAGAGCAGATAAGGGACACGAACAAAACCCGCCTTTGACGTTGGTTTTTTTGCATCTCTCTCATCTCCCCCACTCCCTCGGTGACCGCGGTTCGGTTTCTCCAGCCCAGCTGCGTGCTGCAGAGCTCCCGGT
>NW_009259329.1:29403-36162 GCF_000687185.1 Egretta garzetta
CCCAGCCCCCAAGGGGTCCCCAGACCCCCCCCCTCCAAGCTCCCCCCCCCTGCATGCAGCAGCTTGTGCAGGCTGCCCCTGGGCTGAGCAGCTGGGAGATGAGCCCAGAGGTCCCCCCTCGCTGATCTGCATTTGTTTTAAGGTCCCTTTCATGTACTCTTTGAGGCTCGTTTCCTGTTCTTTGTAGAAAACAATGCTCCCCCCCCTCCCCGGGTGGCTTTATCTCCCCTCCCCTGGGCTGCACTCCCTCCCCGGGAGCTGGGCTTTATGTTTGTCTTAAAATACAAAACCCTACTCTGATTTCACCAAATTGATTTTAAAGCTGCGTCTGGTATTTGATGTCTGGTAGATGCATTTCAACGGAGCTCGATTTTCCGCGTTTGGGCAGATTAACGTGAAGCTGATCGTTCCCTGTGCAAGCGGCAGCAACGGGAAGGCCGGGCCGTAAATGCTGACATGGGTCGAAATCCAGGCCTGGAGCTCTTCAGGCAAGCTGGAGCACAGATGCTGGGGATAACGTATTATCTGCCTATTATACAACACAATATCATCTGCGTGCGTTTTGCGCTGCTTTAACTACTTCGTTCCTAGCCCCGGCGCCTCCCGAGAGTGAATCCTGCGTCAACGGGACGTTGCTGCTGCCTGTGTGGCCAGGACCGTCTCGCCACGCCGTATTTTCCTGTCCCCAACCCAGGGACACGGTTCCCCCAGATCTCCCAGTGGCTGTAGATCCCCATCAGCTGGTCCTGCTGGGATATATTGGGATCCAGGCTCAGGAGAGCGATGGGTGCACCAAATCAGCGGCAACAGCTTCTCCTGGGGGAGCCAGGAGCTGCATGAGCCCCCAGCGAGAGCGCGTCCCTGCAGGGCTGAGCCGTTCCACCAAGGTGACTTTCTCCGGAGGTTTTTTGGGGTGGTTTAGGAATATCCAGTGATCTCCCGTGGCCGGAGGATGTGATCAGGCAATTCCACTGAAGATTGCAAGCCAAGAAGGCATCGACCAGGAGACCAAAAAACCAGTGCCCCTGTGCACCCCGACAGCCCCCCGAGGAGAAGGTTAACGCAGTCCTCGGTAGCCTTTGGGAGAAATGCCCATGGGTTTTGTTTGCTGGTTTCGCTGGTGGAAATGAGGGATCGAAAACTTGCCGGGCCTGATGTGCTGGGCCCCCGGGGGTCCCCTCTCCCCCCGCTCCCCGCCGGGTCCTGCTCGTTCCCCGCTGCAGAGCGGCGCCGGTGCCGGCAGAGGGAAGAAGGAGAGCCCGAGGGTGGTTGGAGTCCCCGAAGTGCAGCCCTGCGAAGTGGCCCTGATTTGGGGTAAAGCCATCGCTGGTGCCTCCCGCCTGGGCTCTGCAGCCCTTGCCCGCACCCAGGTGATGGCCAGGCAGCTTTCCATATTTTGGGGCAAGACAGAGGCGCCCGAAGGGTTTGGATGCCACCAGCCACTTAGCAGAAGTGCCTGAAGCAGGAGTTGTTGTCTGGGGGCTCCCAAAAGGCAGCAGGGAGAAGGAGGCACTTCCAGAAGGAGATGTGCCTGGCTTTGCCGCTGCCCGGAACGCTGTCTTTCTGAGAGTGTGCAGGATTAGTGCCCAAGCAGAGAGAGAAGCGTGGGGTTGGCGCTCCAGTTTACGCACAGTATTTCCCCAGCGTAGGACAAAGTCACGATTTTCTCATATTTGCCGTGTTTCTCCTTTATTGGTGACTCTCTTAACAGTGCGGCGGGGATCAGCCTGTCCCCCTTGAGCTTTCTGCACAGCAAGGGCCTTGCCAGCTGTGTAGTTTTATCAGCCTGCCAGTGATTGAAAAAGAAAATCCAACCATTTTCCCCAGAATGTACGTGTGTCCTTTCCCTCCTGACAGTCTGTGCCTGGTTTGAAACACCCGGGTGGCAGGCAGGTTCCTTCGGACTCTGAATGTTCTCTCAGTCCGGGGGCTCCTCAGCCCAGGGTGGCTTGTTCTCTCTGCTCTGCAGTAATTAGCTTTGCCCTGCAGTAATTAGCTGTGGATACCGGCATCTTTACCCCAGCGTAGCCATTATAAAAACACCCAGGTCCTATCTCAAAGCAGATCTGGAGGCACCTTGCTGTTCAAACCTCCCGACAGGGAAGCTGAGCCGTGCAGTGGGGAAGGCGTTTACCCACCATCACCCCCTAGGAGAGCCAGCGCCCTTCAGACCAGCTTCTCCCAGCAAATACCCTCAGCATCATTTCCATCACAGCCAGTGCCTTGGGCACAGGGGGTGGGAATGGGTCTGGCTACAGCCCCAGGGAGAAGGGAGAGGGGCAGCGGGGATGTACCTGGGGTGGGATTTGGGGAGATGGGGCTGCCTGCAGCCAGGCGGGTGCTGTCCCCACCTCACCCTGCATGAGGAGTTATCACCTCCACGCTGCCCCAGCACCCCGCAGGCTGTTTGCAATATTTGGGAAAAAAAAAAAAAGGAGGAGGATGGTGGATAATTACTGCTTTTACCAACTCTGCAATGTCTCCCAGCTCAGCTGGACCAAGCGAAAACAGCGCCAGGAGCTACCATCTCGGCTACTGCTTTGTGCTACCGCAGGGTTTTGGATCCCCTATAAAGGAGCCAACACCCAGAGAGACCACAGAGGAAACCTCTCCCAGAGAGCTTACAAAAGGCATGCGACGCAGCTGGGAAATGGACTTCGGGTGCCACGGGCCCCAAGATGCGCCCCTGATGTTAGGGTTAAGTAACGCTGTGTCTGCTGGGATGGACACCTCCAGGGGACCCCATGAAACACCCCTCGTCCCCCCAAGCACTGCAGCGGACACTGCAGTCCAGAAGGACTTAGGACACATGCAAGCAGACACGAAGTCTGTGCACAGGATTCTCAAATGCCACCGCTCTTTGCTTTATATCTCATAAATATGTGGCTGAAACAATACCCGCCTCCTCCTTTGGAATATCACCAAGACCATGTCCTGTCCCTCCACCATTTTCCCACCACCTGGATTATGTTTCGGCTTCATCAGGTCTCAGCCAGCCCACGATGTTTCTGTGCAGCGTGGGCATCGATGGGTGAACACTGAGGTCTTTCCCTTCTCTGGCCTGGGCTTACACATCTCGCTACCCCCCAGCCCCAATTCTGCAAAACCTCCTGCTTCCAGGCTTCCAAATCCTGTCCTTCCACTTATTTGGCTTGTCTGGAGAACTTCTGTGAACAGGATTTTTCAGTTTTCTGTCACTCTGCTCTCAGTCAGAGCCGTGCTTGCCCCTAATTTGCAAAGTTGGTGCTAATATTCTGGTTACTCGCAGGAGTAACATCGAAATAAGAGCATCCCTGGACGAACTGGAGTTCATCCTCATCACCTCCGCCATGCCAGAGCACGAGGGGGGCCACTGTGCTCTGTTCTCTGTCTGCACTGAGATTTCAGGGCACAAAGATAGGATTTGGGAAACTCTGCTCTCTGTGAAATAGTCCCATGGGTGCCATGGGGAGAGGCGTGCTGCAGGTGGAATGGCTCCGTCCCCCAGTTCCCATCCCAGTTTCCCAGTCTCCCAGTTTCACAGGAGGGCTGGGCTGGGGAGATAGGCAAGGACCTAGCCTGGAGGCTGGGTTCCCAGAGCAGCCTCCTCCTCCATCACCGGCCGTTGTGCAAAGGGTGTGGGCAGAAACTCTCGCATGTGGGTGCTGCTCAGGATGCAGCTGAGCTTGGGAAACAGCCCCGCACCGGCACCAAGGCACCGGAGAGCCCTGCAGGCTCCCTCCTTCGCCCCACGCTGGGCAGCACGCGCCCCAGCCTCACCCACCCTGGCTGCGGCCGCGTGACCGCACGGCGTCGGCCCCATCGTTGGAGACGGGATGGGGCTGATGAACCAGGCCAGAGGCAGGCAGGGCCGATTTTACACCTCAGAGCTATTTTCGGAGCCAAACTCAGCCCTGATGCAAGCAGGAAGTCAAGTGAATTGCACCAACCTGGGGTTATTTTGGACCCTTCAGCTTTGCCTCGGAGCTGCCTGTAGACTCTTAAACTCTCAGGACTAGTTGGTTTTATTATGGAGAGATGGTTTTTAGTCCCTCTGTGTTCCCAGGGAAAGCCGGAAATTAAAAAAGAGAACAACACAGTCAAGCAATGGGGACTTATTAAATGAATAAAGGAAACATCTATGGTGGCGAGGGCCGGCATGGGAAGGGATGGATGCTCAACGGAAGGCGCATTCCCCAGCAGCTTATCCCCAGAGTCCAGCCCATCTGTTGCCCGTGTTTGGTGACTGCCAGCAGCGTCCCTGGGGCAGCCGCTGGGAGAAGGGCACGCGCTTGCCAACAGATCAGCGCTGGCACAACCCGGCAAATGGCATCGGGAGCTTCCTACGGAGTGTGCACGGAGGGGGAGCCGTCTGCAGGGCTCTGCATTAAGGCCAGCAAGCATGGGATCTGCAGGAGAGCGGCGCGGTCGTGACGCGAACGTGTTTTATTGTGCAGGCAGCTGAGCTCAGACCGCTGCCTGGGCTCAGGCACGCAGGCAGAGGCTGTTAAATAGCTCGCAGGAGGACACAAGCATTGCTTGTTATCTGATTGGGGTTGAGTTTGAATAACAAGGGATGCTCTCTGCTATCATAGAATCATAGAATCATAGAATGTTTTGGGTTGGAAGGGACCCCCAGAGGTCACCTAGTCCAAGCCCCCCGCAGGAGTAGGGACACCGCTAACTAGATCAGGCTGCTCAGAGCCCCGTCCAACCTGGCCTGGAATGTTCCCAGGGATGGGGCCTCCACCACCTCTCTGGGCAACCTGTTCCAGGGTTTCACCACCCTCATTGTAAAGAACTTCTTCCTTATATCTAGTCTAAACCTACCCTGGTGCCTCATAGCAGAGGGGCTCCAGCCCTCGGATCATTTTTGTGGCCCTCCTCTGGCCCCGCTCCAACACTTCCATGTCCTTCTTGTGCTGAGGGCTCCAGAGCTGGACGCAGGGCTCCAGGTGAGGCCTCACCAGAGCAGAGTAGAGGGGCAGAGGGGATGAGGGGATCTCATCTGCTTTCCGAAATAAGAGGGAGGTTTGTGCCAGGCGGTGGTTGCAGGAGGATGGAGAGGGTTTTCCTTGCGGTCTCAGAGCCCAGGCACCAAACCAAGGATGAAGAGAGTGGGACACAGCCCCTGCATGCCCTCCTGCCTGACCTAGGGCTGTCGGGGGCATTTCTGTGCCCTTCTCAGGCTTTGCTATTTCAGGTGACAAGCTCTTCCAAGAGGTTTTTCTAGTGGTGCTTCTAAGTGTCACCGTGTCCTTGTTATAACGACCCCTCTTCTCTGCCCATGAGGTTTTTAGTCCCTCTGTGTTCCCAGGGAAAATTCTGTTTTCAAAAGAATGCACAGAGAGACTGTGTTAAGTATTGCTCTCCCTTTAATTTTGTAGGCAGACAGAGGATTCAAAGCATCTGGGAAGGGACGTGCTTCCTTGGACAGAGATGGGAAACTAGGCAAGGCACAGGGATGTGCACTGGGAACGACCGGGGTGGGACAGGGAGGTTGCAGGGAGATGCAGCGAAGGGGCCTGGAGGACGGGAGCAGGGAACAACTACACGTGATTTCCCACTCCAGAAGTGACCCAGCTGGAGGCCACCCAAGGCAGCCATCAGGCAGCAGGCAGGCCAAAGGAGGTACCTTTTCACCCAGCACCTAATGAAACTGGACCTCGTTGCCATAGGATATGACCTCAAAAAATAACCTTTAAAAGCTTGAGATAAATGCACACGGGGTTGGTTTGTTCTGACAGGTTCAACGTGGTGGTCCAGGACTTCTAAGGAAGTAGTAAGTCACTGAGCACCAGAAGATGGGGCAGGATTATTTCCTGCTTGCCTTCCTTCTTATATCCCTTCCAACAGACCAATACTGCCAATACAGGGTCAGAGGCAAACCCGTGGTCTGCCACCTTAGGTGCCTACAGAGTTTTAACGAAGGCTTTAACCCGTCCTTCACCATGAGCCAAGATGAAGCTTCTCCCATCCGGAAGCAGAGACAGCAGCTCCTGCTTTCTGCCCAGAGGGGAGCAGAGGGTAAAGAGGGGCCAGGGGTCTCCCCCTTGAGCACCCAGAGACAGCCCCGGATGACGAAGCCTCTGGGTCCCAGGCCCTGTTGCAGGTTCTGCCGTCCAGCCTCTCGCAGAACTTGCACAAACCATCGCTGCCTCCTGCCAAAGCTTTGCGCCACTCTGAGAAAGGATTGCAACGTTAAATAAACACGTTCACCTGGGTGCAAAGCACTGCCGAGCTTCTGCCGGCTGCGATGTAATGCTGCAGGCTCAGCCCAAGCACAACGGGACTTTCTCCTCCTCTCCTTCCATTTTCACATCTCTCCAGAGTCAGGATTCCTGCAAGTAAGGAAGGGTGAGAAGGTGCTAGGTGCAGGGCTTGGTTTGGCAAGAGGGACGTGCCTCCCTGCTCTGCCTCTGCTAAATCCAAAACCTTCCAGGACTCAGGGCAGCCCTCGCTGTGTCTGTGGCAGCGGGAGAGCCCTGGCTGTGCCATTACAGCACTGCTGAGGATACGGTGATTTTTGTCTCTCCTGATTTAGGTAACTTGTATTTTTATCTACACTGTGGTGGTTTGACCCTGGCTGGGTGCCAGAGGCCCACCAAAGCTGCTCTAGCACTCCCCTCTAACCGGACAGAGGAGAGAAAAGTAAACCAAAGGGCTCATGGGTCAAGATAAAGGCAGTTTAATAAAGGAAAAAAAAAAGCAAAAGCAAAGGCTGCACACGGTAGCAAAAGGAAAGAAAACAAGATTTTATTCTCTAATTCCCATTATCAG
>NW_009259329.1:36516-39597 GCF_000687185.1 Egretta garzetta
GTGCTGAGGGCTCCAGAGCTGGACGCAGGGCTCCAGGTGAGGCCTCACCAGAGCAGAGGAGAGGGGCAGAATCACCTCCCTCGACCTGCTGGCCACACTTCTTTTGATGCAGCCCAGAGTACGGTTGGCCTTCCCGAAGACAAAACGTCGCAAAAGACTAATGCCCCCCCCCCTCCTCTTCCTTTTCCCTTAGTTTTTATATCTAAGCTGACATCACATGGTATGGAACATCCCTTCGGTTGGTTTGGGTCAGGTGTCTTGGCTACGTCCCCTCCCAAGATCTTGCCCCCTTCCAGCCCTCTGGTGTGTGTGTGTCGGGGGGGAAATATTGGAGGCACAGCGTTGATGCTGTTCAAGCCCTGCTCAGCAGTAGCCAAGACATCGGTGGGTTATCAACCTCTTTCTCCATACCAACAGAAAGCACAGCCCCATGCTGCTCGACCCAATACATACACCAAGGGGGGGATGAGAAAAGTCTCTGCTTGGCCCCTGCATGCCCAGCAGCTCCTGCTGAGTTACCGGAGCCAAAGTCTCTGCAGCGCATACACAAGCGCACCACGAAGCGCATGTGACAGATGACAGCACTGGGACAACTTCCTTTAATTATTACTGTTATTACGGTTACTATTAGCAATTAAGAGGTTTGTTTTAAGCCTGTCTGTATTTCCAAACAAGCACGGGGTGGTCAGATTGGCAAAGACTATTGGGTTAGGTGGTATGGCATCCTGCCTGGAGTGAGGATAATAGGAGTGCCTGGGTGGTTGCTCAATGATGATGGATTGGCAGGGAATTTCTCTTGGACCCTGCGAGCAGCCCTCTGGGGCCTGATAAGGCTTGTGCTCTGCTCCTCTGGAGGCTGGCTTGCACAAGGACCGGGGCCCTGATGTTGTAAAGAGCGGGTGGTTCAGACATTTGGGACTTCAAAGCCACACCTCGCGTGGGGGAGCAATCTGTCTGTGCTGTTGCTGCTGCTCCTTTTTGGTTGCCTGGAGCCCCTGTGTCCTACCTGGTGAAAAACCACAGATATTTACAGCTCTGCAGATGTGAGCAGGGACGGGTACATTGCTCCCGGTAGGCTGTGCAGCAGCAATGGAGACGAATGCTTTCATTTGGCCGGGTAAAGCACATCCAGCTTTAGCCTGTCTCCTGCTGCTGTTATTATTTCTTCCAGACCGCGATTTGCTAAACAGCTTCCAAACCAAACAGAGGGATGCGATTCCTGCCCTGTGGAGCCATGAGTGACAGGGATTATCTAACTGTTCAGCATCAGCAAGGTTCCCAGGTCACCTGCCTGTGTTTTTATACCTGGAAGCACGAAATCGCAGCCCTGGAGCTAAAGTCACGTTCCAAGAGCAAAGGAGCTGGCAGGAGGAGGGAGCCTGTCCAGGCTGCTTCAGGGCCTTCCTGGACACAGGCAGAGAGGAGCCACAGGGCACAGGTGAGCCAAAATGTTGGGGTTCCCTTCCCAACCCACCCATTGCCTCACTGTGAGAGTGGAGCTACGACATTTCGTCTCCTTCCACCCCAGGGCTCTGACTCACGCGTGCTGAGCAAACAGCAGCGGGGATGTGGGATGCCAGCACTCCCACCTCACCCTCCCTGCCCCGGCTGTTTGTGACTGCCCCTCTGCCCACAGCCCCACGCCAGCCAAGGCAATAAATAAAGACATGTGCCGCTGAGCCACAGCTGCTCCAGACGGGCTTTTAAAAAACAACCCTTTGTCATCAGCAGTTCAGGTGGAAGCCGCCATCAGAGGTGCCATAGGACAAGGCAGGTAGGACCAACCTCAAGTTAAGCAACTGGATTCTCCCAAACTTGCCCAGCAGAGTCCCCACAGATCTGCTTCCTCACCACGGCTGCAGGCTCTGCTCCCAGGAAAGCCCCTGCCCCTGCTACCGCCTGCTCTCGGCTGTCTCAGTGCAATGCCCTTGGACCCCGCTGCCTGCCCAAGGGATGAGGCTCTCCAGATTAAAGCATGTCCCATATCACAAAGCCTGAGACGTTGCCTGGGATGTGGGGTCTTGCAAGACGGCATCGGTCCCAGGGAGCAGGAAGGGAAGAGCCTAAGGGGTCAGGATGAGGACCAAACCTCCTCCATGAGGTTTCCTTGCAGGTCCTGGTGCAGAAGAGACACATCTGAGTGAGCCGAGAATGTTAGGAGAAAGGTGGAGAGGAGCCAGCAAGCCTTAGCAAGGAGGTGAGGACTTTGGGTGAAGCTTTGAGAGAAAAAAGTCTCAAATACAAGGGGGATTAGGGGAGTCTCTCTGTGTAATCTCACATGAAGGCCAGAAATCTTCACTCCTCTGCTCCTTGGGCACCCTCATCTCCCCAGCCCACTGCTGTGTCAGCATCTTCAGCATCCCAGGCCCTTCTGGCCACAGGCAGGAGGATGTAACCATTAGGAGGAGCTGGGAAGGAGGACTCACCAGGAAATCAGCCTCCTTCGTTATGACCTGAACGCTACTTACTGATGAATCAGGGAAGATGCAGGTTCATGACATCCTCCCCACTTATTTGTCCACTGTGTGGCACAGGATATATCAGCGATGCTTGGGTGCTTTGCTCATTTCAAGGATGCCAAAGGTTTTGGGGTGGGAAAACTCATTCTTTTCCAAGATATTCATACAGGCCAGGCATCAAGTGTCTGGGCAGTGATCTGTCTTATTTTCAAATCCCCCTCTGCCACCTTCCCTGGCCGACGCTGTACCTCGGCTGCCTCCCTTCACAGTGGGATGGGTAAGCCACCACTTGCTTCTCACTGAGATCCCCTGGGGAACTGGGTACCCTCTTCCAGCATGTGAACTCAGCCTCCTGCTTGCATGGTCCATTCAGGGGTTATAAATTGTCACGGTTTAACCCCGGCCAGCAACTCAGCCCCATGCAGCCGCTCGCTCACTGCCCCCACAATGGGACGGGGGAGAGAATCCGAAGGGTAAAAGTAAGGAAACTCATGGGCTGAGATGAAGGCAGTTGAATAGGGAAAGCAAAAGCTGTGCACAAGCAAAACAAAGCAGGGAATCCATTCCCTGCTTCCCATGGCAGGTGGGGGCTCAGCCATCCCCAGGACAGCCGGGCTCCACC
>NW_009259329.1:39763-55306 GCF_000687185.1 Egretta garzetta
GGGGTGAGGAGCAGAAATGGCCTTGGCTCTGTGTGAGCCCTGCCCAGCAGGAACCAACACATCCCGGGGTTATCAGCGCTGTTCCCAGCACAAACCCAAACCAGAGCCCCATGCCAGCTACTATGGAAAAAAATAACTATCCCAGTCAAAACCAGCACATAAGTGAATAAGAAGCAAACTCGCCGCAGGCTTCTTCAACACAGACACCGCAGCACAGCCATCCAGGGGGTGAGAGCAGCTCGCTGGGCATTGCCTCTGCTCTTCTGCTTCAAGCCGCATCATCAGCTCTTGAAAGAGACCCAGCCTTGACGGAGTTGCATGTAACGGAGGCTCTACCATGTTGTAATATAAGCTGCTTCAGTGGTTAATTAATTACCCTCTTATTTCAAAATGCATGTGGATTTGTGAGGCTTTTGTAAGCCCTGGTGTCTTTAGGAGGTGTCGCACTGTTCAGGTCTCCCAGGTACGCTCCTTGTTATGGAAGTATCAAAATAAACGGCCAAGCTTCCCAAAGAGCCAGTCCCCAGGGCAAATCCAAAGTGCCACAGCAAAGGCCGCTGTTCAGTCCCTACTCTTCGGGGAGCATAGGGACAGGGACAGGGACACCTTGGATCTTGGTCTGACCCTGCCCTGTGATGCTGAACGTGCTGTCTCCCCTGCTCCAACAGGGAAAACTGACCAAATAATAGGCTTTTATGTCTAAGAAAGCAACATATTTCTTCTTTTCCCAACCCTATCTGGAGGAAAAAAAATGTTGATTTGGGGGAAAAGTTTAATGCTGCCAATTTTCTTGACTACTTGAACAGGATTCAGGAGGAAAATGTTTGCAAAGCAATCACCTTAAAGTGTCCTAGTCAGCCAATTCTTTAACTAAATAATGAAGTAAAGTAGCTAGAAGTGTGATTTGATAATAAAATTGGTTTTGATAATAAAACAGGAGTTGGGGAAAAGTTGAAAAGTGGCTCAAATTTAACCCCTGAAAACGAGGCAGCATCAATTTGCCATGTCCTTTTTGGTGAAAACTGTTTTAGTGTTTTTTAAGCAGCTCCGCAAGGGAGGCTGTATGGATCGGTCCCTCCCCTGGGAAAAACAGGGTTAGGATCGGGGTGTGTGCGCGCGCGCAGGTAACCTGCCTAGGGGCACAGCGATGATTTCAGACTGCCATTCCAGCTCACGCTTCTCTGCCCTCCCTCCCTGCCCCTGCCCATTTGGGTGCACAGATATAAACCCTCCAGCCAATATGTGTCCTTTGGGGGACTGGAAGGTTTGCCTGGAGGGTGCGCATGGCTCTTGTCTCATCCCAACGCTTTCCCTAGAGACGGAGCGAGGGTATTTCCTGGTGGCTGCTCCCGGTGAGCTCACACCGTGGGCACTCCTTCGGAGCTAGAGCAGCAGGGCAGGTTACTGCTCCAGCTTTGCTAGAAACCTTGGAGCTCCTGACGCTTCACCTCACCTCGTGGAAGCAGTGCTGGTCCGCCCCAAGGGAACACAGGTAAGCCAGGCTGGGGTGAGAGGCGAGCAGCAAGCCAGCAGCCACCAGGCACTCTGGTCGCTGCTTCAACTTTTCTGTTCCCTTTTTCTACTTTTCCTTCTGCCTTGTGTCTCCTCCATCCCTTCACCATCCCTCAACTGAGGTCTCCAGCTAGGAGATGGGATTCACCATCTTGGGTATTATTTGGTTTTTACCCCATGCAACCACTTGCATTGCTGTAAAAGCATAATGCAGAGTACCAGGGATCAGGAGAGAGTCTCTGTGTTGAGAATGAGCACATGGAAACCCAAGACCTCAAACCAATCTGCCTGCCATCTATTTCATTTCTCTTCTGTAGCTGTGATCTCACCTACTCTGGGGAACCAGACAGCCTGGATTAAAGGGATGGCATCATTAACTTGCAATTGTAAAAGAACAGTGGAGGTTTATCCACAAGTCAGTTTATCTGGTTGGAGCAGGAGGTAACAGAAGAGCTTGTTTGTATTAGTGTTACGCTCCTGTGTTTTTTCCCTTTGAACGGCTTCTTGGGAAGAGAAGCGGAGGAAGCTGTGGTAGCTTCACACCGCTGCACTCCTACAGCAACTGCTGAACTCAGCGGTGTTGCTCAGCTGACACCGGTGTAAACAGGGGCTCGACTGTTTCTCTGCAAGAACATGATCAACTGATGAGTGGTTTTAAGATAAACCTCCCTTCCTCGCGTTAGACAGCTGAAAGGGTTTTCAAAGAAACCCCTTACGACCAGTGCCTCAGGAGCTCAGAGGTGCTACCGAAGCGCTTGGTGTCACCCCGGTACCTGCTCGTTCTGAAGAGCTAGAGAAGCACAGCCGGGTGGGCTAGTTCAGCACTGCATCCAGGGACTTAGCTGCTTAGTTTCAGGGAATTTCTGTGGCTCTTGTGTACCAAATACCCAGCTGCTAGGGCTTGGATGGTGCTTCCAAACACCTCTAAGGCTGGCACCCATCTATCAGCTTCTAAAATAGCTCCAAAGTCTCAAGGATCTGAAACAAAATATGCCAAATAGGAAATTTGATCAGAACTTTTTCAAATGAATACAAGAGGGCTGAGAAATGACGCTTACACTGAGGATAGGAAAGTCTTTAGCATAGGGAAGAAAAACGGGCAAAAAGTTACATTTTTTTTAGAATCCCACTTGTAGCTGCAGGTTCTGCCACTGCCAGAGGCCAGGCTGGGGGACCTGGCAGTGGAGAGCCCACGTGAGGCGTGAAGCTCTGATGTCTTTCACTGGGAAACCAGGACGGGGCTTGCAGGAGAGCGCATTCAAAGTGAAATCGCTGCCACTGAGGAGACACCTCCCGATGCCTTTGCTCTGTGCCCCCGGGACTCCGGTAATACCCAGGGTCTGTGCTGGTGCTCCAGGGCTGAGCTTTGTAAGGTGAGCTCCAGCCCTCAGGAAGATGCTGAGAAACAACTAAGGAGAACAGAGCCAATGAGCAATAGTTCCTGTGGAGTTGTCCACTCCCAAAAGGTAGCTCACAGCCCGCAGAGTACAGGGAAGTCCTCTTGGCAGAAAGATCTGAGTCATAAAGAAAGTGAAGAGAAGACAGGGTGACAAGGACAGGGCTGAAATGGGGAAGCATCGTCTGGCAGCGACGACCCTTGATGAGAGATGTTAACACCATGGATGGGGCTGCAGCGACCATTCCTGGGCTCAGAGTTCAAGAACATTTCCTAGGGTGATTTGTCACTCCTGCGTCAGAGGGAGAGAGGAGAAAATATTCTGCAATATGATGCGTGCTGGGAAGAGGATGAGTCTTTCATAGGAGGGTAAGGATGCTGTGCTTGAGCAGGCTGGTGCAAGGCAAGCACGTGTGCGTGCAAGGGGCAGGCAAGCAGAGTGTGCTTCTCCCCCTTCCCTTTGGGTGTGCAGCATGCTCCTTCCCCGGGTGCAAAACTAACCCATTCCTCTCCCTTTTGCAAAGGTGGCCCAACAATGCCGAACATATTTTCCTACCAGAGCGCTGAAGTGGACTGGTGTGAAGGCAACTTTGAGCGCTCGACGGTCATTGCAGAGTACTACAACACCGTGAGTGCGGGCACATCCGAAGGGCAGGCTGGGGCACGAAGGCAGCCGGCTCCGGGCATCCAGGAGGCTGCTTTTAGGAGACGAGACGGGACAACCTTGTTTTCTCTCTTCCTGCTTACTCCTTTGAACTTCCTGGTGTTGGAGGGTGCTGGTATGGGGAATATTTTCTGAGCTTCAGGTAAATCGTGGGACTTTTATTGCTCACAAGAGCCAGTTGCTGACAGAACAAGCTGGGGTCAGGGGTACTTCTGGCACGTGTGGGGCTGAGTTCCCAGTGAGAAAACTCCGGCGGTGCTCCTTAGCCCAGATTTGTGAGATCCTGTTCTACCAGTCCTGCAGCTCTCCTGCCAACTGGGGTAAATCCCACACAGGGCTCACATATTCCAGCTAAATGCACAGGAGTGGCAAAATGAGAGACAGCGCTTGCATGAACCGTGTTGGGCAGGTTGGGAATTTGGAACTCAAGACAGAGGAAGGCTGGTGCGTGAGCCAGTTTCAACTCCGATGATCCTTTATAACTCAGTCTCCATCCAGTGCCAGTCCCTTGAATACAGCCTCCTGGCTGAAGCGTGGGTAGGAGCATCCATGTCCACCATGCAGAGGGCTTGGTGGACAACTGGTCTCTGCTAGCATGGCCCTTCTACCTCAGCGCAATTACAGGCTAGCAGGGGTGTGAGGCATGTGGATTTACAACCTTCCAAAGGCCTTGTTTACAACTTTTAGCAATTACGGTCTAACACTAGAAGTTCTTGTTCTCATGGAAATGTCCCTTCCTCTTTTTTTTTTTTTTTTTTTTTTTTTTAAAGCATTTCCTGCTTTTAATAAATTACCTATAATAACAACAATTCCCTCACCCGAGTCCTGCAGCTCCCAAGCTCTAATTGCCCAGCCAGGGTCTCAGAGGAGGGATGCTCGGGCTGTATACAGTCACTTCGCTCTGAGACAGTTAACAAATAAAGATCTGCCAGTCCGGACCAAATCCTGCTTCCCCCTGGCATCCAACTGAATGTGTTGTGCTGTTGCCTGTTTACTGGCACTGCATCCCTGTCAGATGGGCTCAGAGCTGCAGAGCAAGGCATAACTAGCAAGGAGGTATAGAAATCGCTTATACTCACATCAGCATTTCAAATGTAGCTGGAGATGCCAAATGCCTCTGTGCTTTGGAGTGTCGCTGGCAACCCTGGAGAGGGGCTGATTTCCACAAAGAGCAGGAAGCCTGAAAGTGATGTTTTTAATCAGAATTCATTCTGGGAGATAAATTTGCCTAACCTCCTCATTTAGTACATAGGCAGCATTTTTCAAATGTGTCTTTGGAGCTGAGACCCCTTTTTCACAAGGATCCTGATTTACCCTCAGACTGTCGAAGTGGCTCAGCATCCTTAACACACCAAGAAGTATCTCAGGAGCTCTCCAAAAGCACTTACTAACTTCTCTGCAGTGCACTGCTAGACACCAGTTGGTGTGGCCAGAGGCGTAACTGTCTTTCTTAGAACCCAAAGCCCTCTAATTCCCATAAAACATTAACTCTTAGCTGCCTAGGTAGCTTTGTGGCACGGGTTTCTAAAATCATGTAGCTATTCCTGAAAATCTTACCCAGGTGCCTAGTTCTGGACTGCGGCCCCCTACTAGCCACAGCCATCTCCCATGTTTCCATACCACACCACTTTTGAAGGCACCGGGCTTGCCTGGATGAAATTGCGCTAGGTAGGACTGAGACACAGCTTTCTTCTGGGAGAGGAAAACTCCTCCAACGCATGTTTCTGCACAGATGCAAACTAGCATGGTACCGAGGAACACAGAGGTGTGGGCAGAGCAAACCCTGCAGGATTTTTTCCGGTGATTAAACTAGCCCGTGTTCCTCTCTCTATGTGAACACAGGGCACCTCTTCCCCAGCACAGAAAGAGCTTTTTTTGGTCGCTGCACTGGTCTCCTTCTTGCTGGGCTCACTCTTTTAGCAGTCCACATTGCTCCACAGAGTGCCTGTGCAGGCAGAGGGTACCGCTCCTGCAGTCTCTGTCTTAAGGTACGATTCCCGTTTAGAGAAAGCAGCAGAGATCTAAACCTGCCTCGACAGCTGCCTGCATCAGGGCTGGCATGTGATCTCCTGTCCAAACAAGGGGAGAAGAAAGAGCAAACCCTCCTAAAAACTGTTGCTGTCTGAGCATCTGACACCAGCCCCAAAGGCTGCACCATGCTCGGGGCCAAACCTTGTAACCAAAAGTGGGCAGGAGCATCACTTACACGGGCATCAGCCCTTCATCAGTCTGCACATGCTGGCAGGCACTGCCTGGCTCTCGCCCCTTGCAGCACCAGGGGAGCCCTCTTCATGCCCTGGGCTCTCTCGCAGGATCAGGCTCCTTGTGATGTGCCCTAAAGGGAGGACTACAGATATCGGACCAGACTGAGATCCCTAGCTATCCCTGCTGGCTGGCAGCGTGTTGCAGATCCAGCTGGGGGTCAGGGTGCTATCTCAGATGTGATCCTAACAGCCTGGATCTCCTTCTCTTCTCCCTTCCATTCATTTGTTCCCCATATTCAGACATCTTCCTCCCCGCGGCAAGCTTTATGGGCCTTATCTCACTGGTCTGCCCTGAGATAATTATATCAATATTGACTTCAGTGTCAGTTTGCCAGAGTTTTAGACTAGCTGGGAATCCAGCCAACTCCTGCCCAAGACTCCCGCACCACTAAATCAGCAGGGCTTCCTAATGGAGCATCCTCTTCAACGCCTTCTTCCCAACACCGCCCGGGGCTCAAGCAGGGTAGTTTTGTGCCAGCAGCGGTGATGTGCTGCTGAGAATTCCTCTGTGCCAGCCGCACTCTCTCTCTCTCTCAGGTCTGCTTGGGTTGGATGCTTTTTATTAGAAATAAGCACCGAGGGTATGAGCAAAGAATGTAAACAGTATCCTTAAGTACCTAATAATACATGGCAGCTCACGATTGGATGCAGTTCAGCAACAAAGCGCTAACTATTTATAGTGACTCAGTGACCCAGAAATTTATTGTCTTCTGGCTGTTCGTAGGAGAAGAGTATTGTGCTACATAAGGGTCATCAGTCAGGGACTTGTCTTTCCACCCTCATTTCTTTCCTGAAATGACTGATCCAGGATGCTGGTAACGACACCCAAATCCTCAGCAGTCTCTCTGGCAAAGCAGCAGGAGCTCTGACACTGCCGTAGGTCCAGAGTTCCCTGATGCTTCATCAATGGGTGGAGATAAGTTCAACTGCAGATGCAAATTACCTCGATATGCCCAGAGAAGCACTCACTTTCTGAGTGTGTCAGAACTGCGGCATGCGCCCCGGCCCTCTGCATGGGCTCAGTAACCCCGCGGCATCGCAGACCCATCGCTCTCTCGCCTGCCCAGAAAGTCCCGTGCAGGAGCACAGCAGCTCCTTGCCTGGCGCTCGGCAAACACAAGACAATCAGCTGTTTCCTGCCCCAAAGCACCGGCGTGACACTGCGATGTCAGGACATGCAGCCTCATCTGCTGCTGCACAGGTCTGGCTATTAGGAACTTGCTCTACAGGTCTGGAGAGCCTCTGAGGTATTCACTTCTGTCTTTGGCCCTGTGGGCTCTTCTGTCAGCTAAAGCTGGTTCACTGGCCTTTAAGTGAATGAATGCACTCCAGTGAGTCTTGCAGAAATCTCCTTTCACTGCAGAAAATGCCTGTCTTGAGTAAGGACCAAGCAAGCCATGCCTCGGCTGCTCTTGCGCCATTGCCGTGCTCACAGAGCCAGGCAGAGCTCTGCAAACCCGCATCTCCCGTCCCTCCCGTATCAGAGGCTTGGTCTCACCCTGTCACGGACAGAGATGCAAACAGGTTCTCTGCGGGTCTCTCGCTCCATCTTAGGTTGCAAAGTGTGGAGTTGCACAAGCCCTGGGGCCTTTCCCGTGATCCTGCTAATGCACCAGGATTAGAGCCATGTCACTGATCCCAGTATCACTTTTCTCCTAGTGAAAGAAGCAAATGCCAGTATAAGCAGGCCTGGCTTAGGTGCCTGGAGCAATAACTCATAGTTCTCAGGAAGTGGGACATCACTGTGAGCTCACACAGTGGAAAACCACAGGGCTAAGTCACTCTTATAGGTCAAAAAACACCTCAGCTCCATCACCACTCTTTTATCACCTTGGCATCCTGGGCAGAGGGAGTTGGTGCTTGCTGGCCAGTATGACCCAGCTCGGTGTAAGTAGAAGCTGTGCTGGGGGGACTCAGCATGAGCAGGGACTCTGGAAAAGCTTCTTAATGGGAGTACTGGGAGCAAACCCCTCCTAAACCACGTTTGAGATGGAGCTTGCCACATCCTAAAGGGAAGATATAAGACAGCATTTGCAAATCAGGGCTTGGATCTGACAAGTGATGAAGACACCGTGTCCCCCACAGACGTGGTTTTGTAGCGGGTCTCCCCGAAGCTCTGAGTTTGGCTGCTCTGCAAGGAATCACTCTATCTTTTTGACCCTATTGGCAGGTTTCCCCTGATTATCACATCCCCTGATATCTGATCTTGCACATCTCATACTGAATTAATGAAGTGATAACATTGCTATCATGTAATTAACGTCACTGTTGCAATGCCCACTGCAGCAGGGATTCAGACCTCCCTATACGCAACCTCAAAGTCCCGCATTTCCTCACTTTGATGTGCATGCTGGCACTTGCATCCTGTTGCCTTTTCTGCAAGCATTTTCTCCCTTCTTGCTATGCCTCCTAGTCTTCCAAAAGTCTCTTTAACCATTTCACAGGAAAAGAAATGTTTGCAACACAGTTGTTGCTTTAACACACGATTTGGTTTCTCGATCATTTCCGAACAGTTTGACCTCAAGTGTGCAAGTGGGACCAGCACTTCTCTTTTCATAGCTGGAAGGGGAACAGGCCTGGATTTGGCTCTGAGCACCTATAGAAAACCAATACACGTGGCCTGAGAATTGGTGTTAATGGGAGCATCAACTTGTTTCCTGAAAGCCTGAGTGAAATTCAAGATTAATCTTCAGGTGCTAAAGGGAATAGAGACCTTACATTAAGTGCAAATTGTGTTTCCCTCTGGAATATGAGAGGGTGTGTTTCATATACATGACAAAAACCCTGTGATTTGCAGCCCTGTTACCACAAACTTAGATCCCGTTGGGCATCACAAGCCAAGCGTTGATTTTGCAGTCTACCCGGTGCATGGAAGGGCTGCTGAGGGGTGAGACTCCAGTTGTGGAGGTCAGATTCCAGCCTTGGGGTCTGGGTCAGCATCCTGCTGGAAGATGAAAGAAGGATTGTCAGGGTGAGATAAAAGTCACCCTGGTGGCTTGCCAAATGGCATTTCAGCAGATGGCTCTGCCCTGCTCTTCCAAAGAGCTGTCCAGCAGGTAAAACATGGCACCGTGGTCCCAACCTTTCATGGCAAGAGAGATTTTCCCTGGGGAGGCTGTCCTTCCCCGTGCTATCCCTTTACTGAGTTTGCAAAATCAGGTGAAGAAGCCACTGTAAGAACCCACAGGGGGTAAGGATTATTTCAAACTTCATTCCCCCATAGCTGCAGGGTGGAGTGGGCCTGATCCAGCAGACAGGTCCAGGCTTTGGGCACTCACTGCTCCTCCCCAGCTCCCACATTTTGCCCACCAGCATCTGCCATTCCCTGAAGCACTGGAACCTCAACCAGCCCAGGCAGCAGCAACAGGCTGAGCCCCAGTACCATCCTCTCCTCCCCAGACAAATCAAAGTCTGACAATGAAGCAATTTTGCAGAGCTGGAAATCAGGGCAGAATAATTTCACTGCAGTCATTTCCTAGGTATGTTTAAAGGACATTTATGACTTCATGTAATTACTAGTGTCCAGAACACCTCCCCCCCAAGGCCAGGTGGCTTTGCACATGACACTACAGGATGCCACCTCACTCCTGCTCCCGCCTACAACGTCCTGCTTGTCCTGCTGCTCTCCGCCGCACCCACTCCCAGTTAACGATGCTTTCCCTGACTGTGGCTTGCTGTGGTGGCCTAGATCCTCACACCCCCCTCACAGGGGCCTGCCTGCTGGCTGAAAGGGACAGAAGCCATCCAGGGGGTTTTTGGCAGGTCTGGGTTGACAAGAGAGGGAGGTGGCTGCAAACAGAGGAGCTTTGGCAGCTTGGTTGAAGACCCTGGGCGGCTGAAGCTAAACCGTCACCCAAAAGGGGCACACCAATTTATCCTGGGCTTGCTGGCCCCAGAGGTGCTTGCAGAGAGAGCACAGACGTCTGCAGCCACTGCTGTCACAGCAATAGCTGTCCTTCTAGTTCCAGCCTCGCTTCTCGAGAAACGCCTCTGCCCTCTCCCTGTGCCAATGCCTGCCCCCATGCGATGCTTTCCACTGGAGATCGGTATCCTCTTCAGAGATACTGAGGCACATGGTGGGATGGGACTTGCCCAAGATCATGCAATAAGCTGAATGTGCCTCTTGTTTTTCAGATCAGCAATGTAAGCTTCTTTGTCCTTTCTCCTGCCCTGCTCTACCTGAACCGGCAGTACCGTCAGCAGCGCGCCTTGCCCTTGTATTTCGTCTCTGGCCTGCTCCTCTGCGTAGGTGGGTGCAAAGGTTGTGAGAAGACCAGACAGGTTGCCAGAGTACCCGACTGTTTGTTCATGACACCTCTGGCTTTGGAGACTGGTTCTTAGTGACCAAAGCACAGGGGCAAGCTGGGGTTGGAAACCGAACAGCCATGTCTGAAGCCCTGCAGCTCACGGTTCCTGCTGGCTGTGGATGCACAGCTTCCAGCCCGGTAAATCCCCGTGGCACTGTATGGACTGACTCACTCAAGTCTGCATTAACGCCAAGGTCCATGCCCTGCCCTTCAGGAATGGTGTGTCTTTAGGAACAGCCCCCAAGAACTTCCCAGGCCAGACGGGCTTGTGCAAGGACGGAGCTTTGCTGACATAAGCTGTCCTCGCTCCTTGCAGGTGTCTTCTCCATGTACTTTCACATGACCCTGAGCTACGTGGGACAACTCTTGGATGAGCTCTCCATCCTCTGGGCACTGGCGGTGGCATATTCCTTTTGGTACCCAAGGGTTTACTTCCCCAGGTTCATCAAGACCAGGTATGACTCTCAGGGACATAGGGTTGCAGGCTCTGAGGGGAGGGCTGGGACATTGACGTTGGTGCGCGTGACCCACAGATCCCAGCCCACAGCCAGCTCCCCTGCAAGGGGTCAGCGCGGAGGTTACTGCTGTTTGCTTTGGGAGCAGACCCTCCATCACTCAGCGGTGGCTGCGCTGACAGAGGAAGAGTCAGAAACTCTCCCGTGGGGAAGGGCTGTGCTGGGCTCCTGTCCACTGGAGCTGCTTGTCTTTGCGAAGCTGTGGAGGAAACTTTGCATGGAGAATTTCAAAATTAATTAGGAAATGAAAGCACTGACATTCAGTTACCCATGCTGTCAAACTGCCATAGCATCCCCTGGCATCCACAGAGAGTTTCCCTGAAGGCTGATAGGGTTTCCCATGGGACGAGCTGGTCCGAGTTAGCACCCCATGTTTCAAAGGTTGCTGGCAGGAGGGCTGGCTGGGCTAGAGGAGCTCAACAGAAAGGATGGGGATACTGGGTGAGCATGGATCAGCAGAAACAGGAACCCAGTGGGGCTTTGCTCAAAGGATGGTCCCATCCTGGCAGGCTTGCTGGAGCCCTCTGAGTCAGCCCGGTTAGGAGCCTTGCACAGGCCTGCTCCAAGTCTGCTCTTCCCATGCCAAAGAGGAGGTCACCAGGAGTTCACTGTGGAGACATGGCTGGGGGAGAGGGGAAGGGACTTGGGAAAGGATTTGCATGTGAAAGGCTCCTCTGAGCCCTATTGTTGTTCACTCAGCCCAAATCTACATGCTTGCAGGCTCAAGCCCCTGCCCCGCCACTGCTGGGACTCCTGCTTTGCAGCCCTTCCTTGTGCAAAGGTCCTGATGCCTTTGCCTCTCGTCGCTCGCTTCTGGCATCACCATGAAAGAGTACAAGCTACCTTCTAGGCTGTGTTCCCCTCACTGTCGTGGACTAACTGGGGGGCTTTTGGTAAAGCACAGGTATAAGCAGATACCCCAGCCTTCCTGCCAGGACTACTGCAGAGGCTGAGGTCAGGCACGTGCGAACAGACTGAGGTGCTGGAGCAGGGTTTCCTCTCTCAGGCAATGAGCAGGACCTCTCCCACCCTTATCCTTCCATGCTGTGAACGCTGGGGACACTGATATTCACTCCCAACTCCTTGTAGGAAGCAATTCTTCTGGTTGAGTGGTGTCACCACTGTGATCAGTACCCTGATGTCCTTCATCAAACCAGCATTGAATGCCTACGCGCTCAACTGCATCGCCTTCCACCTGCTGTACCTGACATGGCGTGAGCTGAAAAAGTAAGGAGGGGGCTGAGAGGGCTTATCTGCAGGTCCACTGCACACCGCTGGCAGGCTCATACGTGGCAGTGACTCTACGCACAACAGTGAATGGAGCCCAAGACTTCATCAGCCACGTGTTGGACTATCAGCTCTGCAAAGAATTGGGGCAACCTGGGAGGGACCCAGGAAGAGGCTGAGGGGAGACCTGATCGCCCTCTACAACTGCCTGAAAGGAGGCTGTAGGGAGGTGGGGGTCGGTCTCTTCTCCCTGGTAACAGATGATAGGACGAGGGGGAATGGTTTGAAGCTGCGTCAGGGCAGGTTTAGGTTTGACATTAGGAAAAACTTCTTCACCAAAAGGGTTGTCAGGCTCTGGAAGGGGCTGCCCAGGGAGGTGGTCGAGTCCCCATCCCTGGAGGGATTTAAAAGAAGGATGGATGAGGTGCTTAGGGCCAGGGTTTAGTGGTGGGATGGCAGGGTTAGGTTAAAGGTTGGACTCGATGATCTCAAAGGGCTTTTCCAACCAGTGATTCTATGATTCTAAGAGGCGCAGGCAGGACTGTGGGCAGTGGGGTACAAGAAGGTCACTTAGCCCCGGTGCCATGCAGAATGGGGGCAATCCATGGGACAAGTGCATCTTCTCCTCAGCTGCCATCTCTGCAGCTCTTTCCCCTTTGGGGGGGATTTGGGAACCAGTGTGGGGTTGGAAGAACCCTCCAGGATCTGGGGAGGAAGACAGGAGAGACCTGGCATCTCCTAGCATCATCCTCCCCCACAGAAAGTCAGAATCCCCCTCTACAGAGCCACACCTCTCCAGTGCTTGTGGTCTGATGAATACCCTCCAGAAGAAACTCGCTGGGTTTTGCTCTGTGGCATTAGCACTTGCAGACAGGAATCAGCCCTTTTTAAAACTCTCCTTCCTTCCAACCCGATAGTCCCTCTCCCTCACTGTGTCTTCCAGGTGCAATGACAAAAGGGTTCACCAGACGGCCACAGCCATGGTCGTGTGCTGGGTACTGGCCATCAGCAGCTGGATAAGCGACCGGTGGCTCTGTGACCTCTGGCAGGCGATCAACTTCCCCTACTTCCACAGCTTCTGGTAAGGGCTCTGGTGCAGGGGCAGGAACCCCGGCCCAAATATTGCAGGGGCTGAAGGGCCACAGCTAAGGAGAGAGGGCAGCAGGGATGTTGTACTCGACCAGGGAGCAGCCGCATCGCTGCCCAACCCTCTCCCCCTTTCCTCTGTCACTATGGATGCTGCTCCTCACCCTAGCCCAAGCCCAAAGATTTGGTCCTATTCACTGCTTAATATCCCTTACCTCTTCTGCACCGGCCAAATGGTGTTTTGCAAGTGAAATTGTTCTAAAAGTCCCTCCAGGTAAGCAGCTTGCTTTCAAAGGGCTGCATCTGCTCCCAGGAAGCTGCATGAAGTGCAGTGTTCTTTGAGTTATTTTAACAGCAGTGATTTGCTTGAGCAAGACATTTCAGTGCCTGGCCAAGTGTGGCTGTAAGTGCCGCACACAGCGCGGAGTCTCAGATTCATCCTCACAAATCACTGGGATGACTGGGACAGATACCCAGCACTGCTAGGCTAGGCCAGGCAAGGTAGAATGGGTGGGGTTTTGGAGGGCTTAATTTCCCTATATCACCCCACTCCCTTCTGCACAAGGAATTGTCCCAGCCCAGGCTCCCAGAGCTCTCCTAGGATTTCCCTGTAGGCCCAAACCCTACAGGACCTGCACTCCCTGCAGCCCTCATGCATCATGGCACTGGGACCTTTGCCTGCCATTGCCGTACCCCTTGGCTTTAGCCTCACGATGGCAATGCCAGCCGCGCACCGCTACAAGGTGCAGGAGGAGCAGATGGAGTTACCCCATCCAACCCATGTTTTCTTCGTTTCCTTGCCAGGCACGTGCTGATAGCCATCTCCCTCTTGTACTGCTGCCCACTGGTCATGTACTTTGACGTCAGCTACGAGATGCCATCATACAAGCCAAAGCTAGGATATTGGCCCAGTGACTCGTGGCCTGTTGGGGTGCCTTATATTGTCCTGGAGGAACCCCACAAGCAGTGCTAGAGCCGGTTGCCCTCAGGCACACCTTGGGCACGGGGTGCGTGACGCACACGTGTACGTCTGCATGGGGAACTCCTCGGCTGTGCGCCTGCCTGTTCCTCGGACAAGGGCAATGTGTAGTGGATGGGGCAGGGAGCAGCTGAGGCCTTGCGATGGTGGGCATGAAGCAGGGTGGGAGCCCACAGGTGCATTGGAAGACTCTACCCAGACTGGCGTCCAGGGAACCGAAGATCTCCTCCTCCAGCAGATCCCCACTGAGAAGGGGAGGGAGACGGTGCTGCTTCTGTGTCTTCTGCACGAGTCAAGCAGTGGCACCCCTTGCTGACAAAGGCACAGGGGAGAACACAGAAGCCAAACTGGTGACAGCTGGGTTTGTTGGGGGTGCTTTAATTATTATTATTATTAATTTTATTTATTGATGTATGTGGTTTTGCTCAGGAGAGCTGTGCATTAAAGCTATGGACACTGACTTGCACTGAGCCCCTTTCTTTCTCCTGACTGCACCACATCCTCCTTATCTGCCAGCGACTCCCACGGACAGGGTGGCCAAAGCACTCTCTGACCTAGGGAGAGCTGTTTATAAAGAGAAATCCTCCTGGGTGACAACCCAAAAGAGGCTCTGCTGGCCCAGGTCCTGGTGGGCTCTATCCCAGGCTCTACCCTTTCTTCGGCCCCCAGTGGCCCTTGTTACTCCTCAGTTCTGACAGTCTCCAGTGGCCATGTGTGACTTGGAGACTCCCCTGCTTGCTGAAAGGGCTGGCTGGTGGCAGAGAGTGAGGTAAGGAGCCAGTACGTTAGATAAACCTGTCGGTACCTTTGGAAGAACAAAGAGCAGATGTAAAGCCTCAGAGAAAGACCACTGCTGTGCCACAGGTACCAAGAGATGCTTTCCAGGTTCTCCCCACAGAGTAGCAGCGAAGTTGGCTCTGGCAGCCATGGGACATACTCTTGTTCTCCGAGCCCTGCTGCATTACAGTGACGAGTTGAACCAAGTCGTGGGTCTGGGTCCCTGCACAACCAGAGGGGGTTGTCTCTGGAGAGCACCAAGAGCCTGGCAGAGTGGCTGAGGCTGGCCCCTGCCAGGGAGCCAGAGCAAGGTCATGTCACTCCAGGGCCCACAGGGTTTTTGGGTCCCTGTGTGTAAAGGAAAGGCAGAAGCGCTCTGAGCTTAACCTCTGAGGCAGAAGGTCCTGTGCTGCCAGCATGCCACACAACGCCTGTGCTGTGGCCCTCCCGTGGCCACTGCTGCCTCCTGGGTCCCTCTGCAATGGTCCCCAGAGCCACTAGATGGCAAATTTGGCTCATGAACCCCAAGCAATATTTCATCTGGGGAAAGGGATGCCTTGCACAAGGACTGAACCCCCAGGCCTGGTCCCCCTGCCCTCTCCATCCCCCAGCACCAGGGTCAGACACCTCTCTGTCCACACGGCCACCGATGAGACACCTGCACAAGGTGCAGGACAAGGGGGACTCGCAGCCCCAGCCCTCGCCTCCCCATGTCGATGCCCATCTCCTTGTCTGTTTGCCTCTTTGTCTCTCCTGCATGCCATCACTCTTGCCTCTCCCCTCATCACCCCCTCTCCCTTTCGCTGACCCTCCCCA
>NW_009259329.1:55381-56564 GCF_000687185.1 Egretta garzetta
CCTCTCCCCGTCAGGGGGTGGAGGAGGCCGCTGGAAAAGAAAGGCGGCGTTGCCAGGGAGCCTGGCACAGGAAAAGGGGGTCACCTTCACCTCCGACAGGACCGCCGGAGATGGACAGGCACCAGCAGCCCTGCGGGCCGGAGATGCTGAGAGAGCCACGTAGGGATGGAGGCCGCGGCGTTGGGCGAGGAGGGCTAATTGGCCGCCTCCGGCCGTGGAGCCGGTGCGATGCTCGGCAGAGAAACCCAGCAGCAAAATCCCCTGTGCAGTATGGTAATAAGGGAGGTGTCCCGGGCGCCGCTGCCTCGAGAACAATGTTGCTGCAGTTGAGTGACTGTAACAGGCCCTGATGACAGCCGGGGCCGCGTTAAAAATGCCTATTCAAGCAGATCAAGACATTGAGAGGCCTCGTGGGGATCTGAAGCCCTCAGGGATTTCTGGATGAAGCCAGAAGCTGAATCCCCAGCCCTGGGAACCTGGGGGGGGAAAAGAAAAAGAAAAAGAGAAAAGAAAAGAAACCCACAAAGCAGCTTTAAAAGGACTGCAGCGCCCGAGGCAGGGCCTCCTGCTCCGAGCGGGGCTGTAGCCTGAGAAAGCGAAGCAGCCCTGACACCAGTCTGTGACTGTGGTCTGGGCATCCCTGGGGCTTCACAGGGTTAGCTGAGGCTGGGGTCGTGCCTCCAAAAGATCCCTGAGCTGCTGGGGACGCTCTGTCCTTCCTGCCAGGGAGCCACGGCTCCAGCTTGTGGGGTGCAGCCTGCACCACAGAGCTGGCAAACACCCCATAAAAGCCAGCGGGGCTGTCAAAGGGATGAGTCGGGGTATTTTTGCTTTGAGCTGAAAGGGGTGCTGCAGAGATGACCAGCACGCTGAACGGGTAAAGCTGGGAGCCCTCAGAGGGCAAAAGGCAACAGTGGCCCCTTCTCACCCCCCCCAGGCCATGGGGGTTTTGACGGTACCTGCCGCACGGGACCCTTGGCCGTGCGAGTGCTTCTCTGTGCCGAACCAGCCAGCTTGCTCAGCACAGCAGCACAGGAAAACAGGCAGGGCAGGAGGAGCTGCAAACCCCGCACTCGAGGATCTGAGTTAGGAGTGGTCAAAATTAAACCTTTCCTTATTTTTGCCAGATGAGCCCTAACCCGGATCATTTCCCTGATTTGGTTCGCCATGTGGCTGCCTAAAC
>NW_009259329.1:56590-65922 GCF_000687185.1 Egretta garzetta
GAGGTTGTGAAACAACGGCCATCAGTTGAGTCTATTTGGTTCAATTGCAACACAAATGAAATAATAATGTTGATAACACACCAGTCCTGCAGCATCAAGGATTAACGCTTACCTGTTCTGCTGCACCGAATTGCCTCCTGCTGTTCCGGATTTACACTGCAGGATTTGGCTCGCAGACTGGAAACTTTTCAAGGCAGGGTGATTTATCTGTAAAAGACATTGCACATTCATGGAACCTGCATAAATAATGCAAAAGTAATTAATAATAACCCAGTCCCTGCTCTTAACAACGCCAGGAGAAGAAATTGCTTCACTGGAATGTCTCTTATGCCTTTTGCAAGAGATCTTTATTTGTTAACTGTCTCAAAGAGAAAGAAGATAATACTTTTGAAACATGGAATGGATGTCGCTAGGTCCTGGGATTTTATTGCCAGCCTGGCAATCTTTACGATTGATTTAAAGAACCCTCTGCTGGAGTCATGTTAAAACAACATTGATTCAGCTTTGATTTTTTTTTTTTAGTTTTAATCTCCTAGGTCTGCAGTCAAAAGCTGGAAACCATGAACGCAAAGGGCTAAGAAACCCAGGAAGGGAAGAGATAAGCTCCAAGAATTATTACCTCTAAAAGTCTTGTCCTTTCAACTCTAAGAGCTACTTTTGAGGTTTGCTACAGGATTTCCAACCCAGGGGCTGGCAATTCTGTTACGCCCACCTCCCAACTGCTAGGAAAGATTTTTTTCCCACTGTTTTACCTACATCCTTGGTATCTACTTTTCATGTAAGGCCAAATTAGCTAGAGGGACGTAAACAAATGCCAGGATTTTCCAGATGTTGATGGCTGTTGTGGACAGATGAAAGGTATCAGGTCCTGATTAGTTGAAAGTCGTATTTCAGCGAATACCCCGTCACCGTGTTTGCAGCAGTCAGGGTCTCGAGGTCCCCTGCCTATGTCTTTCTGTATTAGCTCACACGGTGGCTGCACACATAATCAGGGCCGGTTTTGACCAGTGATCATAGAGGAGACGTGGGTAAAAGTCGCTTCTCAGGAAGGAGAAGCACGGCCATTACATGGCCGAATAAACCAGTGGACAAAAAATTCTTTTTAATCAAAAGATCAAATGATCTCTTCAGCTGCTTCTACAAAACCCCGTGATTTGGTTCCACTTAGTAAGACATGCTCACTGCTGTTTTCAGAAGAAAAACAAGCAGTTCAGCTTTCTCTGACAAAGTGGTTCAAATAACTTCAATTCTCCAGTAATGGCTGCTATCAAAATACCTAAAATGGAAGGTTTAATTTTTCTGTGCCTTCACGTTACAGCTCAAAACGTGGTTTCAATTAGGACTGTTCTCTGCTTTTTTTTATTCACTTTCTGTGAATGTTCAGTCACTTGGGTCCCGATTCATGAGCTCGCTTAAGCACAGGAGTTTTTATAAACATGTTTAAACGTAAAAGTGAATCGGGTTGTTCTGAAATGGCACGCTTGGTTTTGCTGTCACAAATACTTAAAAAAAGGCAAAGATTTATCTCAAATGATGAAGTATTCACCAAAAGCAACATTCAGTTGTGCATCGGGTTATAAAATTCACAATCTGCAATCGATACTGCATTTATTTAGATAGGCCTTCCATAAGAGACCAGCTGTCTCAGTTCACTAAAATGCTTAAGCATATGTTTAATTTTAAGAATATGAATAATTCCATTGATATCAATGGCACTTGCTTACACTTAGGAATATATTTTGCTGGGCTGGAGCCAGAAGTAGTGCCATGTAATGCCAATAAAGTGCAAACTGCAATATTTCACTAAATGCTTTTTGGGACCAATTTAAAAATTAATCAATGAAGAACTTGTGCTGGTTTTGATTGGGATAGAGTTAATTGTCTTCACAGTAGCTGGCATGGGGCTCTGGTTTGGGTTTGTGCTGGGAACAGCGCTGATAACCCCGGGATGTGTTGGTTCCTGCTGGGCAGGGCTCACACAGAGCCAAGGCCGTTTCTGCTCCTCGCCCCACCCCACCAGCGAGCGGCTGGGGGGGCACAAGGGGCTGGGAGGGGGCACGGCCGGGACAGCTGACCCCAACTGACCCCAGGGGTATCCCACACCGTATGGCGTCATGCTCAGCGTATGGAGCTGGGGGAAGAAGGAGGAAGGGGGGGACGTTGGGAGCGAGGGCGTTTGTCTGCCCAAGTCACCGTTAGCGGGATGGAGCCCGGCTGTCCTGGGGATGGCTGAGCACCCCCTGCCATGGGAAGCAGGGAATGAATTCCTTGTTCTGCTTTGCTTGCGAGCGTGGCTTTTGCTTTCCCTATTAAACTGTCTTTATCTCAGCCCACGAGTTTCCTCACATTTACGCTTCCGATTCTCTCCCCCGTCCCACTGGGGGGGAGTGAGTGAGCGGCTGGGGGGGCTGAGTTGCCGGCTGGGGTTAAATCATGACAGAACTGTAATGTGAAAATGCAAAAATTAATATGTGTGAGATTTTGCTGTTTACTATCCTAATATTGCCAAGTATTAACATCCACCAGAGTGCTGCCAAGTGAAATCAAAACCAAATCTGTGAAACAGAGCAAAAATGGCAACAAGTTGAGTTTGTTATTCATCGTGAATCATCCTATCAGGCCTAAAGATTTACTCATGTAACGTTGAATAATTTCTACCATCCTTACAGGAAGACATGCATATAAAGTACAGACAGGGTCTGACCCCATTTGTACCATGCCCAGCGCGGACTAATTCTGTTAGTTAACTCAGAGAGCCAGTCCAGCCTGAAGTGGATGCCTGAAATGGAGAGTAGCATCTGCTCTGCACCAGCAGAGGCACAAAGATGACTTTTAATGATGAAAATCTGATAGAGCAAAGCGTCACTAAAATTTTGCTCTCCTGCTTCCTGTGCCTTACCTTTCACATAACTACAAATTGCTCTGTTGTGAGGAACGGATGAAAATTTGCAGGCACCAAACACTTCAGGTATTTGAATTTGTTCTCATAACTGTACTCATCATGAGTTCAACAAAACCAACATTACCAGTGACCTACCTGGACCTGGGACTTACCCCTTATTCTCCTGGTATCATCATATAAACAGCTATATATCTGTATGCAAATGATTGCTGTTTTCAAGCTGTTCATGAGCGACCTTATACACTGCCCATACGGTACAGTAATATGTTTTCCACATATGTCAGATGTTTCATGACACATTTCACGCATATATTTAAAATAGATTTCATAGCGTATAAAAATGCACAGGCAATGGAAGAAAATGGCCTGCATCTGCAATGTTTACATAATGCATTTCAAAATTGCATGAAATGTGTCCAAATTGATTGTATTCTTCATCTATCTAAAATATTGATGGCATACAAAATGTATGTGTAACGGATTCACTCATGAGCATGTATTACATGCCTTATTCCGATGCCTGAGTAACAAAGGGAAGGAATTTGTTACAGCTCTGCCGCCACAGCGTAGCTACACAGACGATTCTCAATTCTCCTCGTGTTGGGGGAAATGGTATTTGTCGCATGTGAATGTCGCTTTATATTCCAACCTGACTCCCTCGAAACTGAGCCCTGCCCGGGCCTTTATGCAGCAAAACCAAGCTCCGAGGCATTTGAGATGTGCCACACCGCTAAGATGTGGCTTTGCTGCAATCAGGTGCGCTATTGTCTCACAGGTAGCGATAGCAGTGATAATGATTACGTTTCAGTGGGATAAATCTCAGCACGGTAGGGCCAGCCAAATTCCCCGAGTCACGGGCAAGTTTACATAGCCCATACTGCAGCGAGGGGGATTGTCTGAACTGCTGTCGTACCTGAGCTAGATAGATTAGAGGTGGTTTGCATACATTTACATACGTGGCAACCCCACCTCCGATTGCTGTGTCGACAGGTGAAAGCACATTTTGTATCATTCCAGCAGAACAGCTTAGTTTTGCTGGAATCTGTCATGAGAGTAGCTGACCCAGAATCCACAAAAATCAGGAATTCGTACCGATTTGAATGTAACAGGCTCTGAAACGCCACTCCGCCAGCTCCGGGATGTCTCGCAATCTGCTCTGCGTGTAGCGCACTAGGCTGGCTATCTGCCGATGTTGGAAACGGCCAGTTGGTCTGAAAACCATCAAGCTGACTTACTGGGGTTGGAAATAGCAGAAACACCAGTCCCAAGAGGAAAAGGCACCACACAATGTGAGCCAGAGCTCAGGATGCTCAGAAACATGGCAAGCATGAGCGTGTGGCCACCGGACCGCTACATTAAACCCCTAGGAAACTCCAAACACTGGGAATGCCTTGGAAGAGGTTGTATCTCAGACGGTATATTTGTCTGGGATAGTAATTCCTACTCGCTTTTTGGATTCTTCCATCCAGAAAACAATTCTTAACAGGCTTTTTGGTGCTAGTCACACTCCCGTACTGACCTCCTCCTGTCCTGTCCTATTTTTCAAGCTATTTTTTCCCTCATCTGGTATTTTTCAGGGGCCTAAAGGTTATCCCATCTAGGGTGAGAGTCACCAGTCAGAAGGTGGCCTCTCTCTGAGCATGCAGATGAGCACCTTTCAATGACTTTGGCATCAAGCAAAAGAAGCCCCATGCAAGGCAGACACAAATTTCGGCAGTGAATCTCGCTCCCTCCTATTGTACCGTGATTGTGTTTGCTCCAATGGGCACGTAAGGTGCCTGGGCCCGTCTTCTCCAGCCTGCACTTCTGCCAGCAGCTCGGATTCAGCGTTGGGCAAATCCAGCCTGTGAAACGCTCTTCGTGGCAGGTCCAGCCGGCGGGCGGGTTTGGCACGACACAGATCCTTACATCACTTGGCCAAACCTGACCTCTGTCTGTAGAATACAAGAGAAAGGTACCGTCATCCGACGGCTGCTCAATAGCCAGGCGAAACGAATTGATAGGTGTCGATTCAGCCTGCAGTGGACCAGTAGCTACATTATAATGCCAACCTCACCTTTGGTGTTAATGAGGCCCCTTCATTAACAGCCTTGAGCAGAGGGGTCAAGGGCTGAATAGAGACAGACTCCTTTCTCACCCAGAAAGCTGGTCCTTCTCATTCAGAATTGAAGCACGTTGGCGGGGCAGTTTGAGGACGCTTGTGCTGCCCATGTTGCATCTGCAAGGGACGTGACGTATTTGTGACTATTCATCTGGCTCTTTTCACCAGCACTAAATACACAGAAAGAATAAAATAAATTCTCATTGTGTTCCCGCTTACTAAGAAAATTTTCCCTCTTCCTTCTGGTTTGGAGGGTTATTGTACGTTAAAAGCCTTTTGCATTTTTCAGTAGCTATAGTATGCTATAATTTAGATTTTCCTCAGGCACAAAAGAACTTAGTTAAGCTAAACTGTATTACAGTGTGGTGGGTTTTGGTTTTTTTTTTCCTACTAAGTCCTTCATTAATAAGGGAACTAAAGAATTTCCAAGCTGTCTGTAATTTTTCCCAGATGCAGCTAGTAGTTGCTAGGAGTATCTTTTTGGCAATCAGAGTTTTTGGCTATTAACAATCTGGACTTTTGCTATACTACCCTGGTGTTAAATATGTGCTGAGAATACTGCAGTGTGGAGTGTGAACTGGAGAAGGAGGGGAAGGCAGAGAACAGGCAAAACAAAATCATTTTTTTGAAGAATAAATATTGCTAGGATTAACAGCTGATTCGAACGACCACGCTTCCCCGCAGGGGTCCCAGTGCTGATTAGCAAACCAGGAGCCCTGCTACACCAGAACAAGCGTCGCTGCAGAACTCACTCCTGGCTCACAGCTTCTCTCTCTGTCACTACCTGTTCTGTTTTCTCCCTGGCAGCCAACATGGACAAGCCCCACGGTGAGCCTGTGCCTTGAACTAAAGACAGCAAAGGCCACAGACAGTCACACACAAACCAAAGCAACACCCAGCTCCCCTCAGTGACCAAATCCACTCTTGACTTCAGGTTCAGAACATTTTCTGAGGCTGTAAGCAAGGATTGTTGTTGGCAAAGCCATGGTAAGTACCAGGAGAAAGATACATGCCCCTTATTAGGTCAAATATCATCAGTTCTTTGTTCCGACTGCAGGTATGGTCATCTTGGAAATGCCACGGAGTATTTCACTCGTCGGATGTGCTTCATAAAAGTAGACACAGATCACTCTAGTCATTTTGCAGCCGGTAAGAGAAGGCAGCGAAGCGACTTTCACACGTCCAGGAGAGAACTTAGTGGTCCTTCCACTTAGCCGTGTTGCATATGGACACAGAGCAGAGGCCTATATTTTCTCAGGGAAACCCTGCTCAAATGCAAGATTTGTGTCTTAATCTTTAAGTCCCTGGGCCTATCACAAGATCATCATTTTTCTACACTGCCTGCCTCTTTTCAGTGCTGGAGACAGCCTTGCTTGTTGGCTGGCTGGTGTCCAAGCCACTCAAAGCACAGACTGACCACAGAACTTGTGGTCTTCAGTTCAGAGTGGAAAAAGGGAAGATGCAACTAAATTAGTAACGAGAAAATAATAATGAATCACGACAAACAGTGAAACGAACTTGTTTCTCCAGGGACAGGAAAGGGCAAGCCGCAAACATACAGACGCACACATATAAATTGACGATGGGGCCTTACAGGGCTGCGTGTGTTCGGGGGTTCAATGCTGTGTCCCCGCAGAGAGGGGGAGCCGAGGAGGAGGAGAGGAGCAGGGCGGGAGGAAGGAGAGGTGCCTGGAGGAGCAGTTCTGATGGCTGTTGCCTGCTCCCCCAGACAGAGCCTCGGAAAAGCTGGAGCGGGCTCTGTCGCAGCTCGGCGCCTGGCAGCCGGTTCTCTCCCAGGAGGGGTCTGTGGACACCCGAGCGCGGGCTGCGCTGCCCCAGCTTCCACTCGACATGACTTTCCCCAGCAAAGCACTAGGACTCCTCTCTTCCCAAACACCCCACTCGTTGCCTCCTTCACTCCTGCTCCCCAAGACCAGCCAGGTTTGGCCTGTGAGGCAGCTGTGGTATGTACAGGCAGGAAAGAGAAAGGATGGGTTGTACCTTCCCAGGACTGTAGATCAGCCTGTGCTGGGGGAAACACCCCAGAAATCTCTTCCACCCCTGGGTTTACCCAGCCGAGGCAGGGACAAGTGCAGTGCAAAGTCTTTTTTCCACTTTATTTTCCACCATCTCCAACTCTCGGGGGACACAACCAGCCCTTGGCATGGTCCCCTACCGTGGGCCAAGCCAGATTAATCACACACCTTTCAGTCCAAGACACGGATCTTTGAAGCAAGGCTCTGGAATGAAAAATAAAAAGCCCAAACAAAAATTAGGGAGAGCTGTCATGTTTCATTTGCATATTTGAATATGCAAATAAGATCTGTTTCTTATCCATTGGCACTGGCCCTACTGTAGATGGCAGCAACACAGCAGATCTCTGCCAGCATACAGTACCACAAAGACAGACGCTAATTGGATTTGCAGACGCTTATTGCAAAACCCAGAAGTTGCTGGAATAGATGGAAAGAAACAGGAGCTCAGCCCACGGCTGCCTTGGGTGCGAAGGCACTCAGCTGACAGCTCGTTAGCTTGAGATGAACCTGCAAAATTAGAAGTTTGGAGGAGCCTGGATGGCTGCTGGCTCCACCTTCCCCAGCGCTACCTGGCACCTGAACCTCCCAACATGCTCCCATACAGCCTGGCAAATGTTCTACCCTTGGCGGTGAGGGGGAGGTTGGGGGGTTTTTTTGGGAGCTTGAAAAGAAAATCGGGGGTAAGCTTGATCAGTCCTTGGGCTGGAAACCATTCAGAACTGGGAACCGCTAGCGGAGCAAAGGCTGGTTATAGGAATTTCTCTCCTTGAGCGTTTTCGCAGTTGGATGTAAAGAGCTTTCCCAGCACATTTTAAATTAATCCACTCGCGCTGCTTGTCCCAGCACAGAGCCCTGGGGGTGCCGGCTTGGCGCAGGCGTCAGTGTAATGATGTGCTTACCCTGAACGGGGCACCCCAACTTCTTCAGTACAGCACGGTTTAATGGCCACATCTCAGACCACCTGCCTGAGATGCTGCGGAAGCTGAGGTGCCTGACTCTGGGGCTCCTCCTATCCCTGACTTGGAAGTGTCGAAGTTCTTGCTCAGATCCCACCCCAGGTCACGAAGCAGCTGAGAGCTTGTGTCTAAACCAGCAGAAGTAAATACGGGTGGTGCTGAAGTGGGGTCCCACACCGGGAGAGCATGAAAAAAAAAACATTCACACCTGCCAGGGCAAAAACAAAGGCACAGGAAAATTGTCATCGATGGGAATTAAACTAAAAAGCAAACTCTAACGGTGTTTCAGTGGAAGTAAGAGACACTTTTCTCAGGAAAGGGTCTTGTGTGTCTGCACGACGCTTCTTGCACAAGGAGGAAATTCAGCAGAACAAGAGTTGAGTGAAACTTGGGAAAGATGGAGACATTTCCAGAAAAGATTCAGGCCTGGAAGCATGTAACTACCAAGGCCCATGATGAGGCTGTGAGTGAATAGCTAGGACTGGGAGTTAGAAAATAAAAGATTTAGACCTAAGAGTCACGTGCATGGGAATAATGTCCACAATTAAAGATATCAATGAGAACTCCCGGAGAAAGAGGCCCTGTCTCAATGGAGAAGAAAAGAGACTGTCCCAGGAGATGTCTCTTGGGACTGCATCAGACAGAAACATGGAAAATTAAAACCGGGGCACTTAAAAGAATCCAAATCGGGCTCTTTTTTGTTGTTGTTGCTGTTAACTGAAGCGATTAAGCATTTTGCTTTACTAATATCCTCTATCAGGTTGATGAGGTAAACGGGCTCTTTAGAAGGATTTGGGAACCGATTAATCCTTGCCTGTGGCTATCGGTTAGCAACACACACAGCGTTATTGGCTAACACACATTTTCCTGCCGCCTCGCAGAGATCAACAAACTATTTCAAAGAAGAAACTTGCACGAAGAAAAAAATTCTGCCTTGCACCTAAAAGAAAATTCGCTCAGAAACAGTCACAAATTGCACTTGTAACGCCGGTCCCGCGCTAATTTAAGGCTCACAAAATCGAGCGCAATAACTTGTCATTTAGAGCTCTAAGAAAAGGTAAACAAAACCCACTTTTCAGATGCAAATGCCACGCTCAGAGTCAGCAGCGGAGCTGAGAAAAACCGCGTTTGCAGGGCGGGCGGCTTTTAATGATGCCTCCGCCGCAGCCAGCAGCTCCTTTCTCAGCCAGGACAGTGACCTCCGGGCTCGTCACCCAGCTGAGCCTGCGGCTGATAACCACCGCTTCACTGAAGGAATCCCCGGGTCCATTTGCATTGCAAATTCCCCCCCGCTACAGACCGGAGAACCGAGATATTGTCTCCCCTGCCGCGAACAC
>NW_009259329.1:66155-66395 GCF_000687185.1 Egretta garzetta
GGCAAAGGTAAGCTAAAGCCAAAGCAAAAGCTAACCGGAAAGACAAAACGTGGGAGACTGAGGGGGAAATAAGAGAAACTGAGGGGAAATTTGAAAGTGAGGGAAAAGGGGGGAGAGTGAGGGGGGGAAATGAGGGAGACTGAGGGGGAAATAAGAGAAACTGAGGGGAAATTTGAAAGTGAGGGAAAATGTGGGAGAGTGAGGGGGGGAATTGAGGATGAGCGAGGCGGAGATAGGAAA
>NW_009259329.1:66422-67468 GCF_000687185.1 Egretta garzetta
GGGAAAATGAGGGAGACTGAGGGGGGGAAATGAAACCAAGACAAAACGTGGGAGACTGAGGGGGAAATAAGAGAAACTGAGGGGAAATTTGAAAGTGAGGGAAAATGTGGAAGACTGAGGGGGGAAATTGAAAATGAGGGAGACTGAGGGGGGAAATTGAAAATGAGGGAGACTGAGGGGGGAAATTGAAAATGAGGGAGACTGAGGGGAATATGAGGGAAAATTGGGGGAGACTGAAGGGAAAAATGAGGAAGACCAAGCAGAAAAGTGAAAATGAAGGAGACTGAGGGGAAAATGAGGGACACAAGTTGAAACTGAGAGAAAATTGTGGGGGACTGGGGGAAATGAGGGAGACTGAGGGGAAAAATGAGAGAAATTGAGGGGAAATTTGAAAGTGAGGGAAAATTGTGGGAGATTGAGGGGGGAAACTGAAAATGAGGGAGACCGAGGGGGAAACTGAGAGAAGGCTGGGGGGGAGTGAGAGGGAAATGAGGGAGATTGAGGAAATGAGAGAAACTGAGGGGGAAATGAGAAACAGAAAATGTGAGAGACTGAGGAGGAAGTGAGGGAGACTGAGGGCAGCTAAGAGGAAACATGAAGGAGAACAAGGGAGAATGAACAAGAGCGAAGGGAAACGAGAGAGAACAGGAGAAAATGAAACTGAGGAGAAACGGGGGATAAAAAGGGCAAAAGGAGTGGGGGCATTGAGGGAAAATGAAGGACAGTGAGGGAAAAAATGAGACCGAGGGAATGAGAAGGGAGAGGCTGAGGGAGAACAAGGAGAACCGAGGGCGAGTAGTGCCGCCAGCTTCCTCCCCAGCCAAGGCTCAGCCCTGTCCGGCCATTCCGGCCTGCCGCGTCCGCTATACTGGGAGCTGTGGTTTCTCTTGTTCTTAGCTCATTTGTGTAGGAAATTAATAAACGGGTGAGATTCGCTGCCGCCAGCGGCGGGGAAGCGTGGGCCGAGGGAGGGAAAAGGGGCGGGCTGGCGCGGCCGGGGCGCACCACAAGGCCCAAGCCTTTGGTCCCGGTGCCGGCCGTGCTGC
>NW_009259329.1:68388-72679 GCF_000687185.1 Egretta garzetta
TCAGCGGCGCTGCAAAGGGTTAATGCCACCGAGAGAGTTATTACCGCTCCGGGGAGGCGGTGGGAAGCCGGCTGATAGCGGCCGGGTGGCTGCGGTGCTGCAGCAGGCGGGGATGGATGCTGGAAGTTTACCTGAGGTGATCTAGAGCAGGCTGGCTCAGGCCTTTTGTGTGCGAGGGCATGCGAGCTGGTAACAGGTTACCTACGAGCCTGAGGTTCAGGAGGTGAGCCCCGTTATCCTGTGAATAATCAGCCAAAGGAGAGTCAAGGGAAACGGGTTATGGCTTTCAGGCAATTAGCACATCAAACAAAAACCCAGAGCTGCCTTCAGAATGTTTATTGAGAAGTTGAAAAGCAGACTCCTTTGTATTATTACAAATTGTTTGAATAGGATCCTGATTCCCCTTTGTTGAGAGACACGCTTGGGGAAAAAAAAAAAATCCCTCCATTTTTAGTGGAGCAACTTTGGATGTTTGTTATGTTGGGAGATCTTATTTTCAAATGTGTTTCAACTTCTGGCTTAATTCGTAGCGATTGTTAATTGGACCGATATGTGAGGAGTATAGCAAGTACAACTTTCACTCTCAGTTAAACAGTTCTCTTTTATGTTTAATTTTGTTCTCTTCCACACAGTCCCATCTGTTTCTCAGCTAAAATTTCTCAGCCGTTTCAACTAGAAAGGCAAATTCTGTAGACTGACAGTCATTTGCACGTCTCTGGAGAGGGGTAGTAACTGGCAACAGTAGCACAATTTAAAGGGTAATTATGGAATCGATAACTTGAAGCTGCCGAACAGACTGGCTCAGTTGATGTGAACGCTTGCGTGAACACTGTGGGAAGTATCCCAGATAAAGCAGGCCTGCAAGCACCCTCCTCTGCGAGCTCGGGATTTAGGCAGACTGTCTCCACATAATGCTCTTCCGCCGTAGGAGAGATGGCTGTGTTCTGAGTGAAACACACCTTGCCTTTTTTCTTATTCCTTAATACGACACGAAAGAACAGACAGCCGTCTACCTTCATTTTTAGCGCAGGAGCGAGATGGAGCCAGTGTAGATAAGCCCTAAAGCGCAGAATGGGAAAAAATGGCCTGCCAAGAGAACTTGCAGAGGAAGGTAACCTAAAGAAATGTTGTAGCAAAACAGGTGAAGCAATTAATTAGATGGGTTTCTCCCTAGGAATCTATGTGCTGGATGGCAGCTGAAGGTATTTTGAACTGCAATTTGGGAGGTCGAGCTTTGATGCCTGGTACTCTGTAGACCTCCTGTGTGATCTTTTTACAAAGAGAAGAATACTGAGATTGAGCGACTTACGCTTTCTCCGAAAGTATTAACCATGCTTTGAAAATCACATTCCCATAGAAATGTCAGGTTGGATATGCAAAATATTTTTTTGAGCGTTAATTGTGGTCATACTCCTCATTGCAGTTCCTCAAGGGGAAAATGAGGATAATACTTTTCCTAAATATTTGTCTAGCTTGCTCTTTCTCTGTTTATTGTCTAACCCTCTGTTTGGGTCTGCGTCCACCTGTAATATAGGTAATGACAAATTATGTTGTCTCTCTCAATGGTAACTGAGAACTGCCAGAAAGAACCAGACATTTATTTGCAAGTCTTAGGCAAAGAAGGAGGTAAAGGCTAAAACTGTCCCTTTTTTTATGAGTTTCCAGTTGCTGAAGCTGAATTTTGTTGGGTTTAGTTTGAGATCGCTGTGCTGCTGGTCTATTTTGTATAACATATTCCAACAAAATTAGTAAGTAGTCGGATACCTTGGGTATTATTCCCTGTCTCTAGAAATCTTGCCCTAAGATTTGCTTGCTTTAACTTGTGTCTGAATCACATTTGCCTTTCCTCTATCTGTTTAATTCCTTTGCTTTCTTCGGACTGTGAAGTCCACAGTAATTTGCGGATCTTCACAATTAATTTAATCTGGGGTTTTAAGACATTTAATGGGATTTTTGTGCTTCGAGTGGGAACTGAATGCACCTCCTCTGTTGTTCTCTGAATAGAGTAGGATTCGGGAGTGCAGATCAGAATTAGGTCATTTTAGTGTTGGGTATTGTGCAGGCGTGCTGTATGTTAGGCTTGGTCTTTGAAAGTGCGTTAATAAAATACATCTAAAAAAATACAAGGAGCATCATAGCTGTATTCTAATGCATTACTTATTCCAGAGAATATCATAAACCACCAATTCATGATCTAATTTTTCCTGCTTTAAGATTAGTTTTCTGTCAGTGCTGTGAATCCTGTAAGCTGTGAACATCAAGTTCTGTCTCTGACACTTTCTAGAAATAAAGATTCCGCAATTAGGACTTTGCTGACAATTTAGTTGATAAGTGAGGCCGATAAACCTATCCCTCTTCTAAAGCTGTTTTCTCTGCAATGCTAATATTGGGAAGAAAATAGGTATGATATGGCGCTAGGAGCTATTTTTATGATACCTTTTCTGTTGACAACACTGTAGTTTTCAGAATTAGACTAATCTCTCTCTGTGGAGGCTGTTGTATTCCTCCCCTGTGGTGATCTAGCGTCTTCTGTCTGTGGGGCTCAGCATTATGCGTAACATGTAAGCTCTTTCATTTTGCTTATCGTCTTACCTCTATCCTAAAACAGTGCACGGTTCAAGTAAAATTGGAGCTGGGGCACCGAGCCCAACTGCGGAAAAAGCCCACCACCGAAGGGTTTACTCATGACTGGATGGTGTTTGTCCGTGGCCCGGAGCAGTGCGACATCCAGCATTTTGTGGAAAGGGTGGTCTTTCGGCTACATGAGAGCTTCCCAAAACCCAAGCGAGGTGAGTGTCTTTTTGAAGATGCGTTATTAGGTCTTCTCTGTATGAAGGAGCATTGTGGGAGTCAAGGTTGCCTTGGACTGTCACTTTTCTGTAAAATATCTACTTACAGAGGAGCAAAATGTACGTTGCGTGCACTTCAGCTTTAACCTTTACCGTCTTTGTTTGAGGAAGGTCAGGGAGAATGGGACCTTTCTTCTGATGAAAGGGCTGGAGGTGACATGCTTTCTCCTCTTATTTAAGCATTAGTACATGCGGGTTCTCAAGACAGTTAGTGACAGCAGAAGATAATTCATGTTACAAAATGGGAGCGATGGGTTTGACTTGTTAATATTCGCCAGCACAAGCTGGAAGCATGTGATTGGTGAGAGATGCTGAAATACTGGGCTCGTATACATAGTGGAGCATGTAGACTTTTGCACTGGTCGTTAAGTAGCCATCAGAATTTTTGCAGTTTCTAGTCTCACATGCCACTTCAGGTAGTATTTAAGCCAGCAGAAATCAATGATGTCAAAGGGGCGGTGGGTCTTTTTGCCCCTGGCTGTATGTTCCAGCAGCACGTATGTGTGTGAGCACTGTGCAGTCAGCAAGGCTGGGGAGAGTAGGCAAGTTGTAGCATTATTTTCTGCTGGATTTGTTCGTTGCTCTTCCTGACTGCACATCAACATGAACCTTCTTCTTGGCATGGGGCAGCGGGAACGCATGGTTGAGGTGGAGGAGCAGGAATTGCCCTTTTGAGCAGCAGCAAAGGCTTAGATCTGCTTAAGATTGTGTAACTGCATCTGCAGTGTTACTGTTATGTAGTGTTACAAGAAATGCTGGCTGCCTAAGAGTATTGCTGTAAATTACTTCGTAATGTGCGTTCTTTGAAATATTTCTTTGGAAGACTGCTGGTCACGCAGGATGTCTTAGGACTACCTACTGCACCGGGTATTTGTGAGAGCCCACTGTGGGAAGTAACTCAAAGGTGTTCAGCTCCTAAGGATGTGAATCTAGTCCATATGTTAATAATATCTCCTTCAAATTGATGTAGTAAAACTGATGTATGATAAGCAAGTGCAACACTGAGCTGAAAGCTAATTTATAGAATAAAAGTTACAATCTGCTGTGCTACGATTCTTGTCATCTGGTGTAATTACTTTATTACAAACAACTGTGTTGGGATAGTACATGGTCTTTGCTCAGTCGGTTGTCATATCGTCTACCTTTAAAGAGACAGGTCTTTTCTGATCTCTAGGTTTTGCATGCTTTCTTAAGCTCGCTCGTGATGCCAGCTTGGTTTTGACCAAAGTGTGTCTGGGTTGTACATAAATGGTATGGCAGATGCATACTATTTCTAGATTTGTTTGAAGGGTTTCTTCAGATGGTTTGCTCTTCCTTGGAGCAAGATCTGCTGGTGAAGGTAGGCTCGTGCTGCTAGCAGATTGCTTGTGTAGTAATTTTAATTTGTTAGAATAGAGCGGCAAAGGAACAAAGGCTGCTTGGCAGAGAGTCTTAAGATTCCT
>NW_009259329.1:75223-84514 GCF_000687185.1 Egretta garzetta
TATTGGCACTGTTCTTTGGTTTGGGGTTTTTTCCCCTAAATGACAGGGTTATTTATATGAAATTGAAGTTAAAGCAAGTCTAGAGATTTTTACTATTTTTAGATATGCTCTTTTTTTCACAGTTGAGTACTGCTTTCTAGCGCCTTAATGATGGTAGAAGTGCTTAGAGCTGGGGATAATATATCTACATTAAAGGAAAATAATTTGTGTGCTTTTTAGGTTTGAGGTAATGTTTCCTAATCATATTAATTACTTGGAATTCTTTAGAGAAAGTAAAAAGATTTGCACTGAATTCCTCTAATTACTTAATTGGCTTTATTTACATATATTGTACTGCATAAATTATGTGCAAGTGCATCCGGTTCCTGAGAGGGAGAATATCTGTGTTGGTCTCCTGTTTCTTCTGGCAGCTGTTATGTATAGCTATGTCATGGCCAAAGAAATGATCCTAGAATCCTTCGAGTGGGCTGTCGCTGTACCGAAATGCAGTGGTAGATGGTAGGAGGGATTCGGTAGCATGAAGGTACAACAGGTAACGGGATGGGGGAACTGAGGCAGGAAGCACATCGATTAATTTCTGAGGAGCGATTAACTTTTGTAATCGATGTTTCTGCAGTAGGCAGCACTGTGACCTGAGTGGCAAACTGTTTAACCTCTCTGGGTTTCCTTGTGTGTGAAACAAATAGCAGTGCTTACCTGCCCTTCAGGTTTGGATGAAGCAGCTCGTAGTACGGCTGTTACGTAATTACGAAGCTTGAGCATTGCAGGAGGGCATTTCAAGGGAAAAAAAAAAATAATCTGCTCGCATGGTATAGTGTTTTGATTAATCAATATTGGCATCAAAGTGAATTTTACCTTTCCATACTGTGCAAATCTCCACCTTTTGGGTCTTTGCCTTTTTTTGCAAGACAGCTTTAATTGGCAGTTTGCATTGTTGTGGAACAGCAGAGAAATGTAATTGTATCTCGCTGCAAAAGGGGGGGGAAGAATCTCACAGAGACTCTGGCATGGAGTGTTTTATGTTTCCTTTCTATGGGAGGAGCTAAGAACAGATTTTCATGTTCTTAACTAAGCTCATGACCACCATCTTACTTTGTTTTTTCACAAAGGTCAGTGTTTTAAATGTGCCCTGCGTTGTCGGAGGCCCATTTCTCATCTTGCAAATCCTTTTTGGCTCAGATTAAGTTGCATTATATTCAAAAATAACGTTTGTCTGTTCTCTTTTCAGTGTGCAAGGAACCCCCTTACAAAGTGGAGGAGTCTGGCTACGCAGGCTTCATTATGCCCATTGAAGTATACTTCAAAAATAAGGTAGAATCTGATTTCTGGTCTTCTAATTGTTTTGAGCTGTGCCAGAGCCTGGAACTGCCTGACAGGAGGACTCTAAATTATGTGACTGTTTTATGCGTGTGTTTTTTATTAGTCTAATAAATAGAATTTAACTGGGAGTTGGAAGCTCCTGCCAGACTTCAAAAGAAACCTTTTGGCAGAAATGGAATCGTATAGAAAGGTAATATCAGGACAGTGTGATGGTCCTAGAGATTCTGAGCAGAGATTGCACCACTGGTAACAAGCTTCTCTGGCGTGAATGACATTAAAGCGGTTTAAAATATTTTATGCAAATAGGGAAGTAACTAAACATAAACCACTGAGTGTATAAACATTTGTAAATACTGTGTTGACTGGCAATATGTTAAAAAACCCATTTTTTTTATTTGCAGTCTTATTAAATTAACTGTGCAGGTATAAAATTTGTGTAGGCCCAAGACAAAGATTTGCATATATAGGATGGATATTTACAGCTATGTTAAAAATATTGCTGTTCTGAGTCAGTACTCTTCCAAAAAGAAAACACTAAATATTTTAAATCTTAAAATGCATTCCCAACAAGTACCTGAAAGTTAAAATTTGGGATTTATTGCTTGTTTTAAGTCTTACCATAGAGGTCCATGCTACGTGACTTGAGGAAGGTTATGAAAACAGGCATTTGGGTATTTGGCGTTCATATTAACTCAGTTTCAGTTAAATTGTTTTGTTAAACATGAATGCTGAATCTTTCTGGGTTTGATTACTACTTTGAGCAGAACATTTTTTTTTTTATTTATCCCTAAGAGGGAACCTAGATAAATTAAAATCTGACCATTAAGCCACATCACTATAATGTATGCTCTCACCCCTATCCCCCTCAACCATCCAAGCACAAGCCGTTACCCCCACGTTTTGTTGACAGCAGACCACATCTAACAACCTAATTCTATTTTGCTTCCCAGCATCCTTGCCGTTGCACCTCGCACAGATGTATCTGTTTATCATTTCCTTCTCGCCCCACTCTAGCACAGGATACTCTCCTCCTAATGGCGTATACTCTCCGTTAAAAATATTAATATTTTAGGCTGGTTTTTTTGGCCTACCACATTGCTCTTACTCCACTTTATGGGTCTGAGTAATAAGGCAAATAATGAGACTGAACCACAAGAAGACTCGTCTTCTAAACCTGGGAACGTTTTGCCCACAACTTTCTTTTGGGTGGGTGGGGTAAGCCAAAAGGATGTGAAGAGAAATGGCAGTTAGAGGGTAGGGGACAAAAGTTGTTGATAGAAGCAGCTTTTTTGGCAAACACTGAAAACTACAACTTGAATGCAGAAAAAACCTCAAAAGCTTGAAAGTAGTTTGACTTCTGGTGGCTTTTCTGAGGTTTTGGATAGAAATCAGGAAACTCATCATCTGCACTGCACGTTGGCTTAATTGAGGTTCAAAATCTACCTTCACATTCCTGACCAAATAAACATCAACTTCTGCACGCTGATTTCTTGTAAGGGGAATCTTGAATGACTGTGATGGGTGAACTATGTTTTGTTTGTACTCTCGCCTTTTATTTTTCCTTCCTTTCTTCACCCACTCTATTCTCACACTTGCCTTTTCCCTGCAGGTCTCCGATGGCTTTGTCTTTCACAAGGCCTCAGATCTTTCTCATTTCTGCCTTTCCTGTATTTTTTTTTTGTGGGTGCGCTTGTTTGCAATGACTGTCATCTGCATTGGTGTGCTTGCTTTCTCCCTGCCCCTTATATCCGTATGCTCCTCACAGAACACGGAACTGGCAGCTTTTCTGAATATAACTTGGTTTCACACCCACCAGGGTCATCACTTCTCATTGTTTCTATAAACACGTGACTGCATAGTTGTTCTCTCCAGCATTAGGGGTAGGATGGCTTTTATAAATAAGGGAAATAGGTGGTCTCTTCTTACTGGAAACAATTGAAGTAGCAGATAATTTAGGAGAAGGCGGTTTGGTTTTGGCCTTTTGGTCTTCAGAAAGATGAAAAAGAAATAGGAAAACAGGTTTAGATGCAGACTTGTTTTCAAAACTGCAAATCTTCAAAATACTCACCCTTGCCCGGTTTTTTAGTTGCATGCATTATGGAGAAGTTATTTTCTACTTTTAAACTGATTGCTGAATTGACTAATTAAGGAGTTCCAGCCAGCACCTCCCAGTATTAAATTGGGGCAAGTGGTGGTTGAGGGAAAACATGATAGCTTCCACCTTTCCGCGAGTCATTTGAACAGAGTCATGTTCCCAGGTTGGGCCATGAGCTTGAGATATGTGAGCTATACTGAAGTTGTTTGAAATTTGCTTTTACTGCGTAATTTTTCCATCCATATGTCAGCAAATGTTATATTCTCTGCACATTTGGAAGTTAAGCATGGTACTTATGATTGCTGGAAGCTTAGAAGCTCCCTGACAATGTGAAGAATTTGGCTACTCTGACCACTGTTGCCCAGTGATAATGCCGTCTTGAAATGTTAAGAGCTATGATTATTTTCAGTAGGTGGAGTTAAAAGAGATGTAGGAGGTAGATAGTGATGCAAAGACAGAAATGCAAAGACAAAAGATAAGCGAAGACTGGGATGTAGTAGAAATGGAAAAGATGGGGAAGGAGGAGGAGGAATGGCAAAGGCTTAGAATACAGCCTATATTCTCCTGCATTAAAGCATGTGACATTAAAGCACCAAATAAGTCTTTACTACTTTGAGACCATATGTTCACTCTGATCTCTGTAAACCTGTTGACAGTGGTGGGGATCAGCTGTTGTGTGTAGCACATATATTGTTCTGAATTTGCCTGAATTGATTACAGCATTTGGGACTCATCCTTGAATACCTCTTTTCAAGTAGATGTTATGGATTGATCTTGGGATTGGGTAGCAAACGCTGTTTCGTAGGTGGCTGGGCAGGAGGAGTCGGGTGGGTCTTTCTGGCCATATGCTCCCTACATTCTAGCACGTTTTTGTTGATGTGTGTCCTCTCAGTTGAAAAGGCTTTGGGATTTGTTTATCGATGCATGTTTAGCTTTGTAAAGGTGAGAAGAGAAAGGATTTAAAGAGGGAGTGAACTAATCGGTGGAGGTTGATCTTTGCCATGGTTGGCTGAAATTTTTTTTTCCGCGGTTTAAGCCTCCTTTCTTAGCCATTTCCTTTCCCTGTTCTAATTTGTTACTAGGATGATAAATAGCGGTTCTCAGAGCCAGCGTACTCTTTGCTTTGGCTAAAGAAGCATGGGCCTGTTCACTGCTAAGGAACGGTTTTACTAAGAATGACTTGAGACTGGTTTTAATGAACTTCATCAGGGATTTTTTTTTTTTTAGGCAACTTTGCATAAAACTGCCCATTAACTCTTTTGTGTTGGAGTATTCTCTTTATGTTACTGTCGTCTGTTTGGAGTAGTAGAGCCAGTGCTCTTGGCCCCGCTGAAGCTTTTGGTGCCTTTCTGTCAGACAGGGATGTGTCGGCAGCGGATTAAAAACAGTGCAAGAGCCTGTTCTTATCCTCTGCAAATGCAGTTGTGCCTTGTTGGCATGTGTTTGTCCTTCCCGTGCTGTAATTCAGTTCCTCAGTAAGTAGGAGCTTTCTCAATCTTGTCATTTGAATTACAGAATCTATATGTTGAATATTGCTGTGAACCTGGGCAGTTTGTGTATCTGAGCTTTCTAGAGATCTGTACAGGCTGCAGGACTCGCAGGCTCATTCGGTATCGGTGGCCTGCTGGAGCCTTTGCCTGTGTAACTGAACCTGAAAAACAAATGGCAGGGTCTCGGTGGGTTGAACGATAAAGCTTCTGAAAGCACAGTTGACTAATGATAGTGGATCATTTGGGATAGCTGGACTGAAAATGTTAGTCTGCTATTTTTATTTTTAAATCCTTTGTGTTCCTTCCTATAATGAGGGCTGCTGTTAGTGGCTTCTGGTGCTTGAATCAATACAAACTGCGTACAATAAATGCGTTGCTGTTTTTCTACTGCTCTTCCCCTTCCCTCTCCCCGACTCAATTTCAGCAGTCGTGAGGCTTTTTTCATGGCCTTATTGTTGTCTCCAAATGCATCTCTTGCAGTGGCCTATGTTGTAATCTGGAGGCTGTAACACAGGTATGATTTTGGTTATTCAGCCCGTTACGTTTTGTGCATCCTAATCAAATTAGATCAGTCCCCACCACCACAAGCTAAAGGTCTAGTATGCTTTCATGCTATTCCGATATAAGGCAGATGATGTTAATGCAACATGGATAAGATGTTGTATTAAAGTCTCTTTAAAGATACTACCTCCCAATTTCAGTGCTCGAGATAAAAGGCTTCCAGTATTTACATAATGGATATATGTAACTTGGGCTTTTTCTATTAGTGAAAAAGCAGATAAGCAGAGAAATCCCTTTGATTTTTCCAGTTAGGTTCAAAATAAAACCATGCATATTTTACCCCTTCTGCAATATTTATAGGTGTGATACATAACATACATAGAAAAATGTTGGAGAAGGGAAAAATTATTTGTGTTTCAGCGTCGGAAGTCAGTGGAGACATTGCACATGGGTTGCATGTATGGTGAAGCTGGAGGCCAGTTAGAACTCCGTGTCAGGACTGTGCCATCAGGAAAGGATTGGCTTGTGAAATATCCCTCAGAAGGGTTGCTGAGGAGCCCGTGTCATAGAATCCTAGAATCACTTTGGTTGGAAAAGCCCTTTGAGATCCAACCTTTAACCTAACCCTGCCATCCCACCACCAAACCCTGTCCCTAAGCACCTCATCTCTCCTTCTTTTAAATCCCTCCAGGGATGAGGACTCAACCACCTCCCTGGGCAGCCCCTTCCAGAGCCTGACAACCATTTTGGTGAAGAAGTTTTTCCTAACGTCCAGCCTAAACCTGCCCTGGCGCAGCTTCAAACCATTCCCCCATTGTGTCTCCGCAAGACATTTGATTTTGCTTAATGTTACTGGGGCAGGGTCTGCACAGGTTTGAGGAAAGGAGGAGATTTAGCCTGTTAGTACTTATTCAGTGTTGCTGAAAGTTGTGGAAGGAGGAGTAAAACTTGTTATTTTGTCTAGCCTTTAAGTGGAAGCATTTGTTGCTTAGATTTTTTTAGGTCTGTTCTGTATCATCTTGCTTACCAAACCTGCAGCACTTTCTTTTGTGCTACTGATGAGTGGTGCATCTTTTTTTTTTTTTTTTAAACCCTTTTTTATCATAAATTAATACGTATTGTCAGTTTATCCATTCCTCTATCTGAGCAGACTGTTTTCCTGGCCAAAAGACCCCGGGCTGTGTGTGTTTCGGTAGCCATTCAGTGTGGCCCATTGATAGGCATCTCCATATGCTGAATAGATTGCGGTGCCTGGCAAGGAAGCCTTGTCAAATATAGCAGCTTTAATAGCCATGCCAGCATCCTATCATGGATTTGCAAGAGCTAGTAGATTATTAAATGCTTGTCTTTGAGCAGTCAGTATTTTCACAATTTTCAAACAAAGTAATAGGCTTCAGGTGGGGGAGAGTTCCAAAACGCTGTTCTCTGTTATTGTACTTAGCCCTGTAGAATCTCATAAAAGATAAGGATGCTTCATGCTTGTTAGCAGAGTGTAACATAAGGCTACTTGCTTTAAAAAATGAATATTGGGCTATTCACTTTTCCGTGTCCTGTCTCGAAGCAGGGTGGCAGACTAGTCAAACGGGTTGTACAGATTCATTTATACAGACGTTACGAACCAGTTACGGATAAATGACTCTGTCAGGCTGGATCTATGGCAAAAGGGAAGTACTGTTAGATGTTATAGTTATTGAATAACCATGAGTCTGCTTCCTTGGTGTGCTAGATTTTTATAGATAATTTTGGTTTATGGCTTTCTAAAAGTGATTTATGAGCTTTATGTGCACGCTACCAGTGAAATTCTTTTGATTTGTGTTTAAGTGGCAAAGGGCACACCCTGCCTTAAAAACAGGACAAGGAAATTTTAACAAAAGACTTTGAAAAATTCCTCCTCTTACGAAAAGTGCCAAAAGAACTTTAACCCATTACTTCAGAACTCAGAAGAAAAATAAAGCGACTTCAGTGTTCCTAACAGTGCAGTGGCAGACAGGAAGCTGGAAAACAGTAAAAATAAAGCGTAATGTGCTCGGCTTTGGAGATTGGAGGTGGAGTAGGGGGGGTTCACTGGATGGAGGGAAATTCACAGCAGCTGCAAATAAAGCTTGGCTTTAGCTTTGGGGTGCACACTTCCAGTTTTCTTCTCTGGCGTGGTGAGATTTAAGGGGCAGATACAAACTGAAGTTCTAAGGTGGCTTGCTCGGAGATGCCATACCATCTTAACCTTTTCGTGTCCAAATTGATCACTGAATTTTAATCTCAATTCTCAATAAACTACCAGTTAGAAATGCACGTGATCCATCTTTTCTAAAGCCTTTCTCGGAAGTAAGGCTCTTCAGAAAAGCTTATGGCCTTCAAGAGCAACAAAATATCCACAGAAAGCATCTCTCCCCTTTTCAGTTTTACTTGTTGACATCAAAGGTTGAATATCAGAAGGTGGAATCATCTAAGAGTAAAGCTGGGCTTGCCCATATGGTTGCTACTTAAAAAACAGGAGTGCCTAAAGTGGTGTTGGAGTATGAAAACAGACTGCCTGGACCCAAGTTTGTAGGGTGAGAAAGTACCTACACTCTATTGCAACTCCAAGCAGCAGGTTGTGTAGATCCCAATGTGTTATGTAGAAAGGCTTTGAAGTGTGGCACTGTGGATTCAGTGTGTGGCTTTCCATTTAAAGTTAGAGGATGTGTTGGTCTGGGTCAATTGAGAAAGATTGTCCTTGGGGGGTTTTTTTGGGTTTTGGGTGGTGTTTTTTTTCTTTTTTTTTATTTTTTTTTTTCCCTCCTTCTTTCCCATGCTTCCCCACCCCCCTCCATGGTTGTTTGGAGGGAAGAACCTTTTAGGGAGGACCGGATGGGTTAAGCTTTGGAGTGTCTGGAGCTGTAATCATTAGCTGTCAGTGAAGGCAGTAAAAGAAAGAATGTTTATTTGCCGCTTTTTGCTTTGAGACTTTTGTACTCGTTCTTTTAGGAGTGCTGTAATCTTAACTATTCACTTGGGTGGGGGGCTTCTGATGGCCTGAGACGATACAAAGGATATTTTAATGATCATGGTACTTGGCTAGGGCTCGGTTCCCAGGGCAGTTGTGATCTCTGAGTCGGAGAAAAATCACACTGAAAAACTATCTTAATTTTACAAAAAGTGGAAGCTCCTTGACAGAGGTACAATAAATATTTGGGAGGTTCTCTGATGCTTTTGAGTCTATATAGAAAATGGGATACCTAAGATAAAAGGGGAATGAATTTGCTGCCCCTCTCCTGCTCTGAAAGCGAACAGGCAAATGACAAAGCAGAGCTCTGGTAATGTGATGGCGTAACAGCTTTTGAGTAAAGCCTGCTTTTGCTAATATATCCAAGATCAATTTATTCTATGTTGTAAACTAGGAAATGCATTTTAGAAACCGTTCTTAGGTCACATTTGGATTTCTATTCATCCTTCATTTAAGTTTATTAGACTTTGAGGCACCCTCTGCAGCTGCTGTTTGAACTCCAGTGTAAGCACGCACATGCAGAGCTCACTAATGATTCACTTAATGAGAATGGTCGGAGCAAACGAGAAAAACGACAATGCAGTGTATTTTGCAAGTATTTTTCTTCTTCCCATTCATCTGGTTTAGTAGACCTCGAACCCTTTCAAGTCTGCGTGGATTCTTCGGGACTTTTCCAAAAGAGGGTCTGAAGACCCTCATGTTGGTAGCATGTTCTTGCTTGTTAATGTGAGACTTATCTATTGTATGTGTCTGCTTAGATGTCTGCCTGCCCCTGTTTGGGGAGTTAGGACCCAAGAACTTGACTCCCACGTGGGCTTAGGGTCCTGATTTTGATGTACACCAGGTGTGGTTACCGCACTTTTTATTATTAGAGGTGTAGTTTGTACAAGAAATGGCTTCTT
>NW_009259329.1:84541-84896 GCF_000687185.1 Egretta garzetta
CAGCAGAAATCAGTGTGGTCTGAAGCCGTTTGACGCTTCAACCTATTTTCAGCAAATCTAATGGCTTGGGCTAGAAGCCTGCGGCGTCTGTTCCCATACAACAATGCAACTACACCAGGAAATCAAGCTGCTGGATATGAATTGTGGAAAAGACTGCTGTGCAGCCGCTTGATGTTGCGCATTGAATGAGGCATGTGGGATGCATTCATGTAAATACTGAATGTACTGTAAGGCTCTTGTGTGGTTTGCAGGAGAGTCTCTTTTGCCACATTTTGAGTTTTCATCTTGAAATGCAGAATACAAGATGATACCCGGAAATGTCATATTGATATTTGTAATACCCAAGCAGTATGCA
>NW_009259329.1:84916-97929 GCF_000687185.1 Egretta garzetta
ATGTTGTGGTTGGGGGGGGGGGGGGGGGGGGGAAAGGAAGAGATTTCGTCCGTTCTGTACTGCAAATGAAGAGCGTTTGCTGTGCTTCTGCAGCAGGTGGAACAAAACCAGTGAGGCGCAGATGATCCCCAACATGCATACAAACTCCGGATTTCGTCAGTGAAAGTGCCCTTGCAAAGTTCAAAAGCCTAGGATATCTTCCCATTCAGCCCCTGCAATATGCATATTGAAAAGGATTTTACAAAACGAGTCATTCTTTTGCCACTGCGTTTAATCTTTTCTCAGTACCCGCAGAGATCCTGTGAGTTCAGAAGTTGTTCCTTCTCTAAATAAAGGATTATGCTTTTCTTAATATTGATACTTATAGTTCAGTTGCTTCCCAAAGGAGATAGGATCTGAATTTCAGTGAAAGCAGAATAGTGGGTAAAGCTCGTGAATCTGCTTTCCTAGGATGACTTTGAACGGCTTTAAACAGACAATTGTCAGACAGTATCCTTGGCCGTGTGTTTCTTCTGCACCAAAAAGCCATGAACTGAGTTTCTGATGAACAGTATGTTAACTTTAGGCACAAATAGTTTAATTTCTAGCTCTCTGATCTCATGATGAAAAACTATGAATGCAGCACTGGTTTACTTGGGATTCTCAGGAGTGACTGTTTGAATCCTCTGCCTTAGTGTGCTTGCCAAACTTCTTCCGTTTTCCCAAAGTCTTTCTTGTTTTTAGGAGGAGCCGAAAAAGGTTTGTTTCACATACGACCTGTTCTTAAATTTGGAGGGAAATCCACCCGTGAACCACCTTCGTTGTGAGAAACTGACTTTCAACAACCCCACCAAGGAATTCAGACGCAAACTCATTAGGGCTGGAGGGGTAAGTGTGAACGGGATCGGAGACCTGAAGAGGTTCTGCTAAAATGTGCTCGTTTGGCTTTGGGGTTTCCTTTTAGTTGCAGCCCAGCAGGCTGCGCTTTTCTGTGTTCATCTAAAGGATGGACCCAGCCAATTTTTACTCCTGGTTACGTGACTGCAGCACTTGAAGCAGAACTAAACCATTGCTTGTGTGATTGGTGGTACTTCATTTTCAATTTAAATGTGACCATTAATATCAAAGCACTAAAACCCCTCTGGAAACGGAGATCTGTGGATGTTGCACGCTGTCCACCGGGCAGTTATCTGTGACCTTCCTAGTGTCGTGAGCTGTTTCAGTGTAGGAAAGCTCAAGAAAGGGAGAGGCTTCCAGTGTGTTCCTTACTCATTTTTGCCACAGGAAAGCTTAATACTTAGTGCTTCCTGGTCAATAAATGTCCTCTAAACCTGAGGTTGGCTGCTTGTGGCTTAGATAATAAAAAAAAGCGTTAGAATTTAGAGTGAAAAGGGGTGTGGGAGTTAAAAAATAGACATACTCTTGAAGGCACAATAAGATCCAGGCTGCTGCAGTGGATGAACTCTTACTTCTGGGAAAGTAATATGCAGTGATAGACTAAAGAAATGATAACTACAAGTTCTAAGCAAATTAGTGCAAGCCACAAAGTCTGTGAAGTTTTTAACCAGACAGAGAATGTCAGGACTGTATTCTGAGACACCCCCATATATGGTAATGTATAATTATGTTCTGTTCAAGGACTTTATTCAAGATGGTCTTAGCTGCTGGCAAAATTTTCTTCTGAAAAAATATGTTTCTAGCCTGAAAAATGAAGAAAGTAAAGAAGCTGTGGGGAAATTTGTCAATAGTGGCCAGTATTCCAAGCTGATCTGTCCTGATCTGCCTCAGCGTGCCAGTGCTTTTCCATTTTGGGCACAAAGAAGAGAGTGCTTAGTTCAGCCGCAGGACAGCTGGAACATCATTTGGTTTCTAGGATTTTCATAGTACATTATTGTATTCCTTGTGTATTGAGGTGTTTCATCTGTGAATCACTTTTGTGATTCTAGTAGAAATTCTAGTTCATCTAGTGGAAATTTGCAACAGGATTTTTCTGCCAGACAATAGGGAAGGTAAGAAAGGAAGTGTTCCATGGAGCTCAGTGCTTGGTGTCAAGATCTTGTCAAGGGAGAAAACCAAGGCCTGCTTTTTTCCTCTTTTTTTTTAATTTTTTTTTTTTTTTACCCCCCTGAATGAGTGAATTCAGCTTCTCCTAAACTGATTACATCTTGCTCGCTCCTTCCAGATTTACCTTGCTACCCTTTTGCAGCATAAGAGCGTTTGCAGCAGAACACACACTTCTTGTCCAGAGCTTTATTGCCTGCTTGTGCTCAGAATATTGGAGTTCCCTTTGGGAAAGATACTTGATATTGCATGTTGCCTCTCATTTTTTTGTGGTTTTAATGTTCTGTATTTGAGGAGTTGCCTTGAAATTGAGCATTACCTAGACAACATCTTTTTATGGCCTTTAAGCAGGGGGAAAAATTCAACAGATGAATAATAGTGTGTTAATTGAGCAAGTGACTTAACGTAATCATGTGTTAACAGTCCATGCAATGTTACTCATACATAATTTTTCTCCTCTTTATTACTAGGTGATGGTAATGCCAGAAGGAGCAGAAACTGTTTCAAGGCCAAGTCCCGATTATCCGATGTTACCCACGATACCACTCTCTGCCTTCTCTGATCCCAAGAAGACCAAACCATCCCATGGGTCAAAGGTCAGTGAAGCATGCTTTTGTGTCATCCTGAGGTGAAGAAGTCTTTCAGGATGCGCTGCTAAGAGCTTGTTTAGCAGCTGTTTATGGCTACTTCTAATTCTGAAAACGTCTTCCTAGTGAACTCTGTGGTTTACTAGCTAATGGTCTGGAACTTAAAAGAATTTAGGAGGCCTTTTTATGATTTGCTAGGCTTCTCTCCAGGGAAATTTTGAAAACAAAATTAAATGTCCAAGACTGGCATTTTTTTATGACCTATATCTTCCTCCTGATCTCCTATAGCAGATGAAGTGAAGTCCTCTCTGATTATTCTGACCTTGTATCCTTGATGCTGAGGATGAATTATGTGGGTCGTTCTCTGTCCTCCATGTAAAGCTCTACTCGGCAGCAAGGCGAGTAGAGAGTCAGGAATTCCTCTGTCATTAGGGCTACTTAGGGTAGTGGAGTAAAGAACATAAAATATGCTGCACTTGGCCAAACTAGCGATTTCAAGATTTGATGTTTGCATCCAGCAGTATCTAGTTCTTGAGACTTCAGAAGAAGCTTAAGTTTTCTCTTTTTCACTTGTGTGACGAAGCTACTTTTGTGTAATTCTACATAAGAGAAACAATCCACAGGCAATGTGTTTTGAAGCAGATTACATACACTTTATCAGCCTGAACAGTCACAAATATTAACAGTAATTCATTTCATGATGTAATTCAGTTCTGATATGCGTTTTGTTCAGGGCTCTAAACACTTCTGGCACTTCAGTCATGTCTTCTGATGTTGATGTTATGAAACAGAAGAAAGATGATTTGTCTGTTAGTGGCCGATTTAATTTTGGTCAGGAATTAAGTGTTAGAAAACAGAGAAGATGGAAGAGAAATAAAAGGCTCTGACCCAAGCTGTGGTGAAAATTGCCAGTGGCTGAAGAGACAACAGTCTCCTGCTTCTCTTCCTCCAGGTTGCCCTCAGAGGTGCATGTGCCCAGTTCATACTCCAGTGTCTCCCCACAAGACCCGCTTCTATAAGTGTTTTGAGTTCACATATAATTTGCAAAGGGAAGTACTCCTTTGCCTTCATGCACACCTGACTCATAGGATAGGCAGGGTCCTGATGATTGGTCTCTTAAAGCTCTTATTACAGGTGATAAAGTGCCTGCTGGCATCAGACTTTGCCTCTCTTATGGTTGTGGGCACATTTGGTATTTTTGTCAAGTTGCAGTGTGGTTGATGTGGTGAGTTGGGGGCTAGGCTGCAAACGTAACTTGCATTTGCCCTGGATGTGATTTAAGCTTAAAAAAATCTCTTTAGTTGCTGGTTGGTTTTTTTTCCCCCCCTAAAATGTGGTGTGAAGTATGACTTTGTGTAACACAGCTAGAGTGAGTTTCCTCTTACCTGGCTGCAGATTAAATCTGAACTAAATATCTCCTTCTCTGGAGATATTCAAAGCCCGCCTGGATGAAGTCCTGTGTAGCATGCTCTAGGTGAGCCTGCTTTAGCAGGGGGGTTGGACTAGATGATCTCCTGAGGTCCCTTCCAACCCTTACGATTCTGTGATTCTGTGTAAACATCTATAGATGTTTATAGGCCGCCTTCTATAGACCATGGAAAGGAACAGGCATTTGTGAAACATGTTTCATCCTGTCCTATGTAGTTGTTTAAGTGCCTGCTGCCAATTTCTGTCCATCAGCTTTGGGGAAATCTAGATGTCTACCTCAGAGGTAGATAAGTAAATCAGGCATCTGTGGGTGGATGTCTACGTGAAACAAATGCTTCAATGTGATTTATGAGAATGTGTTTTACAATTCTGTGCAGAGCTTTCAGTTTCATACCTAGCTTGCATGTCTCTGTTACTTAATTTTAGGATGCAAACAAGGAAAGTAGCAAGGCCTCTAAGCCACACAAAGTAACCAAGGAGCACAGAGAGAGGCCAAGAAAAGACTCTGAGAGCAAAAACTCCTCCAAAGACCTTGAAAGAGAACAAAACAAACCTTTGAAGGACTCCTCCAGAAAACCAACTGAGAACAAACTGCCGAAGGAGGAGAAGGCACCTCCAAAAGCTGCTTTCAAGGAACCAAAACTGGCCGTGAAGGAGACCAAACTGGAGAACACTTCTCCAAAGGGTGGGCCACAGCCGGAGTTAAAGTCTTCCAGCAAGAGGCCCTCCAATGTGGAGTCACCAAAGCCTAGTGCCAAAAAACAAAAAAAGAGTAGCTCCAAAGGGGTAAAGAATATCCTAGGGACGTCTCCCAGAACCTCGTCTTCCTCATACCCAGAGAAGAAACAAACCAAGGAGAAGATGAATGCCAAAGTGGAAAAGGTAAAATCTGAAAGTGAGGCCAAGGAGATCAAAAAGCCTGTGGAAATGGAGGAGTCAAATTCAGAGGATGAAACTTCTTTCAAGTCAGAGGTGAGTAGGGATTTGTCCTTTACCAGAATTTTTAAGCATGCTGCTTAAATCCCTGCATGAAAAAGATGTTGAAAAATATTCCCTCAGATAAGATAGAGAACCAGATTGGCAAATGCTTAGGCTGGGTTGTATCTCAAATAAAACTTCTTTGAAAATCCTATCAGTATTCGTCATTACTGCTACCTGGTTTACCTCCTGTCTCGGATATGCAGTTCTCGTTAGATTTATCTGCAGGCAGACTTAGCTGAAAGTCGAAGTTTAAGGTTATGGTCTCTCGTTGATCCCTTGCGGTGACATTTACAGAGCTAGAGTATAGTAGGTGTAGATACGCTTTCTACCTGCTTATGATAACAATATTTTTGAACGTGATCTTAATTCAGAACAGGAGGAAATAATTTTGGGTTTGTTTCTGGAAAAAAACAGCATTAAAATGTCAGTTAAACCCCCTTTTCTTGACACGGCCTGTAAGAAATGTGCTATTGGCTAAAGCTCCAAATATGACCATGTGCCACTAAGCCTAAATAAGTTGTGTTGTAAAATAGAAAACAAATTCTGTTACTGTGCTACTATTTTTAAAAGCCGTCTAAATATTTTTTTCCTTTTTACAACAAAGAACATTCCTTATCCTCTGTCTTCTAGAAATTGTTTTCCAGAAGGTGACAGGAAAAAAAAAAAAAAGAAGTAGGAGGGGAAGGACACAACTTAAATCCAAGCTCTTGCTACTTTTTGCTTGTATATTTTGTATTTGCTATAAAGAAGCCATATATCTTCTAATAGGATTCACAGGATAATATCCCATGAATTTTTGAACTGCTTCCTACTGACCAGTTTTAAAAAGATTTGTCTTACTAGAATAAATCTTCTAGGGACAGCTCGTATTATGACTTAATCAGCACCATGATGCAGTAAGTATTGATGTGTTTATTTCAGAAAGGATTTTTTTGCAAAAGAATCCCAGTAGAAAAGTTTATTGGCGAAGTGTTAATTCAAGTTATCAGCAAAGATTTTTTTTCCAGATTGATTAAATGTGTAGCTTGTGCATTAAAAAGAAGCAGCTCTTCTCCACTTTGAGCCTTACACCTGAAGTGCGTCAGTGTGTAGCAAGCTCCTCGTTTCTATACAAGATACGTGGCCCTCACTGCAAGCTTCTGTACTCTGCTGCTCTCTAAGTCCTGAGTGTCTTGTACTTCAGTATTTCCTCGGTGTCACCCATCCCCTTGGGACTCGCCGTGCAGCTGTAAGCCGATAGCGCTGTTTAGACTGTTCCGTGAAACCACAAACTGTGGTTGTGGTTCCACGACGTCTCTGCTGCAGTCCTGTCCTGCCCCCACCAATCTTTGTATGCTTCTGTGTCCTCTCTTGCACCAGCTCTTGTGTCTGTTGGATGCTTGACAGAGGTATTTGAGTGCTAGCCCAGAAGGAGGGTAGGAATACTCGGTGTGATGGAGGGGGAACCGCGGCAGCTGCCAGTCAGATCAGCTTAGGTTTCTGTGGAACTTGAAGCGTAAGGGTGTAACTGTATAACGTGTTGGCATCAGCAGAGAAGACTGTTTGAGTTCCTTTTCCACCCTGGGGGGTTCTTTTTGCTCCCAACACTGCAGTTTGCTACTCCATCGTTTGTACTGGTACAGCTGTTTGTGCATCTGTGTGGTAAGCCACATCACTAAAGCGAATGAGCAGCTGGAGGTGGACCGGGGCCCGGAAACTCTTAAATCAGCTTTGCTGCTGCAGCCAACGTATTGTGCAACATTCTCTGAGGCTGCAACTCCACGATTGCTTTGAGTTGACATCTTTGCAGGCTGCTGTTGAAAGGAACAGTCTTGCTCTCATTTGTGCTGCTGGCACAAGAGCTCGTGTGACTTTGCAGTGGGCTGGAGGAGTTTCTCCTTCCATTTCAGCTCCTGCCAGCAAGTCCAGTTCCCTGAACTGGCCTCATGCTTGGCTGCCTAAATGCTAGTGCTGACAAAAGGGAAAGGCTGAGATGTGAGGGCATGATTGCTTTTTTCCATTGTCGGCGTGTGCTTTTGTCATATCACGGTGACAGTAACTGCAGCCTGAGCATGCAGAGCATGTCCAGCTGGATGCCTCCTAACCAGTTGGAATAGCTGATAGGGTTAATGGCAAAAGGAGAGACGGGGGTCTGTATGACTTCCAACTTCTGCTGCTTAAGTCCTATTAAGTCATTTTAAGGGAACACCTGCCAGATTATCAGGAATGAAGGATGTTAGGATTGAATCTGTGGGTAAGACACAAGAGCCATGCTCCCTTGTTTGAAAATCTTTACTTTCATGTTGTAATTTTTCTAAACAAATAGGGCTGCTGCATTGTACCAATATATCAGATATTGGAATTGTTAAATTACTGTCCTTCACTACTGAATAATTCACAAGTGTTGTAATACCCTTATTTGACATTTTTCCCTGCCTTCTTACAGTTGAATAAATGAAACTCTTAACAATACTTGAGTGATAAATTATAGGGAAGGGTGGTATTGGGATGAAAGTCCTGCTGCTGCTTTCACTTATCAATGCCCAAAGCTGGTGATGTGCCTCTTTCTGCCTGTTTACAATGTTTTTATAGTATTAACGCTTTCTGTGATAAAGTTTATTGATCAATGAGAATGTGTGATTTTTCTAGCATCAGGATTTGGTAGTAGAAGTAATAGGTGGATTCCCAGGAATGGTGCAGTGAAACTGAAATGCAAAATTTCCAGGGAATTACTTTTTTAAAGGCAAGATAATATTACAGTACACTGAGAATCTTTAAAGTAGATCCTACTGAGTACCAAAAACCCCTCTAAGATTATTGCCAATAGTTGCTGCTGCTGTTGGGGGTGAAATAGTTGATTTAGCCTTCACTGCCACCTCGTGGTCCTTGAAGCTAAAGCATGTGATTGCTGCACAGTATCTGGTCTTCTGTTAAAAACATACGAAGCACTAAAACCTTGTTTCTGGATGCTGTTATTAGCAGCAGTTCATCCTGTCTTCTTACTCTTACTGCAGAGTCTGCTCCTGGCACTTCTGCTGAGCACTGGGAGTTGGTTTCACTAGAGTTTAGCTGGCTTCTGTTATGTTTTCCCAATAAACTGGAAACAGTGCAGTTGGTCACTCAAATTGGTGTAGAAACAACTGTTCTGAGGGTTCAGTAATAAATTAGAACTGATTTTGGAGTCAAGTGAGCTAGGTAGGGCAGGCATCCTTTCCATGTTTAACGGTCAGTGCTAGGTGTTCAGAGGGGATGTTAGTGGGTTACAATAAATGCCCTTTTTTAGAGGGCTTTGATGACTGTTCTAGGTTGCATGCTAGTCACCTTTCCCATTTCAAAGTAAGGGGGGGTTCACTTTGACATTTTTCAGATGCTATATTTCGATTACTGTATTACTATTTGAAACGAGTGGCGTGAAGGGTTTTGGTGGGAGCTGTTGATGCTACTGCCCAGGAGCGCTCAGCTACAGCGTGCCAAAGTTTTCATAAATGTTGGTTTTATTCACCTTGCATTTTGTATATTTTCTGTACTTCCAAGAACTGCATTCAGTGATGTATGATGTTGTAGAGTGCTCAAATGCTGCAGTCTCACTGTGCTTTGTGCTCTGCCCTGTTTTTTCCAGATTAGAAAGGTTAAGATTCTTTTTCTTTTTTTCCCTTTTATGGGGGGTTAAGTCTGTCCAGTCCAGCCCTTCCAACTCCAGCTCCAGCTCCGACTCCAGCTCTGACTCTGATTTCGAGCCATCTCAGAACCACAGTCAAGGTGTGTGGCAAGAAATAAAATTTGTTAAAATCTTCCTTGCATAACCTTAAAAGGCTCCATGAGAATTAGATCTGTTTGCCCAGCACCATATATAAGGCTAATGCAGTTTCTTGTATGCAGCCATGTGTTGAAGCTGTGATGCTTCAGCGAGAGAAGGCAATAATGTCACGGCGTAATCATGAGCAAGTATTTTTCTTGTTTTGGCAGTTTATGAGTAGGGTGCCTCTCTAGATTTGGTTCTCTCCCTGTTGACTTTGGTTTCTGCCTCGGTTTATAAATGTGTTTGCTGCTGCTTGATCTGTAGTGTCACCAGAATATTTCTCCTCCAATCTCATATATGTTTTATTAAAAATTATAAATGTGACATTCATCACTTTGCCAGTGCATAACAAAGCTGCTTTTTCAGATTACTCCACTGATACTCCAAAGAGATATACTGTGGCAATAGTAAATGTTCTAACCTTAGCAAGTGCTGTGTTGCTACAAATACTGTCCCTTGAGTGACATTTAAAATAGTCCCCAAACGCATGAAAAACGTGTCCTTTTGTTTTCATTTCAGAGGAGAGCGGGAGGATTTGGGGGGAGGCTAGGATGGCCTTACAGCAGTGGTAAAGTTTGTCAACTCTGCTTTAGTTTTGAGACTGGGATACGGCGTCTGTTAGCAGTATCTTTGTGCAAAATGAAAACACCGGCGCCATCTTCTTGAGAAATCTTAATGTATCTTAATAATAACCAATCCAGTTTAGATCAGGTAGCTCGGAGGGAGTTCTGCTGCACATGCCCTAGTGTTGAATTGCTTTCTCCCTCTGATCCCAGGCCCGCTGCGCTCCATGGTAGAAGATCTGCAGTCAGAGGAGTCAGATGACGATGACAGCTCCTCTGGCGAAGAGGCAGCAGTCAAAGCAAACCCAGTCAGCCGGGATTCGAGGTGGTAACAAATCGGGAAGAAAGATGTTTGTTGTCTTTTTGCCCTCCATGTTTGGTATTTTTGTGTGCCCTCCATTTGGAGGGAGAAATCAAAGGGATGGGGCTATGCGTGGAAGTGTGAGAGAAGGAAAGAAAGGGCAGATGTGTGGAGCACTTAGCACAGGGTGGGGACGCAGAGTCGATGAAAACAGCGGGGTGAGAACAGAATTGGATGAGGAGAGATCACCGGAGCTCAAAGAGGGGAAGCCACTGGGAAGTGGGATGTGTTGTGCTTGCAGGTGTTAGTGACTGAGGCCCTTAAAATAGTCACCTAATTGTCATCTTCAGATCTCTGCTGGGCTGAATGGTGTGTGACACCTTTGATCTGCAGAGATTAGAGAAGTGTTGTGGAGGCTGTCAGCCTGTCTGCTCTTCTTACTGCATATGACTGATAGAAAACCGAGAAGTCTCAGTCTTTGCTGATCGTGCATGCTGACAGTTGGTTACTTGACTCCTGTGGGACTTGGTTAACAGCTGTTTCCTGCTTTAGTCAATGGAAATAGTTGAATTTCAGCCTTCTCCCCTCGGGAAGCGCTGTTGCAGCCAAAACCTCGACTCTCAGCCTGAATGTTTGAAACCAATGCTTGGCCCAGATAGCAGCTGCAGATTTCAAATGATGCTTGTGTTCACCAAAAACAACAACAAAAAAAAATCCATTGTTGTACTCTGTTGTTATCAAGTAAACAGGAACGGAGAGACTTTGAAGGATATTTTTTAGACCTTTAGGGGACAGGTAATAAACAGTTTTTCTAGCTAATCAAAAGTAGGATACCAGCTATAACACATCTGTAGGGCCACAAGAAGAATAAGAATAAATAGGAAGCCTCAAAAGGTCACAACAGAGATACTAAATGCATTTATTTTTTTTGCCTGCGTTCTCAGTGGAGGTGTTGGTAAGCCTCTCATGCAGGTACTCGGGTGATCTTGGAAATGAATCCCCAAAATGAATAGCTGCTGTTTGTGAAGATCAGGAGGTACTTACTGAGTTGTTCTAAGGGCACTTGTGTATGAAGGAGTTGAACTGCTAGCTGTAATGTGTAAACTAAAACTCCTTGCTCTGCCTGCCCAGGGAATGGAAGATGGCAAAGGCGATGTCAGACAGGAAGAAAAAGAGAACTTGGAAATTACAGACTGATCGTTTCTCCCAGACAGTTTAGTAGTCTATAATAAAGAAAAGAATTTCACTTAACTCTGTGTGGTGCAGTTGACAGCTAAGTTAGTTTCCTGTTACCTGGTGATGCTAATTCTCCACTGCTTGTTTTTCAGACTGAGCCTTAGTGACAGTGACAGTGATAACAGCGCAGATTCCTGCCTGCCAAGTCGAGAGCCACCTCCTGGTCAGAAACTGCCCCCAACAAATAATAAGGTATTGCATCCTACATGCCCATACGATGCTACTTTCAGCCACTCTTGGTTCCTGCATTGTGTTCAGTCCATGGTGTTAGTTCTGGCTTGCACCAAATTTTTCCTATTTCATTGTCTTCATCAGATAGGTAATGTTGTGCATTCAAACCATTAAACCACCGTGTTACCTGAAGTAATTTTGGTCCCTAATGTTGATTTCTTTTACCTTCAGGCATCTGGAAGAAAAAGCCCAGAGTCTTGTAACAAGCCAGAGAAGATCCTGAAGAAGGGAACATATGACAAGGTATGCTTGAGGATTTACCTATCGTAGAACTGTTGGATGCTCGCTAACATTTCTGTGTAGAAAACAATTTGAATCAGCCCAGTCTGCTCAGATTGTTCTGCCCTGGCAGGTTAAAAGCTTGAGTATAATGAAAAACAGGTGTTGAAAGGACAGACTTTGGAGAGTGACACTGCAGAAATCGTGTCTTTTAAATAGACAGACCCCCAGATTGTTTCCGTATGCAAAATGTTAGAATAGTTTTTATTTGTTTGCCCTTTGTCTGAACCAATGGTCTGGCCACTGCTGCAGTGGCGAATGCCTCTTCATTAAAAGGCAGTTTTCATCTGCCTTTGATCTTACAAATTAAGGATTGTATGATGTACTGCTTTGCTGGTTTAGTTAAAACCTTTGTTTAATGAAATTCCCTTATTTTTGCCTCCAAGGCAAGTTGAGCGGTGTACGTGCTCCTAAAGCACGGCTAACTCGCAAGCAAATAGCCAATCCCCAAGTTGTCCAGAAAGTTCTCCCACTGATTTTTTTACGTAAAGAAATCAATCAGATGAGAGCTTAATGCTTTTCCTCTCTCTAATCATTGAGGTCCTCACAGTAATCAAAGTCTGCAGCTCTCACCTGTGTGTTTTAATGCTTTTTCAACAGGAGAATACAGCGCAGGTTAATCCATGTTAGGTCTAAGTGTGATCTTGAGATACTTGCCTCTGAGTCTTCCGCTAGCTACAAAATCTTCGACCACTAAATACTGTTAACCATAGCTGAGATGGCTTATCTGAGGCAAGGTTTGTAGGTAATAGTATCTTCTGTTAGACTACTTAATACAGATAGAAGGGGACACCCTTGAGACCCATTGAAGAGAGTGCCTGAATACCATCAGCTTTTCTAACTGTCAGAGGTTTTATAAAAGATACTGGCGCTCCCAGCAAGCACAGCATTCCGTACTGCTTAGGTGTTTTGGGAAAAATGCTTTTCTCTGTGTGAATGTGCTGGGGAGGGGTATATTTCATGGGTTTTGGTTTGGGTTTGTGGTTTTTGGTTTTTTGGTTTTTTTGCCTTGGTACAATTACTTAAATGAGCTCAGTTTTGCTGATACAGACATGAGCAACTCTGGGGCAGCTTTACAGATTAAGAATCTATCTCCTGTGAGCAATAGTTTGCCAACAGAAACTTGCCTCGTTCGCTGCCTAAATAAAAAAATAAAAAAAAAAAAAAAAAAAAAAAACCAAACCATCCTTATATAAGAACAATTAAAATGCTGAACTTGTAAATAATCCTGCATTTCCCATTTTAGTGTCTGTAAAACTACCTGGGAATACAGTGCACTCAAAGAATTTTTTCCTTACCTAAGCACAAATCATTGTTCAGCAGATTGCTGGGGTGTTGGTCCCTGAGCACTGATGCAGGTATTTTCAGGTAATGAGCAGTTTATTAGTACAACCCACTGACGAAGAACTCGCACTGAAGGTTCACCAAGATGAACTTCACCTTGTTGAGGTCCTGTAAGCTCAAAGGTTCTGACTACTTAAAGCTGGTTATGGGTGTTCATTTAATGGTGTCATTACTTAGTCTTGCTGATGGTCTTCAGACCATCTGTGTTCATGTGAAGTCTTCAGTCTCCCAGTACTTGATAAGGA
>NW_009259329.1:97967-104040 GCF_000687185.1 Egretta garzetta
TTCTCTGATCCTCACTAGGAAAGTCACTTTGGCAGTCGTACAAACATGCCACGTGTGTCACTATTTCTGTTCATGCCTCCTTTACAGGCCTACACTGATGAATTAGTGGAGCTTCACAGGCGACTAATGGCACTACGAGAGCGCAATGTGCTACAGCAGGTAGAGATCATTTGTCAGCTTCCTGGCAAGCTGTTGTATTCTGGTAATCTTTGTGTCCAAGGGTCTCAGCCGGACCCCTGTGATGCTTGACTTTCACTTGCCTCTCCTTCACGAAGAGGGTCTGGTTCACTTGGAAAGCAAAGACATGTAGAAAAAAAATAATTAGATGTGCATGCAATGTTTTTGTTGGAAAAGATACAGAAGTGTGGTTTGGGCATCTCTCCTCTGCCATCCTGGGAGCGGTCCCAAAGCTGGGCTCTCTAATTTAAAAGGAAAGAAATGTGCCCAGGTCGCTTTTTGGACTGAGCTAGTCAGGCATGCAGAAGGAGCTGGTTTGCTTTTTTGGGAGAGGATTCCCTTCATGTCGTGAGACATTCTCATCTCTGAAGCTGTTCTGAAGGGATGAGAAGAGGGCTGGATGGGTTGCTCTGTACCTGCTGGCCTTTCTGCTGTACTTAATCTTTATGGGCTCTCTGTATATATCCTTGCTTGTCTCCTCTCTGTACAGATTGTAAATCTCATTGAGGAAACCGGGCATTTTAATGTTACCAACACAACCTTTGACTTTGACCTCTTCTCCTTGGATGAGACAACCGTCCGTAAGCTGCAGAGCTACTTAGAAGCGGTAGCAACATGACGCTTGGCCTTAGAAGCAGGCTGCTTTTGAAACCAGAAATCCCGTTTATTGGTACCAGGAAACGAACCCATGGAACTAGGCCTTCTTATTCTCTTGATTCACCCGAAGCACTGCCTTAGAGAACAGCCATGCTCTATGAATGCACAGCCAGCTGCACTTTCTTGTAGGCTTCAAACAAGCGCCCGTATTGCTGAGTCTGTCCTCCCTAGCTTCATAAGTACGCTTGGGCACAGGTCCTGAGTAGAGCAAAAGATGTGCTGCACTTAGCCGCACAGTGCGACCTTTTTGGTTTTACTTCAAGAAACTGTGTTTTAAGAGCACATTTTCAGGCGTCTCTGAGATCCGAAGAAGTGTGGACGATGTTTTCTTCACCAAACCTAGGGACCAGCCTGCCTGCGGAGAGCTCTAGCGAGTCCTGTTTCCTCCAGCTCTGTGAAGAAGCGTTCACGTTGCGTAAGCAAAGATTGGCTTTTACAAAGCTAGCCGAGAGACTGATGACAGAGGAGGCTTCCCGGGGGGTCCTGCTGGTCTGCTGCAGAGGAGAGGGGACAGATTCCGGTTTTGATCACTTACAAGTTAGTTCTGCTGCGGTTCGGTACAGAGCACTGCTGTAATTTGGCTCCCGATTCCTACAGGGCATCGTTCCACGCGCAGGACCTTCTTCAGCTTCCTGCAGAGACAGTTCATGCTCTTTGAAGAGGCCTCTAGAATCTGCTGTCTCCCGCTGGGGTTTTGAGATGTCTTGTTTGTTGATCTGAGCTCCTAAACAAAGTCTCACTCCTTTCAGTCTGCTTTAACTGTAATAGGACTACAAAACTGTAAGCTGTATATTTTATATATATATTATATATATGTATGTACTGTATGTATAAGAAGGGCCTAGTTGGGTCTTATGATCTTAAGGGTGTGTTTTTCTGTTATGTTTTTTAATGGCTATGGCAGGGGAAGGGCGCTTAATAAGATTTGACTTGTTTGTTAAAATGCCTCTTGTGGACAATTTTTAGTGTATGAAAGCTGAACAGCAATCTTCAAAGCATTTTGTGCTCTGGAAGGGGCTCACCTGTCATCTTTTCATTTGTCAGTGTTTAATAACTTTGCCAAAATACGTGATTGGTTTTGTTCTATGTTCTCAAAGAGGAATCTCCTACAGTGGCCCCTATAGTAGTGGCTGTACTTTGGGAAAACCAAAACAAGGGAGAGTTTTATCTTGGGACACACCTGGAAAATGCTGATGTAGAAACCAAGTGAAGTCAGGTTTGTTTCCTCCTCCCTCTCCCGCCCTGCTGCCTGTCCAAGAAAGGGCAGGAAACGGTAAACACTAATCCAGAATCTTTCATATATTTCTAGTTAAACTAGTATTGACTTCCAAGTGTTGTCTAGGTGAGCACGAGGGAAGTCCCGTAGCTTTCATCAAAACTGTGTTACACTCCTGTTGCCTAAATTCAGTATTTTTTTTGAAGAATTGCTCAGTTTTTCCAATCAGTGTGTAAGCTTTTGCCAAATGTTAAGTGGGCTGCAGGCAGGGAGGAGCGCAGCAGTCCAGAGGAGCCCTCTGCTCACCAGTGGACCTCCCGAATGAGTGAAAGCCCCGTGTGGGAGCTGGGGGGTGGCATTGCTCCAGGGTTTGCTGTCCCTTCTCCATTATGAAATTGCAGTCCCTTGTTTTGGGTTACCCCTTTCTTTATCATGGAAATGTTGCAACTAATCAACTTAAGTGGCAATATGATGATAAGCTTGTTTGAGTTGGGTCATGTTGACCCGATTCCCATTAATTTTGTCTTTGTACCATCTTTCATGTGTCTTGTGTGTGCGTGTGTGTGTGTATATATATATATATAAAAAAAAAAAAATCAAGCTCATGCCAGGTGCAAACCCTGTCACGACAGTGATCTCAGCTGTTTTCTTTCTTGATGGACAATGCCAAGCCTGGATAGAAACCCTGTGCACAAACGTACGCTGAGAAGGTGGAGGACAGCGGGAAGAGGAGGAGCTGCGGTTCTGTCTTTGGTTGGCAGTGGGATGCACCGCGGTGGAGGACGGCGGACACAGCCCACGAGTGGCACGGACTCGCCCGGGTGCTGTGTTAGGCGTGGTGGGTACGTGCGAACTACTCATGGTCTCTGTTGGGTCTGTGGCGTGGAGGAGGCAAGCCTTGTGCGGTCGCCGCGGCCCCAAACTTGGCTCCCTGGGCGCGCGGAGAGGCCCCCTGGCACGCGGTGCCCCCGGTGAGGGGTGGGGTTGGTGACACTGTCCTGTCCCTGAAGCGGCAGGAGCAGCGGTGGTAGCCGGCCTGAGCCTGAGATCTCCCGAGGTCTTTGCCTCCTCTCTCCACCCAGGTAACTCCCCCCCCGCAGCCATTGCATCCGCGTCGCCCATCCTGGCAGCCTTTCTCCTGGGACTGTCGGTAGCCTCCAGCCGTAACCCCACGAGGGACTGGAGGTGCCACCTCCCTTCTGCCCCCTTCTCCTGTTAAGATCTGAGGCGTCACGCTGCTCCCAGCCGGTCCAAGAACGCGTGTGGGAGGGTGTTCCTGAACTTGGCTGGAAGCGCCCAGGGCTCCCGCCCGCGGCTGTGGCATCGTCCTGTCCTGGAACCGACTTTATTCGTGAAGTCTAATGAGCATTGATAGGAATTTTGTTTGGTTTTTATAAGAAGTATTTTACACCTGGATTTTTTTTAGACTGTTTATAATCTCCTTGAAAACCTGAACTAGGATTGTTCCCCCAGCAATAGTTCTTTTCCATTGTGTGCACATGCTGATTTGTTACTAAAAGGTTTCTTGCAAGTACTTAGTTGTTCTACAGAGTTGTTGTTTTTTGGGGTATGTGGTAGCGTCGGGGACCACAGGAGGAATGACTCTGCAAACAAAGAATGGTCAAATTTGGGCCTCATCTTGTGTCCCCTTCTAGTTACATATGAACGAGTTCCCTGTGTAGATTCTCTATAGGCTGGCTGAATGCTGTTCTGAACATGCCGTGTACAGGTATTTGTGGATAAAGTGTTTGTTCTTGTGTCACTCTTGAGAGCATGGATGGATATTGTACTATAGGAAGGAGGTGGCGGTGCTGCTGTCAGCATTGCTTCAGGTCCTCGAGGATGTGTAGTAGCTTGCATTGTTTAAAAAAAAAAAAAAAAAAAAAAAGAAAAAAAAAAAAAAATACCCAAAATTGACTTCTAGCCATAATGGTTTTTCCAAGGAAAATGGACAGAATTCTGTTACTTTTCAGTGTCCTTCGTCTTGTTACTGAAGGCGTGAACAAGTGCTGATCAGTCTGAAGGCTTTCAGAGTCGCTTGGAATTGAATCGTGTTGGAGGTGAGATCAGGACACGGCTTTTCCTTTGTCCTTGGCCTTTGTATTAAAGGGCAAAAGAGGGGTCAGGAGCATTTTCCTGTCGTCTTGGTCTGCGTATGTATTAAGCCTTGAGGCTTTGATTACTGACATTTACTATTAAAAAAAAAAAAAAAAATTAAAAAAAAAAAGGATAGTAAGGCTGGCTGGATCCCGAAACACCAGCTGAGGAATATCGGACACGTAGGAAAGGAGACTGGCTGTGCTGTGGTCAGGCTGAATACATGGAAGTGCAATGATTTTGCCACCAGTTCCATTGCTGTGTGCGGTGGGAGCGTCAGAACTAGCAAAGCAATTGATGCAACAATCCAGAAGCAGTTTTTGTCAGATCTTGAACGTATTTGATGGTGAGAGAGGTTTAAACTTCCCTTCCAGAGCTTGCCCTGTCGCGTTCTCTGCGAGCAGAGACACACACACCCCCCCCTCCACCGCTTCTCTCTGCTATAGCCCAGGTGCCTGGCACTCACCAGTTGGCTCGTGGCGATGCTGTAGACAACCGTTGTGCACCTTGTACGAGTATTACTTCTAAACCGACGAAAATCGATTGGTATTGCTTTCCCGGGGGCGTGAAATAGCCATCAAAAACTGACAAGATGAGTTTGCACTCCTAAAGAGAAAAAAAAAAAAAAAAAAAAAAAATGTAAGTACTTCAACTTCTAGATAATTTTTAATTGTATTTCTGCCTAGAGCCAAGGTATTAAATACCTTGTCACTTGAGGATTTTAAAAGTTGTGTTGGGAAATGAATTCTTCGCTCAGCTGTAAGAAATTCAGCTGGCCCAAGACTTAACTTCAAGATTAAAAAAAAAAAAAAAATTAAAAAAAAAAAATCATGTTTGTAATACGTTACAGGATTGTTTGTCCTGAATTTTAAACTTTTTGTTAAATTTGTGGAACTATGGAGGAATTTTCTAGAAAAAGTGAAATAAAGTAAGATGGAAAAGTAAAACTTCAAGCGTTTTTTTTTTTTTGTTTGTTGTGTTGCTTCTCCATGGACAGCTCTGAGGCTTTTCCAAAGCGCCTCGTTATTGGAATTTTTTTCCATGAGAAATAAAGAAGCCAGGAGTGCAGCTGGCTGCTCTCCAGCTCTGCCAGCCCCTTGCCTGCAGGGCTGAAAAGCAAAGGAAAAGAAAACTTGCTTGAGGCGCAGCCGGTCTGGGGACGGCTCCCGTGTCTGAGAACACCTTGGAGCTTTACGTCGGTGGCTTAAATCCTTAAATCCTGTTCCTGCCTCACGTTTGCTTTGTGTCTGGCTTCCCTGCCGTTTGCCGTGAGCGCTAGGTGGAGCGAGCAGCCCCCAGCTGCGGGTGCAAGCGCTCCCTCTGGGCTTCCGTGGCGTTTGGCGAGGTTTCCCACTGCTCCCAGGACGCGGCGGGAACAGAGGAGCGAGGCTGAGCTCAGCGCAGGCTGTGAGCAGAGCTTAAGGCCAGGAGCTCGATTCCCCTTTCCAGCTGCTGCAGGGTTGGTGCCGCTGAGGGGAGCGTCTTCAACCCCGCTATCCTCAAGGACTGCAGCTCTCCCCACAACACGACCTGAACCTTTCTGCTGCTCCCCCCCCCGTCCCCCCTGAACCTCACCGCAGAGCTGAGCGTTATTTTGCAGAAATGACCGAAGTGCTGCCACACAAACTGCAGAGTTTATTTATTGGGTGAGACATTTCCAATTCATACAGCTGAGAACACCCAGGGCTGCAGGAGAGGGGCAGCGCTTAGGATGGTGCACTGCCCACCCTGGGATGGTGCTGGAGGCAGGCGTGCAAGCAGAATTTCCCTCAGCCCAGATCAGGTACAAAGTTTGAGCTTTTCCAGTCCCAGACACTGTTAATGCCCGCCCCAGCGAGGTTTTGATTCCGGGTAGTGCACGAACAGAGGTGGTGACCTGCAGCCAGCAGCAGCCTTGAGCTGCGTTATTCCAGAGCACGGCTGCGC
>NW_009259329.1:104068-104837 GCF_000687185.1 Egretta garzetta
CGTCCCCCTCCCCCGCAGCCCCCAGGACGGACGCTTCCCTCGCAGCCCCCAGCTCCTCTGCCCCAGCCCCGCAGAGCAGAGCGGCTCCACTCGCATTCACGTCATGATTTCTTGTTTGCAAGAAGCCATTTTACAAGCAAATCCTTCATTTGTTGTTGGGATTAACAAACCCTCCAAGGCCTCGGGCAGCCTGGACGAAGCCTTGCAGAACCATTTAGAAGAGACCTTCAAGAGCTACAGGTAACAGGTGCCTTCCCACAGCTTTGGAGAAGGCCCCTCCCTCCCCCCATCATCCATCCGAGGAATTAAACGTAAAGGGCTTTTACAGTTGTTGGAACAGTTGATTGCAGACCTTCAGAAGACGTCACCTCCCTACACACACAAGGTACAAAGCCTCAGCCCCCAGCACCGGAGCTGTTTTGGGAAGCTCCAGCCAGCCTTTCTGCGATTGTGAGACGACAGCCAGATTTCACAGACCTTTGTACACAGCCTTACGCGCAGGCCCTTGCGTAAAACACCTCCGAGAGCACGGTACTTGTAACAATACAACTTACGGCTTCATTATCAACTCAAGGAGATAAAACAGACTCAAAATATTGCACAGACAAACCCAGCAAAGGTGAGGTTCCGCATCCACGCGGAGCCAGTGCGTGTAGTCACGCGGCGTTCGTCATCTGTGACAGAAGACAGTTTGCGGGTAAAGAGATTTACAGTAATCCCGATGTCATCGGCATGCGGTTAAACGTGCACCGGGGGGAGCAAAGAACAC
>NW_009259329.1:104877-106194 GCF_000687185.1 Egretta garzetta
AGTTCCTGATTGTTTTACATTCAGCTCAGGAAAATAAAAAAAACTTTGGTTAAAACATATAATACGGATTTAAGGTAAACACTGTGTTGCCCTTACAAAAAGGGCAAGACCAAAAAAAAAAAAACCACGAAGCGGAGGAGACACTCGGGAATATCTCAGCACTGAAACACAGACACAGGAAAACACGGGGCACGAACACGCCCACCACGCTGCGGTAGGAGGGCCAGAACACGTACAGTTAAGCGATTTCAGAAGGGCTGCGCGATGGCCGAGCCCCATTTATTTCGAGAGAACCCAGGGAATCCTTCCTGAAATTCCTCCTCCTGGGGGGATCGTCCTCCAGGCTTGCTCCAGTCCACGGCACAAACCTCCGCGCTACTGCCGAAGAGCGGCCGCTGTGGCGGTAGGGGGGTCCGCCTCCGCGTAAAACTGAGCGATTTGGTCTTCGTACTTCTGTGCCACCACTAATCTCTTCAGCTTCATCGTTGGGCCTGGGGAGAAAAATTAGAGCACAAGGGTGTAACGGCAACGATACCGCTTGGAGACACGGTATTGGAGCGAAGCAAGCCTGGAGGAAGGTTCAGAATGCGTGAGCAGACGTTGACTTCTAAGTTCTCGTGGCGATTAATAAAATGTCCCTCCCTTCCCCTGGGAATGGAAACGGCAGAGCCATCCTGCGACAGCGCAGAGCCAAGGGCACGCGCTGCTCAGCTCTGCTCTGCTGGGCAGAAGTGGGAATTCATCCCACCCTCCCCAAAGCCACGGCGTGGAAGAGCCGCAGCGAGGCAGGGCCGGGGGTAGCTCCGTGCACTGGGGGTCCTGGCAGTGTTGCCGGTTCAACAGCCAAGGAAGGGGTGACGGGGTAACCCCAAATGCCCCCAACCACCACTCACCAAGCTCTCCACCAAAGAGAGAAAAGTCCTTCTCCAGGAGGACCCACTTCTGGACTTTCTGAGCATTCGAGATGGCTCCCTCGTTGACTGCTGAAATTCCCTTCTGGATAGCCCCGTAGATAGCCTTGTCTTTGCTGCTGATGATTTCGGAGACCTTTGTAGCCTTGCTGCCCAGTTTTTGACAGTACTCGATAGCTTCTGGAGTGAGATCGTCTCCGGGCTCGCCTGTTTCTACATCAATGTTGCACTGCAAGACAAGTCAGAGCAGGTAACTTCATACAGCTGAACACTCATTCCCTCCTTCCTGCTAAGCCCTACAGCCCTGGGAGCTGCCCTGTCTCCTGGAGTGGCTGGAGAGCTGCTTGGCAGAGAGGGACCCAGGGGGGGGGTTGGCCGAGAGGGGGCTGGATAGGAGCCAGCAGGG
>NW_009259329.1:106489-118724 GCF_000687185.1 Egretta garzetta
CTGGAAGGGGCTGCCCAGGGAAGGGGTCGAGTCCCCAGCCCTGGGGGGATTTAACAGCTGGGCAGAGGCAGTGCTTAGGTTTTAGTGGTGGGCAGGTACGGTTGGGCTCAATGATCATAAAGGTCTTTTCCAACCAAATGATTCTGTGATGCCCCACCCTGGTACCAACTGTCCAATTAATCAACCACCGCACTTTTCACGCACTTGATGCAAACCACTGCTACAAATGAAAACTCTTTGAGGCAAAATGCAGATGGAACCCCTTCAGATCTCCACAGAGCTCATCGTCCAAATTCCTCCTGTGCTATCCCCAAGTTGATCCCTTTTTTTCTGGGCCACAGCTTTACGTCCCTGCACTCCAGCAGCACACCAAGCTGCTGGAAGTCAACCCCTGCAGCACCAGACCAAGGCAAGTGCAGCACCACCACCCCCAGGGCGCAGCTCGGCCTCTCTCACACAAGGGCGAGGAGGCTGGCCGTCCATCTCGCTAATGAGCAATTAGCCCTGTCCTGAAAAACCACCAGCCCGCAAGGTCTCTAGACCGAAGTCAGCGCAGGCCACCACAGATGGAGTTTAAAGCCAGGGTCTTAAAAAGAAATCACTTGACAGCTTGCTCCTGTCCAGGCTGCTCTGGGAGATACTAAAAAGCGGGTAAGAAAAGCAGAGGGGGCTCTTTTTTTCAGTCTCACTTTTACATCTTTGACTTCTGTTTCTTGCTGCCCTGCATGGTGCCGAGATGAAAAGCTGCCCTGAACAAGGGAAGAACCCGATCGTCTGATCAAGGGGCAATGCTCATTTTTCTCTACAGTTACAACTGCTGTTTGCAACTCGGCTGCAAGGAGTCGGACTCCACGCCGCCTCCTGTCTCTAGAAGGCACTGTACAAACGTGTCACAGTTACCTTCCTCACTGGAATGAAACCTTTACTTTAGCAAGACAGGTGGATTCCCACCCTGGTTTCCATTACCTTTAGCGTTAGAAGCATAGCGAGGAATTTTGCTTTGTCTCCGACCAACATTGCATTGCTGATGATGGGAACCGCTTCTTTTACGGCATCCTCGATTGGAACGGGAGGAACGTTCTCACCTCCTGCAGTGATGATGAGCTCTGGAAAACAGTCACATCTTGATTAACGCTTAGAGATTTTCCCTCTTCCTTCACAGTCTGAAATGACTTTATAGCTCCTTTGCATCTCCCGGATCAAATACTGGGTCTGTATCCCAACATCGGGAGAAGGCAGCAAACCAGGACTCCAGTCAGGCTCGGGGAGATGAGACTGGGGCGTGCATGCAGAGAGCGCTGCAGAAGCTGCTGTGATGCTCCAGGGACGTTTGCCGTTGCATACGAGCTGTGCATACCAGCACCGCAGCACCCTGCTGGTCACCCTAGGCTCCAAGGCGTGTCAGCTGGGACCCAAGTTGTTCAGAAACTTAAGTAAAAAGATTTACCGAGGCAAAGCAGTTTCTGGAGTTACGTGGCGCAGTACAGAGCAGAGCCCGCCTGCATTGGCTGTCTTTTAGGATTTCTTAAAGCAGCCCCTTTGCGTGACCATTTCTCTCATTTTGATGACTGAAAAACCTTGCACGAAACTGGATTTGTTTGGGGTTGGTCAAGGCCAAGACCTGTTGGAGCGGGTCCAGAGGAGGGCTACAAAAATGATCCGAGGGCTGGAGCCCCTCTCCTATGAGGACAGGCTGAGAGAGTTGGGCTTGTTCAGTCTGGAGAAAAGAAGGCTGTGGGGAGACCTGATTGCGGCCTTCCAGTACCTAAAGGGGGCCTATAGGAAAGATGGGGAACGTCTTTTTAGTAGGGCCAGCTGTGTTAGGACAAGGGGAAATGGTTTTAAACTAGAACAGGGTAGGTTCAGGCTAGAGGTAAGGAAGAAATTTTTTACAATGAGAGTGGTAAAACACTGGAACAGGTTGCCCAGAGAGGTAGTGGAGGCCCCATCCCTGGAAACATTCAAGGCCAGGTTGGATGGGGCTCTGAGCAATCTGATCTAGTTAGCAGTGTCCCTGCTCACTGCAGGGGGGTTGGACTAGATGACCACTAGTGGTCCCTTCCAACCCTAAACATTCTATGATTCTATGATTCTAAGGCGGTGGCCCAAGAACTGCTTTGCTGCCAGCCATTTTCACAGCCACATTAAGCTATTGTTTTCTTTTAGAGATTAACTAGCCGAGCTAGCCAAAACCAGAGGGACCTGGACAGGTCTGGCACCAGAAACCAAGCCGACAGAGCATTAACTACTGCTTGTGAGACCAGAGGATTTCTTCCTTACTCCGCAAACCCCCAGTGGTTTCGGAGGTCATCCCTCTCCTCCCGTCCCACACTGTGTCCCGTGCCCAGTGGCAGGACACACCACAGCCATATTCATGCTAAAAACTTCAGAAGGAGAAGTATTTAAATTTTTCTGTGCAAGCCACAAGCACGTAACTAGCAGGGGCTGAACGCATCGTATCCTAGTACCACGTAACCTCGAGACGACAAAGCGAGGGGATGCTCACCTTTAATTCTGCCGGTGATGTAGAGGAATCCGTCTTTATCATGCTTGCCAAGGTCACCCGAGTGCAGCCAGCCGTCTTCATCAATCGCCTCTTTGGTTTTCTCTTCCATGTTCAAATAGCCCATGAAGATGTGCCTTCCCGAGAAGCAGATCTCCCCGTTGCCATCTCCATCTGGCTTATGAATCAGTGTTCGGCAGCCGGTGACTTCCTTCCCACAGCTTAAAGAGAACACAAACCCAAACCCATAGCATTAGTTTGTTGTTTTGTTTTTGTTTTTTTTTTAATTCAGTAGCTGAGCAGGGTGAGATTAGAGCAGTACCCTCGCAAGCTGAAGTGTTTGAACAAAGCCGGGCAGCTTTTTCTTACAACTGCTTCAGCAAGGACCTTAGAAACTTCAAAGGCATCTCCTTACATAAGGGGAACTACAGGAAAAGCTGTTGCTGCAGAGAGCTCGGTGCTCACACACCTGGTGTTTTCCACTCATTGTTCTCCAACACCTGAGCTTGGAATTAGAAGATTTATGTCCTTGGCAGCAAACTTTTACCAATGGTGGCATCTACTCTGCAGAGTGAACCCACAGGGACTGACCAAGCCACTCAAAACAGCAGCACAGTCTTACTCCGGTTATTCATTCGACATTAAAGGGAACTGTAGGCTAGAGTTCCCAATTCTTCCCTCTGCCCATCAATCCCTTGCTTCCTCCTCAGTTCCCAGAGAATCCAGGTCAAGTCAAATCTAAGTAGCACTGCTCTTGCCCTTGGCAGATCTCTTCATCTGCAAGATCCGGCCAAAGGAACGGGCTCCCTAGCGACTCTTTACTGGCAGCAAGACTCAGGATGAGCTGCCTCGGGCGAGCTGGGCATGCAAGATGCAGGAGAAACCTTAGAGCAACTCTCCCTCCCAGCCAGTGGTGCTCTGCTCACAGGAAGATGCTTACCTGGTAAGCTTGAATGCATGAGGTAGAGAGATCGTGTGAGGCCCAGAGCTCTCGCTCATGCCGTACAGCTCAAACACAGGAATGTTCAGACTTAAAAAAAATTCCAGCGTCTCTCTGGTAATGGGAGCAGCCCCCGTGTAGCACTTTGTGCACCGGTCCAGCCCGATGGCCTTTCGCACTTTCTTGTACACCAAGTGCCTGGCTAAGCGGAAGTTCACCGGGACGTCAGAATACCTGTAGGAGAAAAAGGGTTCCAAGATCTCGGTCACCAAGTAGAACTTCTCGCCCTTCCTCCTTTCATATTCCTCCTATTTTAGTTTATTCAGTAAAAAAAAAAAAAAAAAAAAAATATATATTTCCCCCTCCAGCCCTTGCTGCTCACCCTCTGGTCCAAGCGCTACCTTTGGCTCTCACTGTCCATTAAGTCTGGCCCGTTACATGGGATGTCATTCCTGACCTGACAGTAAAGTTCTCCTAATATTTATAACATCCCTTAGGTGCAGCTCATAATTACCCATTCATCCGCTTCAGGTTGGTTTGCAACCCAACTCCCTTGGCCCACGATGCCACTTTTCTTCTGAGTGCTGACGATTTTGCGCCTATGGATTTCATTTTTTCTTCCATTTTTTCCCAGACACGAGGAACTCCCAAAAAAGCCGTTGGCCTCACTTCCCGCAGGGTGTCTACCAAGGTGCCCTGAGCGAAGCAAAATTTAACACAGCTTTCAGAAGTGCTTCACTGTAGACTTCAGGTCAGCACTGGTCATGGGTCAAAGCTTAGGACTCTGCCATTGGTTTTGAGGAATTGCTCAAGGAGTTGCCACCAAGAGAAAGGAACCCCAGGAGCATTCAGGTGGCACAGTGGTTTTGAGAAGACAGCAAGGGTCAATGCTTTCAGTGCCAGCGCCGACCCAGTGCCGAGAATAGAGTTGTTCTCTTATCAGGACACAGATTTAACAGCATTTTGCAATGTGGACAGAGCAAATACAAAGCTGTTGCTCAACCAAGCTGTTGGGGTGGAAAACTGGTGTCAGGTGAGACACCAAGAAGCTCCCAGTTGTGAAGTGCTTGGTCAGCTCATCCTGGCTTGCAATGCAGAGTCAAAAGGCAAAGGTCAGAGCAGCTATATTTGTCAAACCAACAGACCCTTAAACAGGAGCAGTCGGTCACTACACAAATAAACCCAGCTAGCGTGGCTTTCAGAGTCACGAGGTACGTCAGCCACGTTCGTCTCAAAGCACCCACCCCAGCTGCAGGCAGGGGGATGGGTGCAGGATTTTTATTCTCTCATGTTTTTACCTTTAAGGCATCTGGTTGAGCAAAGAAAACTTGGACACCGAACGTCATTGCCGACCAAATATCTGACATCTGTGCAGCAATGTGGCTGAGGGGCAGATAGCTGACCACCCGCTCCTGCTTTTCGTTAGCATCCGTCAGCATTATGAAACGCCCGGCCGCCGATGCCGTCCACGTCAACTGTAACAAGAACCACAAAGGGTAGGAAGCGACGGATCTTCCGAGCAGGCACAACGCAGAACACGCGGCTCACGAAACAATCGGGTGTTGTTTTCAGCTGATCCCTACCCTCCCTCAGCACCCACCTAAGGTCGCAGAATGGGCATTTATACAAATCCATACTTACGTTGTCGTGACTGAGCATTACTCCCTTTGGCTGTCCCGTTGTCCCCGAGGTATATATTAGTGTGCAGCACTGGTTAGGCTTCTGCGACTCGATGATTTCATGGAGCTGAGTATCTGGGATGTCTTTGCCAAGGTCCATGAACTCACTCCACTGTACGTACAAGAGAACAGCTCGATCACTTTGTAGGCTATCGCTCACATGTGAAATTAAAGCCTTTGCTACACATGAAGAGAAGGAAACTGTTTGTTTCCCATGTCCAAACCCTCTGGCAGAATCTGGGAGAGGTTGTAAATATGCACTGTCAGCCCCACAATGTTTTCTGGCTGCCACAAGAGGCATGGCAAGAAGGGGAAAAGGAGACGGATCCACGCTGAGGGAGCTTACTAGTTCTGTAGCAACCCTGGTGTTCACTGGGAACACCGAGCTGGAGCAACCGTGGGACCCGAGGCTGCCTGGCAGAGGTCAGTATGCTAACACCCTCCCTTACAACATGGATTATCGAGGTTTGAACAACAGTAGACAGCTACTGCTCCAGCGAGGCCAGCAATCCCTCCCTAAAACCAACATGAGCTCACATGACGACAGTGGAAGCTCACGTGGAAGGTGACGGCTGCTTGCAAGCCATCAGCTAACCACAGCTGGTATTTACAAGCCATGAAGATGCCCAGTACTTACAGAGTACAGATTTGGTCTCTTCTCTTTTAGCTCTTCCCCGTACTGGATAATAGCTTTCAGATGAGGTAGTTTATGCTGAATCTGGGTTAAGAAGGGAGATTCGTGAGAAGGAGCAAATCCTGCCTGTCCCTTTTAAGCCAAAGTAACCCACCACTTCACATGCTGCTTGCCATTTTAAGGAACACTAAGAGAATCTCATCTCTGTTACTGAAAGAGAACAGGGAAGCTTCACTCGAGACAGAAATCATTTGGCCCGGGATGTTGCCGGACAACTGAGGGGATGCTCAACTGTTCATTTTGGCTTCTCATATTTTAAGCTCGAGGCTTCGCTAAGCTGTGGAACCACCATTTAACCTCTCGTGAGATTCAGTGCTAGTGACTGCTCATCTGGCTCCAACAGGGAGCACACCACGTCGGCTCCATCAGTGCACCTCTGCTTTCAGACCCAGCATTTCCCTCAGGCATTATTGTGTGACAAAAGACTGCACACCAGGCCACAAATCTGCTTTTCGGACAACATTACCCTCCCAGAGCATCCACCCTCCCACATCTGTCAATAGGACGCTGTAGCCCCACACCATTAAAAAAAATATATATATATTTACTTCTAAGATTTTCTGCAGCTGTTTCTGGTTTTCTACAACCAGAATGTTCGCACTACAGTTCTCTGCTACATAATGACAGGCCTCGGGAGAGTTTGTAGTGTAGATACCAACAGCAAGTCCCCTACGAAAGAAAGGGAAAAAAAAAAAAAAAAAGAAAAAAAGCCAAACATAGAATTAGAGGATAAGCAGAGTTGCTGGCAAAATTCAGACCATTTCAAACTTCAACAGGGGAAAAAAAATTAGGAAGAATATCTCATAAAACAACAAGAAGCAGAGGGCTTAAATTCCAAGAGCAAAGGCTCTGTTCTGGGGCATGGGAAATGTCAGAATGGTGCAAGGGACCAAAATGTCTCAGGTGGACGGCGGCTATCAAAATCCAGTGCTGTGATTCTCTGGCATTTCCCATCATGTTTTTAATCACCGTGCAAGTACGTGTGCTTCTGGATTAACCTACTGTTCATCTTATTTTGAGAGAAGCACCTGGCTAAAAAAAAAAGATATAATTTTTGTCTCATTAATTCATAATGAAGTAAAGAGAGAGTCTGGATTCTAGCTATCTTTGACAAATTCAAATATAAGTAGTTGGGTTTGTTCTTGGGTTTTTGTGCTTTGTTTTGCTGTGTTTTTTTTTTTTAAATCAAAACCTGCTTCTCATGTGAATACTGAAATTGCTATCTGAATGCAGAAGCAAAATGCACATCAAGAGACAACACTCATTCTTACCCTGCAAGGATAGCTCCAATGTCGGCAATAAACCACTCTGCAGAATTAAATCCCAAGATGCACACGCCATGGAAACGCTCTAGTCCCAGCTGTAAACAAGGGGAGATTTCAGCAACCTTGGTTTATTTCCTTTGAAGAATGCTCAGAGTTAATGTACAGATCTCGATCTCTGCTGCGAGCACAACGTCAAGGGAAAAGCTCACGCTATTATAGATGGTAATTCACACCGAGAACCTTCCCAAGACCTAACAGAACCAGTTAAGTTCAGACACTGTCCCCCTTTATCAGCAGGCAGGAAAAAAAGGATTTCCTTCGGCCTGCAGTCCGTATGACTGATGCTAATGGTATTGTACGACTGCGGTCCAGGTAGTTTGCAGCCCAGGTAGTCAGCAGTTCCCTCTGGGCTGGGAATGAGAAGGTAAGAGGTTAAGTTAGACAACACCTCCTGAGACATTTAGTCCTTTAGTCCAGGTCAGATGTATCAGGTATCAATAATGACAAGAGCATTGAGCCCCAATGACAGCAGTGCTTTGCTATGAAATTCCAGCTGTTCAAGTCCCAGCCTTTAAGTGTCCTTCAGCCATTCTCTGGTTTTGTCCCAGACTCGAGCATGTACCTCATCTAGTTAACGGCGTCCCTGCTCGCTGCAGGGGACTTGGACTAGATGACCTCTAAAGGTCCCTTCCAACCCAAAACATTCTATGATTGTCTGTAGACTGGAGGATCCCACCACAGGAGTAAAACCAGAGCGGCCTTAACTTCAAGAAATAAGACTTCATAATGACAACAGTAAGTACATGTAATGTTGCTTTCTCCGAGTGTCTTAACTCCCGACAGTACAGGCAAAGGCTCAGCCAGTTTGGACACTGAAGCCTGACTCATAAGCATCCCTTTGAGCGGCTTCTTAGGAAGATTAAAATTTCCATGCCTCACAGGGGGTGTTGTCCAGGTTTGACATACACCACAAACACCTCTCTTGAAACGTTTCCTTACACACTTTTTCTTAGTTGAATGTGGAAGCAACTTGCAAGAAATTCAAACAAAACCACTGTGGTAATTACCAAGCTGTTCATGGCATGTTCAGGTATTTCCCTGGCACTTTAGCACTCGCTCAGAGAATCTGTAGGTTTAAGATACAGTTGACCACAGGCATTTGCAAACTGACTGAATGGGAAGGAGGAGCAGAATTCATCCAAAGCTTACCTTCAGAAAGCTTTTTGCTGCTTTCCAGCACTCATCATAGTACATCTTATATGTTAGTTTTATCCACTGGCCGCCCTTCTTGGATGCAAGGGCATAATAATCACCGTATTTACTAGCAGCTTCCTGGAATAGCTCATGAACGGTCTTTGGTGCCTCACTGCCTATGCCCTGCTCATCCATCCTCAGTCTGACCTCTCCATCTCGCTGTGTTGTCCACACACTGGAGGCGGGAGGGGAAGAGGCTGGTTTGAAAGAAAAGCGTTCAGCATCTTATATTTAGAAATCGCTTGCTGCCGTAACAAAGACACAAATACAAGTATCAAGCAAATGAAAGCAATACTAATAACCCCCCCTCCCCCCTTTTCTGACCTTTTATTAGAATCACAGAATGACTGAGGTTGGCAAAGCCCTTTAAGCTCCCCCAGCCCAACCGCTCCCCTACCCCTGCCATCCCACCCCCAAACCCTGGCCCTCAGCACCGCCTCTGCCCGGCTGTTAAATCCCCCCAGGGCTGGGGACTCGACCCCTTCCCTGGGCAGCCCCTTCCAGCCCCTGACAGCCCCAAGGGGAAGGAATTGTTCCTATTGGCAAGTTTGCCATACAAGTCCCAGTATTTTAGACCAGACCTAATAGACGAAGCCTCTAAAAGCACTTTTTTGTTAAACATTTCCTATTTACACCCCCCTCTAACCTGCTTTGCTGCCCTAAAGCTCTTGCACTGGTAACGTGGCAGCTTCCTGCAACAGTCACATGCCCTGTGCTTTTTCTCTCTTTTTTTTTTTTTTTTAAGGACTGACAGCAGTGCATTATTACCTGATAGATAAGCATCAGGCAGTGGCATTACCTATTCTACTCCTTGAAGCACATCTGTGCTTTAAAGTCAAAGTTCAAGAGGCTTCTGGACAGACCATCCTGCAATTTGTGTTTCTTCTTCCATTCTTACGGCTTGATAAATTCCTCTCTCGTTTTAATCATGATTTTATGCAGACCACAGTAGCTAAAAAACCCTTTCCGCTTACCTTTGAAGCCGAGAGTGTCTTTCTGACATCCCTCTGTCTTAGTATCTTCAACTGTCTCGATGTTGTGGACCTCAGCAGTTCTGCAAGGCAAAAGCAATTAGCCCTGGAGAGGCTTTAGCTGCAGAATGCCTTAAGCATGCTTGCTCCATCACTTAATTACAGTAGCCCCTGGATGTCAAAGATCAGTGGTTCCTGATGTCCTGCAGGTGACTTTATGTTTCTAGCCTGCATGGCAACGAAACAGGTCCCTCTCAGAGTGTGCAAGCTGTGCCTGCACTGCCTTTAAACACAGGTACGTTGTCCAAATTGCAGCTATCATTTCAGATAAGCCGCAGAAGAATCCATAAATATGTCACCCAGAAAACAGCGATAATTTAATACCACTGGTCCGCTCCAGGTGCCTGAAACAAAGAGACTACAGCGGTGGGGAGGAGGGGGGCAGGAAGGGGCGCGGGGGTCTGGTGCTTATCTCCTGTCTGCAACACGTGAGCCTAACGATGGGGAGGCCCCAGGGGCCTCGCTCCCATGCAATACAGAGATCCTGAGCTGGTCACGCCATGGGGAAACCCAGAGCTTTCCTGCAGAAGGCCAGGCCAGCTGAAGAGCAGGAAATTGCTTTAACAGGAAATCTTGTTCTTAGGTGTTCCTGATAAAAGTTATCATGTCGGGCTCGCACCAGATGTTTGTGAAGAAATGGCAACAGGCACATGCCCCATCTGCTTCAGCCACGCTCCTCCCCAGGAGCTTGTCCCACCGTGCCAGCTGGAAGTTGCCCCTTTTCTTTTCATCCTTGCAAGATCTGGTGAGTTGCCACCTGCCCGCGCTCGGTGTTCTTCCTCCATCCCTTTCCAGGACGGACTTTCTCACAGCCAGAAGTGGTGAGGATAAGCAATAACCAAGTCACAAGTCCCCCTTCAGACCACAGGTTGGAAACCAGACCCTGTGAGATTTGGTATTCGAGTCCCTGTGCTCGCTGGGACTCGGATTCCCTCATCCTTGTAGGGAGCACTGCAAGGACATCCCACCCTCCAACCTACAGGCAGATGACACTTGTTCCCCTACCCTGGGCAATACCATCAGCAGAGCGCTACGGTCCAGGTTTTAGTCGACCCAAGATTATATTCCAGAGAACCAAAATTCCCATCTTGCCTTGCCAAACAGCCCTCCCTGGGCCCTTCACTCCAGGCCATCACGAAGGTGTTCGTTTCTTCATGCTGGTGCTAGGTGTTTCCCCATAGCAGTGTTTGGTGCAAGGTTCCTCTTTAGCACCCACCCCTGGGTCTTCTAGAAGGGCTGCAGGCCCCTGACATCACAACAGCCCCAACCCTCTGCAGGGGCAGCTCTGGGGCAAAAAAGACGCCCCAACATCCCTGCCCGTCACGATCAGACCACACCTGCACACAGGCAGGAGCTCCCCTGGTCCCATGCAAACTCCTCAGCCAAATCCAGGCAGGACTCCCACCCAGTCCCACATTTTCTTCCCTTTCTACCAGACTGAAGAGAAGACGGCAGCACAAGGCACTGCGTGGATTTCAGCCTAAGGGATAAATCGCTTCTGGTTTATGTTTGCTCTCAGTTTCTAGGGGACAGTCAACTATTACTGCTTTGGGCGTACGGTAAGGTTTAAGGCACAGAGGAGATTTGGCTGCTCCAAAAGCAGAACTGCTTCTCCTAACCTGCAAGCCAGAAACCAGAGGGAAGTAAATAATATTATTTTTTCTTTTACTTCCCGCAAAGTGATTACAAGATGTTTCCTATTACACATTTCCTCCTCATTATTGAGATCATTTTTTTCAGCACAAATGAATCCTCCGTTGCAACAGTTCTGCACCGTTTCTCCACCAGCTTTTACGATCAAAGCATGCAAATGACCCAATAATATAAGCAAAAAAGCCCCAGCTATTTCCCTTACAGTGAATCATCTTTTTCTCCCCCTTCCTACATGTAATTCAAATGCAGCCTGAAAAAAAGAGTTGGTAAAGAGTTTTTTGTCAGCTACATCCCATCACCTGGTGGGGAGATGTAGACCCTTAAGGACTAATCTGCGCTTTAGTAAGATGCTGCTTACATTTACAGACGGACTAAGAGGAGTTTGATAAGAAGCACACAAAGGATCCCCTCCTTGCTTGGTGTTCTAAGTATTTGATGGGTGCCCTCCCAATTACCCGGAATTAACGATTACGCCAAGTTCCTTTATAAGAGGTGATCTTTCCACCTATGCTGATTATTCTACCCTTCCCGTGCTTTAAGTTTCTATTAAATGCATGCTGCTTCAGGCTGGGTACTCTGCGTGGTAGCGATGTGCAGCAAATTTAACTCTGTTCCTCTTCATGTGAGGAGGGGAGATTGTAGCTTCAGCTTTTGGATTTGGGAAGTTGTTAATGAATGTTTGAAATTTCTTCCCCCCAAAAAAATCTTAATCTGCGTAAATGTGCTAGAATGCAAACTGCATGCTGTGTGCACGGGTCACCACAGAGAAAATAAAGCCTTAAACTACACAAACCTAGTTGCAGTGTTGAGCCGTACATCATCCAGGGACACCTCGAAGCTCCCTTGAGGATCTGAATCAAAATAAGCCACGGGGACCGGTTCCGCGAGTGCCATACGTGCATCTGACTCACACAGCATTGTCCCTGCAAAAACAGGTTTCAAGAATTAGAACACAATCAAGCGCTACGGTGAAATCAGACGCCTCTGATGCAGTGATCTGACCAAGGCAATCCCGAAGCAGGCATGACTCGAGACCGCTGTATCTACGTGAAACACGGGGAAATTCTAACAGCAGAGGCAGCGCACGCCGCATCGTGCTCGCTTCATTCGGGAAACCTGATCGGCGGTAGAGGATACGTCCGTTCCCACATCCAAAAACAAGCATGACCATTCCCGCTCTGAAAGAGCACCCCGAGCCCAACCTTTTACATTTTAC
>NW_009259329.1:119444-121423 GCF_000687185.1 Egretta garzetta
CCTTCCGCTTCCTCATCTCCGCAAGGACACGTCGCCGCTCATGCCACGCTCTGCGACGGGCTGCAGCTCACCAGGCAAAATAGTTTAATTCACAAGCAGCTGAAAAAGGGACGTCTCCAAAAATCCCATCTCTGAAGCTCCAAGATAAATCAGCAGACCTCACCCAACACCCCTTTCTAGGCTAAAACACCAGAGCGGTTTATTCTGGGGTTTGTTTTTATTATTTTTTTTTTATTTTTTTTAAGACAGCAGCAGTGAGGAAAAGGGCATTATCTCTACAGAGCAGCCCAGTGCTAGGAGCAGCCACCCAGACCTGGGAACCCGGGGTTTAGTTCCCTCCCCAGCCTGGAGGAGCTCACACCCACCCCAGAGGAGCGAGCCGGTGACTGGATGGCACGGTGCCTGCTGGAGGTGTCACCACGGTGCCTGCTGGAGGTGTCACCGCCGCCTCTCTTGCTCAAGGAGGGTCCTCGGCAGGAGGTGAGGAGGCACGTACCCACGTACCGTAGAAGCTGTCATCAGGCCTGACCCCCTTTCGCAATACTGTACCCATGTTCCTTCCCAACGCCCCACAACAAGGAGCTTAAGGCTCCCCCGCCTCCCTGAAGGAAGCTTTTCTCTCTGCGCTAATTACAGCCTTTCTCTTGCCGTCTGCTCTGGAAGGCAGCAAGAAAGTTTCAAGGGAAAGGGTGGAGGTGTCCTCATGCCAGCGATCTCGCAGCACGGCCCAGCAAGCTCTTGGATGGCAGAGGTTGGCTGGCAACACGTTGGGCAAAGAAAAGCAGAAGTCTCATCTCCTGGACATGCATTTCAGCTGGCAGGCTGCAGGTTTGTGCCCACCCCCCGGTCACTCAAGAGGAAAAAGAGCTTCAGAGCGGAGACCAGAGCTGCGTGCTGCCCTGGCTGCGCTGTGCACATGCTCTTCACCAAGACCCCCCTGCACAGGGCAAAACCCCGACAGCAGGGTCTCACGCTGACGGGTGCTTGGCTCCCGAGTGTGGACACACCAGGGTGCACACCCGAAAATGAGGGACACGAGGCCACACAGCTTTAAAGTCCAGGGCCACACAGCAGGACACCGCTGTCACCAGCACACCCAGTGGGATGGGTTCTTCAAGGAGAATCGTGATGTTAATGCCACATGGCCCTCAAAACAGCAGCAGAACTTTTGGAGCACCCAGGCACACTTGCACCATGAAACAAAGCTGAAGCGCGAGCACAAACAGAACCCGGTTGTGCAAGTTCCCTTGCGAACAGCAGGCCACAGGAATCCCAAGTCAATGGTGCATTTTGTGTAACAAATTCAGGGTAGAAACAAAAAAATTGCCAATATATACGCTCCCTGGCTCCACTGAGCGCTGCAGCAAGCCCCATCCTTCTCTGGAGCTCGGTGCCAGCACCAGCCACGCTACACAAGCCACTGGAAAACACACACAGGCTCACCAGAGCCAGGCTTAACGCTCGCGGAAGCTCACCAGGGGTGAATGGGATCAGGAACGATCCCCTCCTGCCCCATGCTGCTTCCAGAGGAGTTAACACACCACGGCCCGGTTCAAGAAGGATGAGGAGCTACTGGAGAGTAGCCGTTGTGGTTTTGGCAGCTCCTACGCCGCTCTCCGTACTTTGTCGTTAGGGGATCTCGTCACCTAAACAAAGCATTTCTAACATTGAAAGCAATGCTGGTTTTATTTAAGGTTTACAGTCGCCAAAAGCCTTTGAGACTTATGACTTGACAGGCTGAGCTTTAGTTGTTTCAGGGAATTTCTAACTGATTGGAGATGAATCTCACTGTCTTTTTAAAGAGTGGATTTTAGCACGCTGTTTTGCACCTGCATTCGACAGGCACAATTTAAAGCGTGCAAGGCCAGGAGCAGGTTTGGCTGAACAACAACAGGCAGGAGCAAAAGGGAAGAGCCCTTTTGTCTAAGGAACCTGACCCAGCCCAGCTGCAGCCTCCTGCCTCTGCCGGGTGGGGAAAG
>NW_009259329.1:123192-124900 GCF_000687185.1 Egretta garzetta
CTGTCCTGTGCCCCCTGCTCTGGGTGAGCCTGCTTGGGCAGGGGGGTGGGACTGGGGGATCTCCGGAGGGCCCTGCCAACCCCAGCCATGCTGGGATTCTGTGACACACCACAGACCTCCAAGGCCGTGAAGAACACACACCCAAACAAAAACCTGCTGGAATAAACCTCCCTTTTAATTAAGCCTGTGCGACAACTTAAGTCATTTAAATACAAAGCGTCCCCGGCTTTGCGGCAGCACGGCACGTCCTAGAAGGGGAACATGGTGAACGATTTCATTTGAAACTGCTGCGGCGCTTCACTGACAAAACAAAATAGAAGTTTGGCTACGTGCAAACGCGTGGCACACAAGGGGGCAGGAGCCAAGGTTTCATTTGTAACAGGCTCCGAACGCGCCTTTACTTAAAACACACGCAGAGCTCCAAAAGCATCCGTTCAAATTCAAGTTACCGCATACGTTTGTCAGCCAGCCCAAAGTTCTCCAGCACCGGCCACTCTGCTTCCTGCTGCTGATTTATTTTCCTTTTTACCGGTAAAGGCACCGCATCCCATCCGGCCCCATTTGCCGCGTGCAGATCAGCTCTAGGAGGATGCCACATTGCCTCGCTGCCTTGCCGCGCTTCCACCAAAACTGAACGTTGGCCTTTTTGTTCCTTTGTCTTCTTGAAAGATTTATCAGGTGAGGAAGCAGAGGCTGAGCAACTTCCTCCTTCAGACAAATCCCATTTTTAAAAGCGCAGCGATAAAAACTTCCTAGGCACTAAATGTTTTCTCCTGGGCAGTATCACCGAGCACGTGTCAGCCTACGGCGGCGCTCGGGAATTATCCGATGCTCCCCTGAGGCAGGAGCAGGGAGAACACGAGGAAAACCAACCCCAAATCCTGTCAGGATGACGCCACGCCGAAGATCTTGAGCGAGCGCCGTGACTGCAGGTGGGCGTTTTGACTCCAGCACGGCGCCTTCGGCGCTCAACCGGGGCTGCCGACAGACCGTGGCTGTGTCGGCCGGACCCAGGGCTCGCCCGCACCCGCAGCTCCTCGGCCACGCAGGCCACCACGTAACTCGCCATTCTATATTTTATACAGATTGCCTGGGAATTCACCCAAAACGTCACGGTGTCCTGGAGCAGCGAGGTGACTCACCAGGAGGCTGGGTTCGGTTCCTCTTTCCTATGCTGCCCTTCCACCTTACGCCGCTCGTTTGCCCACGGGTGGGAAATCCCCTCACGCAGAGCACGGGGATGGGGTTTTGGAGACGCATCACCCGTGTTCCCGCCAGCTCCCACACCGCCACGGCTCCACCGCTGCCTGAAGCCCAGCCAAGCTCGCAGCCGGCGGCACCAGAGCATCCCCGAACGCTCAAGTCACCTCACGCTACTTCGGCGCCCGTACCCGGGTGGGAGCGGGGACAGCCGCCCCCGGGGAAGGGCCGGGCCCTCTCCTCCATCACCCGCGCTGCCCCAGCCCACGGCGCTGCTCCCCTGACAGGACGGGTCGGCCCCAAACGGGCCGTGGGCTGATTTAACCAAACCCGCGGTATTTCAGCCCCGTTAGCCAGGCCGCCCCACGGGGGAAAGCCGCATCACGAGAAGCCGGCTCGGCCGTTGGCGGAAGGATCCGCTCCTCAGTGAAAGAGCAAAACCCACCCGAGGCGGGGGGGCTCGGGTTCAACACCCACGCCGGCCCCCCCCCGGCCTCGCTGCCCCCCG
>NW_009259329.1:125684-126620 GCF_000687185.1 Egretta garzetta
AGGGCCGGGCGCGCCCAGCGGCGTTACGGGCGCGAGCGGAGGGCGGTTCTGGCCCTGGCGGGGACATGGTTACCAGAGGCGGGGCCGAAGGTGTGGTCTGGTGTCAGCTCCACCATCTCCTGCCCTCCCTGGGTCTCGCTTATTTAAACTGAAGTCCCATGGCATGGTTTTTAATTTTTTTTTTTTTAAAGGTTACCGTCAGTTCTCGGTTGTTTCTACCTGATAAAGTTGCAGAAAAGTCAGAGTTTTGTTTACCCTCTTAGCAAAACAGCTGTATCCACCAAATGAATTTTCCTGGTGCAGACCAAGAATTCCCAAACACTGGGTTTTTTTCCCTGCAAATACTTCCCCCCACCCCACCCCTCCCCCCGATACTCCCCACTCACACAGGGCGATTCACGCCACTAAGTTGAGCAAACCTACGGAATATGTCATGAGAGAAGCTCCTGCCAGAAGGTCAGGGCTGCAGCTGGAGCAGCAGAAGGCCCAGAGGACAGAACAGCACCGAGGATATTTCAGCTGCAGAACCGCAACAGCACAGTGAGTCAGTGACCACTGAGTCAGCCCCAGGAGCCCTGCACAGTGCTGCCTGCAGGTCCAGGCACCCAAGGGTTCTTGCCTCGTCGGCTGTTTGCTATCTCTTGCAGTCTGAGCCTTCCCTTGCAGCTCCACTGCACTCCCTCCCTGCCCCAGCTGTCTCATCTGCTCCTGTCTGCAGCCTGTCCAAATCCCTTGGACGACTCCCTTTTGATTCAGATGGCAAACTTATTCTGAAAAGCAAGGATAGAATCATAGAATGTTTTGGGTTGGAAGGGACCCCTAGAGGTCATCTAGTCCAACCCCCAATGATACAAATGGCATCTGGAAAGTCAGGAAGATCTGTAAACTTAGCAGATCTCTAACCTTCTTCTTCCAGTCTTGCCTTGGTCACTAGCA
>NW_009259329.1:127270-130864 GCF_000687185.1 Egretta garzetta
GGGACCCCTAGAGGTCATCTAGTCCAACCCCCAATGATACAAATGGCATCTGGAAAGTCAGGAAGATCTGTAAACTTAGCAGATCTCTAACCTTCTTCTTCCAGTCTTGCCTTGGTCACTAGCCAGTACCTGCTGTGCTGACCGCTTAATTCTCTGCGAACCAAGAAAAGATCCAGTGGCACAGCCCAAAGGTTAACTGAAGTGGCAGGAGTAACCAGTTCTATTTTTGGCGACGCCCTGAGCCAACAAATTACCTTGGGCAAGCTGCTTTTTTTGTGCTCCCAGTGGCCTTGTCTATCAAGCCAAGGTTGCATCACTACCGAGATAGATGTCACCCTGTTTGCAAAACTCCCGTCGCTTCTGGGACCAAAGGGGTTACTGGTGAAGGACCAGACAAGAGCAAAGATAAGCACAGATGGTGCTCGGGCAGCTCTGCCACGGGGAGGAGAGGGACCATTCTGCCTGCGGAGGATCAGCTTATACCTTGGCAAACTACAAGAACCCTTATTATTGACTGGCAATAGCACAGCCCAGCCCTTTTTAAACAAACATGGAGTTGTTTAATAAGCTTGAACTAGCAAGTGTAGCAGAGTGACTGAACTCTTTGCCAAGTATCACCTTTGCTGGCTCTATACTTACTAGCAATTAACTCGAGTGGGGTCCCAGGGTTCTCACTTTCTGAGGCACCAAGAACAGAGAGGCCTAAGAAGCTCCAGAAAATATTAACAGAGCAGGGAATCGCCCACCTGGGGTGAATTTTAGCAATGGCTGGCTTGGCCTGGAAAGCCTTTGCAGGTATCAGTTGCTCCAGTCACCAGCTCATGACTGATCTTACTGAATTTTCATGCCACGGAAATTGCAACCAGCATGAATTATGTGTATTGGTACATGGCATGGGGAAGAGAAAAAAGCATTAAATACTTGTCTTAGTCCTCACTTGTTGGCTACAGGGAGGAGAGAGGCAAGCGAAGAGAAGTGTGATGGTATCTACTGTCTGCATAGACGTTTTCAGTCTCTGGGACTTCAAAGGGACTAAAGGCCGGTTTCTCATCTGGTGCCAATCAGCCCAGCTCTGCAGCAGCAGCCGTGCCCTGTGGCGTGCTTCCTGCCAAGATCAACATCCAAAGCAAAGCCGCCTGTGTTACAGTGGAGGAGTGGATAAGCAAGCATAGTGCCTTGGCGTTTGGCGCTGTAAAGCAGACCTAACAATTGAAGTGCGTTGTCCACGTTAGACTGTTAATATAGATTATCCAAACAAATTTTCAAATCCTAGTATAAAGTTAGAGTTTTAGTTCGACACGGGTTTGCTGAACTGTCACATCTGCTGCCCCTAGAAAAGGCAGGTCACGAGGCATGAGGAGTTCTTGGTTACAGAGTCTGACTGTGGACCAAGCTTCCAGAAGATACCAGGCAAATGTGGACTATTCAAGAAATGCTAAAAAACCTTCCCCTTTGAAGATGCCTTTCCATTCCTGAGTCACTCTTAACAATTGAAGTTTGACATCACCTTTAAATTGTGCTTGTGACGGGAGAGGGGGAAATGGCTGGGGGTTAAGGAGCCTCAAGCTTTGTTGATAACACAGGCTGGACCTTGAAGGGAGGACCAAAACCTCCGCAGAATCCATTTTGTTCATGTTGGTAAATTTTATGGTGAGGATACCCAGATATTGCAGCGAGCTGAAAATGCAGATGCATGCACGATTTCGAGTTAATGGTCTGCTTGGATCACTTACAGTCGGACAGCAGCACCTTGGTTGTCTGTGCCTGGGACAGTACAGCTTGTTGACTACTGTGATATAAGTCACCTTTTCCTGGAGGTATGTAAGAGGCACGTAGACGTGGGGCTTGGGGACATGGTTTAGTGGTGGGATGGCAGGGTTGGGGGAACGGTTGTACTCGATGATCGTAAGGGTCTTTTCCAACCTAAATGTTTCTCCGATTCCTTCATGTTTCTATCCTGCCATGACATTTGCAGGTATTTAATATGCAGAAGACTGAGGTGGAAAAAGATGCCATCGAGGACAGAGGCGCCTCTCACAAGACAAGAGGGGTAGGGTAAGTGCCTTGACAAGACCCAGGGTAAATGCAGATTGGGGCCCTGGTGCTTTAGGCCTGTGCATGTCAAATCACCCTACTGTGGTTAGGGACGCTGGTGTGCAGACAGCACACTTCTTCCTGACAGGGCTTAGTTTGTCGGTGAGGTACAGGCTGGCTGCTGCTGAGAGCTGTGTTCTTCATCTTGGCCGCAGGCTTCCTGTGACCTACAGAACGTCACTCTGCTTTCTGGTGAAACAGAAGAAATTCCATTTACAAGTTCTTTCCTACCTCAAGCAAAGAACAGCCTCTTCATACAGCTGTGGACACAGAGAGAGGGTGGAAATAAGTTTCTTCTTCAGCTTAATCATTCCCCGTATGGAACAGGTCCTATCTGCCCACCTAAATGACCCAAGACAGTTTACACAACTTTTCACTTTCATCACCCCTCCCGTCCAGCCCTAGCAGTGGAGCTGTAAGTTGTTCTGGGCTAGAATTCCTCCGACAGTGCTCACAAGTTTCCAACTCCAGAGTGACTGAACCCGAGATGTAGTTGCACCCAAGGACATTGACTTGAAAGATAACGGGGCAGGAGGCAATACATAAGTTCAGAAATTTCCACATGGAACGCAACAAGAGAATCAATGTGCTGAGAAAATGTGCTGGTAAACACGCAGTCACAAGGAAGAAGGGGAGGCAGAAAAGCCTGTTCATAGCACAGTTGTTTCTAAACCTCAACAGGTCATGTTCTCTGTCCCACCAAGGACTTGCAGCATCTCTGGTTGTGGAAGGGTCTGCAGCAAATAGGTGTAGGTATCTCTGGAAAAAAAAGCCAAACCCAAGCAAAAAAAAAAATCCCACAGACAATAAAGATGAGACACACGGACACTGAAATCCCACAGCAAATTAAGTTCTAGATTCACATCCGACTCTCAGCTGTCACAAATCAAACATAACTTCACCAAACCCAGGGAGTCTTCACCAGAACACATCAGCTGCTAACTGACCTGTATCTGCCTCAGTCTGCAATAACAAGACTCTTCTGCAGTTTTGTTCGCATAAAATTGGAGCAAACAGTATTTGCCCTGTCCATCATAGGCACAAACACCTTTTTATTTTTTTAATACTCATTAAAACCTGCACATCAGTGGATTTTGAAACAAAGCAGCACAGGCAAAGGCTGGCTGCTCTTGTACTCAGTATGTGAAATATAGTATGTGGCACACGCATTTATAAAGCGTGAAAGGCAGTGGAGAAATTAGAATTTCTAACCTGTATAAATGATTTAGTTTGATGTTAGATACCGCCTCTCTTCAGAGGTCTTGCCTATATCCTCTGAACATTAGAGCTAAAAGCAAATTGCAATGCTATTTATGCCCATAGGTAATTCCACTTTCATAGAATCACAGAATGGTTTGGGTGGGAAGGGACCCCTAGAGGTCACCCAGCCCAACCCCCCTGCAGGAGCAGGGACACCTTGAACCACATCAGGTTGCTCACAGCCCCATCCAACCTGGCCTGGAATGTTCCCAGGGATGGGGCCTCCACCCCCTCTCTGGG
>NW_009259329.1:131173-133784 GCF_000687185.1 Egretta garzetta
CCAGCGCCCATGGCCGGCTCATGTCCAGCTTTTCATCCCCCAGTACCCCCAAGTCCCTCTCGGCAGGGCTGCTCTCCATCCTTTCTTCCCTGTATTGATACTGGGGGTTACCCTGACCCAGGTGCAGGACCTTGCACTTGGCCTTGTTGAACCTCATGAGGTTCACACAGGCCCACCTCTCCAGCTTGGCCAGGTCTCTTTGGGTGACATCCCGTCCTTCTGGCATCTCAACTGCACCACTTTGGCAAAAGAATTTGATGGAAAGCCATTTGCTCCAAAATGAGAGGCATACAGAAGGTACGTGTTGGAAGAGTTGTTTCCAGCAGCTCAGAAAAAAAAATACCAATTGCGTTTCTGGAACTTCAGTAACCAAAAGAATTCTGTCTTTTCTCTCTCTGCTGCAGGATGAGAACAGCAGGCTTGCTTCCCCATTCCCATGCCAAGGGACTTTGTTGCAACGGTGTCACAATATTTACCAGGCAGCTCTAGCCCAAAGCAGAACAAGGCTGTGCCCTGTCTGTCCTCCCCGTTTAAACCCTGTTGTAACCAGGAAAGAGATGAATGTGTAACCAGGGTAAGAGATAGCAACACAGAAACATGCTCTGTCACTTGGTTACACGGAGTCCAGATAACCGTTGTCTGCTGCGAGACAATACAAGCGGAGAAGTTTGACGATGGTTGACTGTAGTCGGAGTGCGGTGCAAGACCTATGCGCCTGTAACTCATCTGAAATGTTAATAATCCACAGGGTTATTTAAACATAAACATGTTTAACATGTGTTCTTTAAACATAAACTCACTGTAGTAAAAAAGTTACAGAACTTTTAAAATGCTCGCAGTCATGAGCGTGTTGAGCTCCCCCATAGGAACATGCTGAACCTTTCTGTTTAATGTTCAGGTTCTAAACTTCCAGAAGATTTCAACTTTCTGTCTCAGTTCAGGATGGAAGAAGTGACCTGAAACACTGAAAACATTCACAGGGGAGGCGTGTAACCAAAATGATGATGAAATTGTTATGTATCATCTTAGTTTTCAGCATTAGGGTGATGGGATCGAATCAGTTAACTACAAAATGCAACCACGAATGCTGCTGTGCTCTCTTCTGTACAGCCCTGCCCAGCTGAACACTAAGTTCAGGACAATGAGAACAGTATATGGTCTGTAGTTTTAAGGTCATTATTAATGTAGCTAAAACTATAGACAATGGGCACCTGTCAGGGGAAGAAGATGAAGGGTAATTCCGTGCAACGGACCAAGAAAGTTGGCTAGGACTACCAAGATAGAGAGCCCAGTAGGTGGAAGGTAATTCCGGCAGGGGGAGATCGCGACCACCGACTCATTGACCACCTACCCAAATGATACCACCTACTCAAAAGAGAACAATGGAAGTGCACAACTGAGTCTGCGCAGTAATTTACATAGGAAGCGAGAGAATTTGGACCGATCGTTAGAGAAGATGTTATTGATTATGTATGAATGTAATGAATATGCATGTATTTGATCAATATAACCTGATTGGAAGAGGCGCTAGGTATGCACGTTAGGCGGAGCGATCCCCCATGCATCCAGCGCCGTGAATAAAGAATGCCTGCCTTTTAACACTACATTGGTGTTATGAGGTTTATTCCTCCCGATTTCGGTGACAGGCGGATATAAAGTGGTTGTCCTTCCCCGGTCTGGTTTTCGGAATAATTCCACCCCAGCTTATCTGGTCAGCGTGCAAGTTACCACATGGCTGGGTACAGCATCTTTGCCCTTGCGCTGCTCCGTCCCGCAGGACAGCCAGCTACGCCCACAGATCCACGGCGACACGATTCCCAGCGATGAGGTTTTTGTGGAAGAAAATCCTCTCTCATCTGATGCCTCGAGGAAATAATTCTATTGCAGTTGAAGTAGTTGCTGCCTCTTATTGCCCCCCTTTACCGTAGCTGCTGCAGTTCAGTGCCAGGCTTTTCATGGAGGTGGCCAATCAAGAGCACACGTACCTTACTCTTGGCACTGAGTTGGAATAGAAAGGTGAGGACAGACATGGCAGTTCACTACAGCCTGTCCACCAAAACCTTAAAAGCTCAGCTACACCCCACTTAAATACAGCCGAAGCTGCTTGCTGTGATCCTTCTTCCAGCAGGCCACTGGCACAGACACCCAACAGCTCTTCCCACCTACCTGCGTGCAGTCAGGCATCTTTAACAGCATAGAATCATAGAATCGTTTAGGTTGGAAAAGACCTGTAAGATCACCAAGTCCAACAGCAGATCACACCGCTGTCAGATCCAGCAGATGAAGAGTGAAGTTCTAACCCCAAGCCACACCTGTGGATTATCAGCCCCATTGGTTTCCTGATGCACAAATGTTTGCTAAACCATTGAGCTAAAAGCAACTGATAAAGCTTAAATCATGTAAATGGCTTGTCTAAATCAGGGTAGCTGATCATTTCTCAGCTTCACTGCTGGTAACATTCACTTCCAAAATGTGCGAGAAGGTGGTGCAAATTTAGGGCAGTGATCTTTCCACCAGCATAGAATTATAGAAACAGTCAGGTTGGAAAAGCCCTTTCAGCTCCCCCAGCCCAACCCTTCCCCTACCCCTGCCATCCCACCCCCAAACCCTG
>NW_009259329.1:134084-138590 GCF_000687185.1 Egretta garzetta
GGGGAGGGAGGGGCCCAACCCTGACCCCAGCATTCAAGGGGCGGCCCCCCCAGTGCCCAGCACAGGGGCACGCTCCCTGCCCTGCTCCTGCTGGCCACACCACTCCTGATACAAGCCAGGATGCTGCTGGCCCTCTTGGCCACCTGGGCCCCCTGCTGCCTCATATTCAGCCGCCTGGCGACCAACACCCCCATATCTATACTTGGGAGGCAAGCAGCTGGGAAGGCTACAGCTCCCTGCAGGGAGCGGCACACAAAACCCCATATACACTGTTTTTAACATGACTGTACCCAGTGTTTTCTGCAGAAATTCCAGACAGCTACGGCCAAACCAAGCAGATAACGCTCCAGATAAATCGTTAGTCCTTTAATTCTGATGAAAGGAAATTTCCGGGGTAGGGGAAGAGAGCGTTTGGGTTCCTAGCTGTGCTAAATCCTCAAAGCATCAAGCTGGGAAGCCTTTGCCAGGGACTGTTGTGATACCTGCTGCCACCCAAGGGAGACAGAAGAAAGGGCAAGGGAAGGGCCAAATGCCCTTTTCTCTTTCTCCTATCTTCAGCGCTCACCTATTTGCTTCCAGGCTGGCTAATGCCGGAAGGAAAGCGGCCTGCTGAAGAGACATGTGGGCAGAGGAGGAGGTATGCTACGATGCCACTGGGAAATTCCAGCATGGCCTTGGCACAGCCCCACTCAACAGATTTATCCTCTCAAGCCCAGCCAAAAGCAACAAAGAGGGTTGTCGTCTGACCAGCAGCAAATTCAGAAATGGATGATGCAGAAGACAACGCTCCTGGGGCCATGGCTGGAGCAGGCTCTCACCCAGCATTATCCATACACTTCAGGGCTCCAGGGATACGGCAGCTCCACGCAGGGAAAACCATCGCTTCAGTTTGTTTCAGTGCCCCCTGAAGAAGTTTCCTCGGGAGCAGCGGGTATGGAGATTTACTCTGTTCTCAAGTGCTTCTCCGGAGCATCTACTTACCTACAAGCCCAGGACCTGTCCCATCTGCATCACAATTCAAAGTCATCATGAAGTTTAATTTTATTGCTGACGCATTAAAAGAAAATCCGATATCGCGGCTTAGGCAATCTTCTTAGCTTGCATGGGATGCTGTTGTTAATACTTTGGTAGAATGGACACAGAAAGCCACCAGTTCACACTCCTTATATTTTGCACCAGTTGTGCTGGGATCGCTCAGCAGTAAAATACAGCACGGCCGGGGGGAACCAGAAAAGCTTTCAGGTAGGAAAGTGTTGTGTGGGCTCGTACCTGTATAAAAATAGGGATTCTGCCCATTAAAACTGGCTGAACACAAGCAAACTTTTTTTTTAAGCAAAAAAAAACCCCCAAAGGCAATTTTTTGGTTTGGTTTTAATCCTGTGGGAATTTTTTTTTTCATTTCTCCAGTAAAACAATTCAAGGGAATAACTTTATTTAAGATTTCATTATCAGCAACCAAAACTACAGTATTTTTCACAAATAAACATGAAATTTCAAAGGATCCCACCACCCTTGCAGGGCATTTGCTTCCATCAAAAGACGGATTTTTGTCAAAATCTCCCTTTAGTGCAATCAAGTCACATGGATCCTTTGCACGGGATTGGATTTTAGCTGAATTCCAGTTTGCTTTGAGGACCGTGCCCTCCTGTGGGTATCTGTTACAGCTGCAGCAGATGCGCTCCCTTGTCAGCAGGCTTAGCTTCTTCTCTTTCTTTACCAGAACATTTCTTAAATAAGGCTCCTTCCCCCAGACCCACCCCGATGCTGCACAGGCAGAGAAGGATGAGATCTGCCTTATGCAACAGGTTGCTAGAAAGAAGGAAAAATGAATTCCAGTGATCAGCTTGACACGAGAGGTGACGAACAGGTCCCTAATTAAAGCTAAACCAGCCCTGGGATTTCTCCCCAGGTTCCCAGGAGGGAACCAGCTCACTTCCAAGGTTTGTGGGACTTTATCAATGGTTGTGTGCTGGGTATTATCAAGAATTTCAGGATATTGCTGGCAGGGATCAAGAAGACAGGGACCGTCTGCTTTGGGTTTCCTACAATAATTGACGCTTTGGAAAGAATAAGAGCACATCCGAGTGTGTTTTACATTTCTTTTGCAGAGGTATGGATGCCATGCAGCGGAGAATCGTGCCCAGAAAACTAACGTGACGACAAATCTGCAGCAACACGTTGCAGGGGATGCTAAACTGGGAAGGACTGCAAGGCACTTCTGAAGGATTTCATTAAGCTCTTAGTAAATTTGAGTGATGACTCAAAATAAACATGATGCAACTCCGGATGGCCAAATGCAAAGCACGGTGCTTAAGCAGGAATAAGTGACCACAGCATTGCAGGATCAAAAATAACTATTTACGTAGCACGTCTGTAGGAAAGGCCTGGCTTTTTCTTACAGGAAAAACCCCAGAGGGTTGTTTCATTTAGAAAACAAGAGATTGAGAAATGAGAAATGAGAACAATCTTCAAACACATCAGCAGGTGCTGTTTAGACAAAGATTAATCTGGTCGCCATTTCCGATGGTAAAGGTGGTTCATGTGTATTAGGTGACTTCTCAAAACTATTCCCTCTCTGTTTTCTATTTTACTGTTTATTAAGCAATGACAACCTCACGCATAAGTTGATCTTTTTAAATATCCTCCGCTTAAGGGTCTACAACTCATTAAGAGAGCGACTTATTTTTTCTCCGGAGCTCCTCAAAATCTCACCCGGCATGTCCTTGGTACTCAGACACATAATTCTCTGAATTTTTCCAGTATAACTCTCGTAGTAACCTACCAAAAGTGGGCATTCTAACCCCAAACCTGCGGACAGACCACATGCTAACCAGCAAGTCCAGTCTCTCCAATTTATGTTGCCTCACTCCGACACTTTCTCTCCATCCCTCCCTTTTCCAGTAACTCCTTTCCTGATATGTTAGGTAAGAAAACTAATAATCCTGCGGTATTTGGAGCTGGCTGTGTTATTGGAGTCTCCATGGGTACAGATTCCACACACTTCCTTGGCTTAGGCTGGGACATACTTTTCAGAAAACGTTGCAGAAAAATAATACATCATAAAAGCTTTTTATTGCATGTCAAAAAGGTGATCGTGGAAACCTTGAAATGTCTACCGGGGCTTTTTCAAAGCAATTGAGAAGCGCACATGGTGATTCCGCTGGGTTTCACTGAGGAAAAAAACCCCAACAAAACCCCCACAAATAAAAGTATCCTGTAAAGCTTTATAAAAAATGCTGCTTTCCTTGGCAGCACCAACCTTCAAAACCCATCGAGAAGAACTGGGACCGACCTAAGCACATATTGGTTTTCATTACGCAGCCCTTACTGCCAGAATTAAAATAAACAGGAGAGGACGTGGGGAGCGGAGCACTTCCCTCCCCGGTGATTAAAGCAAAGTGGCATAGCCACCTCACATCTCTCGGGCATTTTAAACTTAAGAGAAATGCCCGGGATATAGGGCTGGGTTAACTCTGCACGGGTCGGGCCAGCTCGGAAGCAGCGAGGTTGATGGGTGTTGGTGGGAGATGGAATTACCCACGAGAAGAGGAAGGCCACGTCCCCGCTTGTTTTTAAAAGCTATCCCTCCATTCGTAATTTCTTCTTTAGGAGCAAAACTGTATTTAACCTTCACCACAAAGCCATGACCAGGCTCATCATAACGTTACAATGACCCCTTTGCTTGCAAAGAGAAACTTTTTAGAATGTGAACAACGGAACCGTCTTCACTTTGAAATAGGTTTACATTTGTCACCTATTACGAATGCAAGGTGAAAAAGAGGAAAATCACATGAATAGCACTGTTGGCATTTCCATCTTAGGGACAGACACAAAACTCAGCCTGCATGAAATGCCAGAAAACAAGAGAATTTGGCCGTTCCTTTGCAAAAAGACTGGGACAAAGTGGCTCAGCGCGAGCTGGGGTTCTTGCAACTACTTAATATTCATTTCCAAGGGAGTTGCTTTAACTACCTGGGCAGCTTTGCACATGCTGATTTCTTTTTATAGGAATCTGTATCCAGATCCAGATTCTGCAGGGGCAGAATTTGTGATGTCTGCCTCTAAAAAACCTGGTTTTCCCCCCAAAATGAAGGAATAAAGGCCATCCTTATGGATCGATTTTAGTCTGCATGCGTTCAGGACACCTGCCAGTGCCTTGCCGGTGAGGCCAGGCAGGCACATCCGGACTGGAAAGTTAAGCCTAAGGCTACAAATCCCCTTTTTCACCCAGCACAATCTTTTGAGTCTCTCCTAGGTCACTCAGGGAAGGGATTTCAAGGAAACTTCACCTGAAATCTGCTGAGTTTCCAGCCTGAACCACTTCCAGGAGGACAGAGGACGCCCGTGCTGGGTAACACCGATCCTCACCGCAGGCGTAGCGGGGATGTTGGTGTAAGGGGAGAAAGCATAGAGCCAAGGTAGCTGCTGCTTTTGCAATTCTCTGCATCCAGAGGCTACAGTTTAGGCTTCATTTCCCCCCGCCCCCCAAACTCATCGGTTACACCT
>NW_009259329.1:138624-152705 GCF_000687185.1 Egretta garzetta
GGCAGCTGGCAGATGCCTCATCCGGACCCGCTCCGGCTCTGCACAGAGCTCACCAAAGCCCACGCTTGCTGCTGTGGCCGTCCGGGGTTGGAGCCTGGCATTTTGTGGACTTAGGTCATTCTTGAAAACCGGTGACGGATGCTCCGTCCGGGGCAGCATTTGCTGTTAGACGGATAATTTTGCATCATGGGCTGATGCTGCTCCCCAAAGGGCTGTCAGGCTCTGGAAGGGGCTGCCCAGGGAGGGGGTCGAGTCCCCAGCCCTGGGGGGATTTAAAAGAAGGATGGATGCGGTGCTTAGGGCCAGGGTTTAGTGGTGGGATGGCAGGGTTAGGTAAACGGTTGGGCTTGATGATCTTAAAGGTCTTTTCCCACCAAAGTGATTCTATGATTCTATGACTCTCTTTCAAGGAAGGGCTGGGGAAGTGTGGCAAATACCTGGTGGGTTCCTGAGGAGCAAGGAAACTTGCAGGAAAATCCATGTGTGGTACCAATGCAATGCTATTTGCCAAGAAACTTTGGAAACCTTCTGCATATTGTTGGAAATTTCATGGAAAATGAGTTGTTTCTGAGAGATATTAGCAACTTGGTATTTTCCCACTGGAAAATATTTTCTTGCAAAATTTACTACTGTTTCTTCTCCTGTCTGTAGGGCCTTTATTCAGTGGAAAATGGATCCTGGCCAGTATTATTTTCTAGTGGAGGCAAATAAAGCACAGAAGTGTCTTATCCACATGAGCTAAGGTTGAAAGCCTGGGTGGCTGCGGGTGCAGATAATTCCTGTTTAGGACGGACCCTTGCACATGGCAGCATTTGCAGACGGAGCAGATGCAGGCTCTCAAGCCAGCCATCACCACAGAGGCGAGAGTTACCCTTCTGCTTTGCTACCCAACTTGCTGTCTTATTGAATAACTTGGCTGCAGCTGAACTTGGCTCTGCTATCCAGGCTTCTTTTAATAAACTTAAGTCTTTGTCAGAGTGCTCCAGAAAGTTTGATACGACATCACTGCTGAATAAACAGAAACCAATATTGAGTGGATTTGCTGGAGAGTGCATCTAAGACCTCAGCTATAATGCCAAAGTTCAAAGCGATTCAAAATACCATAGATCCCTTGTGATTTATAACCATCTAATCAGTGCTTTAAAGCAGTCATGGGCAAGCAGAGAAAGCAAGGGTGACCTACCACGAGTAATACTTGACCATGAGAAAAGAAAGAAAACAAAACGAGATAGCACCATCCTGGAAGCAGTTTGAAGTGCTGATGTGCCTTTAGCTACACCTATCTGAAAAGAGAAGCCCCGTGGCCCCAGACTCATGAGGCTGGTGGGGATATTTGTGTTCATTTCAGTGGGACGGCCTCCAAAGCGAATGCTCTCCTGTGTAGCTCCTGTTCCTGCGGCACAGAGCAAGGGTGGCGCTAAGCCTCAGCCAGAACTGGGACAAGCCATCTGTAGTTAACCATGTCACTGTTTCTCCTCTTCACCCCTCCACCACCACCATGTGCTGGTAAACTCTTACCAACCTTTACTGTGCCTCCAACCCTGGATGATGTGGGCAACCTGCATCTGCGTGGTTACACCGACTGCTTGCACCTAGGAAACCTGGGTCACACCTAGAGGGAAGCAAAGCTGGAAGGGGCTGTATGCAGCAGGGGAGGTTTGGAGGAAACAAGTGTCCAGGGAAAGCCACCAGGGAAAAAAAATCTGAGTAACTACGTGGTCATGTTGGAGGTGCTTACGCAAGTGGGCCAAGACCAGCTGCTGTCTAAATGTTTCTAGGCTGTCCACAGGCACCGGGGAAAAGCTAATTGTCATCTGAAAGAGGAAGCTGCACTTTGTGGTTGAAACAAGTATTTCCCAACCTTGGGGTTACCAGAGTAGTCCCAAAGGGGCCACACACCAGAGGAAAAGAGCATGGCAAGTGCAAATGGATAGGGGAAGCTGTGTCTGATGAGTATATGCTTCTGCTGCTCGGGTGATGAAAGGACCTTTCTTCTCTCTCTGCTTTCTGGCTGCCTCTAACATACATGGTGTGTGTGTGTGTGGTGTGTTGGGTTGATTTCAACTCCAGCTCATCCCGTGAGTTTGCCAGAGCTCTTGAAATCCCGGCGCTTGCTTTCTTGTCGGTCTCGGAAACGAGCGAAAATTGCGATAAGACCTATTTTTAAGCATCTGCCGTCTATTCTTGACTTGGTTTCTCCTGTTTGTTTTGAATAAAGTATCTTGTGAAACAAGACTCATCTCCTGTCCAGGCAGGATTTTGTGTATGTGCCTATTTCAAGCGTGAGTTCCTGCAGCCTGATTAAATCTTTCCATTCTTTGACTTAGATGCTACTCTAACGTCTTTTTTTGGTTTTGCTATTGAAAGAAGCAAATTTTACTAATTAAAGAGTGAAGTGGAATAAATAATCATTTTTAAAAATTTACTTCCTGGTTTTGGGCTTATAATATCCGTAAACTGACCATGCTCAGCTTCAGATTCGTTTGTTAGTCGAGGCTTTTTCCATCTGCTTCTGCCTCAACTTTTCAACTCTCCATATCTTTTACAAACCATTTCAGAATAGAGAGTGATTGCTGGCTTAAAAAAAGAAAACAAAATCAGTCTTAAAACATATAAACCTTAAGCTCCTAAAGACTGGGGCTCCTTCTGTGCCTCTGCTGTTTGACTTTTCCATGTGAGTTTGCTTCAGTTGCTTCTTATCTCAGGTTTTATTTAAAGTTACGCGGCTTGTGGAAGGGAAGGCATCTGGGAAGGCCCTCTCATGGTCAGCTATTTCAAGAAGTGTTGAATCAGCCCCCGAAGGTATCTTTCTCTGTTGAGGGACTCTAGGATGAGCACGGTTTGACTTCTTAGGTGGCTGAAGTCAGGTGAGGGAAAAACCACACTTGTAGGACAAAATTGTGGGTGTTGGATATCTGACATCGGGACCAGGATGCGGTGGTTCCAACAGTGATGCTTATTGTTTCATTTTGAAAAATCTTATCTGATATTTTTAAAAACCCAACACATCCAACTGGTTCTTTACCTCTCAATATTGCTGTCCCAAGGGACGTGAAATCTATTTGAATTTTGTGAGATGCTTTGCATTTGCCTTTCGGTGTATGCAGATGTGGGCACGTTCTGCTTTTTTGTTTTAAGTCTTTAGAGTCCATGCTCTCAAAACTGTTCTTGTATCAGTGAGGTTTGGAAATGCTCATCTTTTCAAATGGAATCTGGGTTCTCAGGTAACTGCAGGATCTTGGCCTTAAGGGTAAAAGCACAAGCGAGGGGTTGACAACTGGAATGTCTTTGTCCCGGCTTGCTTTCTGCAAAACAGGAATGATCCCTGTGCATTCGCGGATGGTGATAAGAGCATTGGCTGCCACAGAGGAATTCAAGAGCCAGGTCCATCAGACTTCACATGGGGCTCCCACAGACAGTCCCCGCTTTGCATTTCCCTGCTGTGCCATTTGCATCTCATTAATTCCTCTCATAGTACTGTGTCCCTGTCCTGGGGCCCTGCGTGCCAGCTCGGTTTGCTGTGGAAGAGTCTGAGCCAGTGCAAAATCCCAACGCCGTGCTACAGCAACCGGAGAGGGTGTAAGAGGTGCAGGCAACTCATTGGGTGCCATGGCCATGGCCCAGTGCAGCAAATTCTCCCTTAGCATCAGATCTGCCCTCTCAAAGAGCAATGTGTAGGTTTGGCATACAAATGTGTAGGTTTGGCATACAAATGTGTAGGTTTGGCATATAAATGGAGGCCCATCTTCATCAAGGGACTTGGCACTGCATGTCCTGTTGAGTCCCCCACAGCAGGGGGAAGGGGTTGCCCATCTCAAGACCTAAGGCTGAGTGGGGTCTAGAGAAAGTAGCTGTTAAAACATGTGTTGTGTACGTGAAGGTACGTTAGAAATACGCTTTCTGTATATTTTTGCATGTGTAAATCCGAAATGGTAATTTAAGCAGCCGGTACCACTGATGCTGTGTGTCCTGGCTATCTGCTGGGGTAAATTCTCCCTTTGAGAGTATTCATTGCTGCTAAAAGTCACCTCCATACTTGTTACCCTCTTCTGTGACAACTTCTTCAGGGCTGCCATAAATGCAAAGCCTCCGTCAGTGGTTAATAACTGTAGCTTTTCCTAGCTCGATCGCAGTAAAATAGACGGCGCCAGTCATTGTCTTTAAATAGTCTCATGCTTGTAACACCTCGGAGCATTGACAGCTGTTATGTTTAATCACAACATGTTTTTGCTTTTAATACAGGCCTGTAAACATAGCTGTTTTAACGTATTCTAGCATATTTTCCTTGTTCAGTTTTAGCACTCTAGAGCTAAAAGCGTCCTGCGGCGTGCAGGGTCACAGCGCAGGGAGGGCAGTGCTGATTCAACAGGCATATCTTACCACTCGGCTTCTCAGCCAAAGTTTCTGCTGAAGGCTGCCGAGTTATTTTTAAACCGGGTTTTCCCGTCTTTCCCTCCCTCGAAACAAATGCCGGCGCAGTTAACGTCTGGACGCCCGCCAGCTGGAGCAAAGCACTGCCCGGACCAGCGTGCCAGGGCTTGCCGTGGGTGCTGCGAAGAGGAGCGCCTAACCTCCCCCTGTGTCAGCGCATGCAGCTTGGTGATCCGGGATTATGTTTCTGATATTTGAAACATATGCAAGGCTTCATTCTGTAATCTGCACTTCGAGACTAGGTATTTTGTCTTATTTGGACTGGCACTTCTTTATTCCTGTGTTCAAACATTCACAAATCCACCTTATTGTCTAAGAATGTGCTGGCTTTCTCACGTCAGGCTGATTCTGTCTCGGTAGCATATGAACTAATTATACCATAAATACATAAATAGACCACAAAACATTTCTTCGGCGCAAGCCATGTACCCATTAATACACTGAACAAAGAGGAATCTTTTCATACAGGGCACGACCTACAGAAAATCACTTTTCTTGATGCAGAAAGCATGGAGACAATTATTGCAGTGCCCATCACTACATAAATGGTTTCCAGTTAGGGCAGAAAGGGGGGAAAAAAAAACCCCAAACCCATCCGCTTTCAGCTTTAGGTCATGTTTTCATGAAAGATGCCGATGTTTGCATTTCACCCAGCTGAAACAGAAGGACTAGAAAAGCTTAAATTTGTGTAATTCAGCTGACTTGTTAAAACAGTATTTGGTGATGTGTAGACGTGTGATTTCATGTCAATGAATGCGGAAATCTTCTTCTTCTGATGATAATCTTTTTTACTTACGACACTGGGGGGGGGTTAGGCAGTAGCTATCCAGCACTAAATGTACAAGGAATATTTCAAATTGCAACAGCAGCAAGAATCAACCCAAACAGAACTCTATAAACTGTTTTGTTGATCTGGTGTTACATAGGAGTCAAGAGCTGTAGAAATGCCAGATGAAGGCATTTGAAAAAGTAATTTAAAGGCAATTGATAAGCTTGCTTTTTTCCCTAAATTAGACTTCCATTAAGAAATTAAGAATTTCTTTTTCTGAACTTAATAAATGCTGGAGAAGTCTCAGCATAGTACAAATGTGTCGTAGCAATGAAGCTTTAAAGAGTTTAACAATTTAACATTGCAGTTGCTTCCAGAGAAACAGGGGTCACAGAATGCTGTGCCAATGATGACTGACTATAAAGCAAATGCAAAAAAAAAGAAAAGGGGATTCTATGTTTTCTTGTCACAAATCATTACTTTGCTGAAGGAAATCCTCGGTGTCTCCAGCAAGAAGCTGACCAGAAGAAGTAATTGCATTGACTGCTGTGATATTCCTCACTGCTGCATCGTTTACTTCACTGATGCATATTATGACCATCCAGTCTCCACAAATCATTCTTTGCAGTTTGGGGTGGTTCGTCTCTGGCTTTACATGCGGGAGTGACTGAATGTGTATCGAGATAAATGACAGCCGGTACCTGTGCCGTATGCTATGATGAAGACCAGCAGTTTGAGACATGTCCCTGTCTTCTGTGGCAGAGTGACTTCATGCCCAGACTTCTCCAGGGCATCTCTAGTTTTTACAGTCTCTGGTCCTTCCAAAGAAAATGCAGGACACAACCAGAAACAAAGTGAAAGCAGGAGGCAAGAAACCTCTGTGGATGCCACCGTCTCAGAGACTGCACGTAGCAGCATCTCTCCATGGAGATCAGCACCCGCTCCTCTGGAGTTGTCGTGTTGCATCTCTTGGGGCAGCCCAAGCTGTGCTGATGAAAGCACTTAAATAGACTAAGCTGGAGTTTTAAAATTGAGCTTTGCTGTCTTCAGGCTAAATCGTGTTTTCTTGATGTCTGAAATTTTGCTACCGTAGCTATGTGGTGCCGAAGGGCTGTGTTTCCTTTCTGTGCCCTTGCCAGCTGATGGTGTTCTGCTGTGAGAAGTTCACAGTGTGGGCCAGGGTTTCCAAAGCGTTGCCTGCTCAGCTCCCTCATGGGAAAGGACTTGGGTTGTACTGTGGGACGCGGCAGCAACCTCCAGCGTTTGGGGCAGGGAGTGTGCAGGAGCTGCCTCCTCTCTTAGCCACCAAGTAGCTCTTGGTGCTGTACACAGAGGGAGATGTTTGCATGTGAAATTATATTTTCCCCATCCCTTCTAGAGAAAAGGTGCACAGCTGGATTTACTTTTCTCCCATATAGCTTTGGAATTTGTGTTTTGCCTTTCCCATTGGGAACTGAGCCCGTGCTTGTACGCACCAGCAGACGTGTGCTGCAAACACGTGCCCATCCCCTTGGCAGGACGAATTAATCCATGTAAAGTCCACATGGCATGAGTGAATCCGGGCGTGAGGAAAGATGGGTTTGCCTCCGTAGCTGAGTTTTTGTAAGTGCCCAACTCATTTGGAAGCCCTAGGATGAAATCAATGCTCCAATCTATGCGGTGATGCACCAGCTATTCAGGAGTTTGTCTGGGATGACGTGGTTGGTGGTTCTTCGAGATTAACGCAAGGCAGAGGGCCCCACTGAACTAAACCCATAATTAAGGATGCTCCTTATTTTGGAGTAAAAGACTGACAAGAAACATCAAGGGAAGAAGAGAGAAAGGAAAAGGCACGGGTGGAATGATTATAAGCAAACAACCTAAGCCTAATAAGCAATTTCCTTAGCTGCCACCTAGTTAGTCACTGTGAGACTATTCTTTAGTATCAGCTTAAGATCCCATTGCCACCATGACAACCCTGGAACTATTCTGGATCATTTCTGGCTTAACACACAGCTGATCAAACATTCACCTTCTTTTGGGAATTACATTAGTTATTCTATTTCTTCTCAACCCTGGTGGAAGGTATCTGGGATGCTGGGAGTGCAGTGGGTTTTAGAAAAAGGAAGCTCGTGCTGACAGGTAATGCCCCTACCTGTGCTAGATAAGGCAATGTTTTAGGAGGAACTTAAATCTTCATGTCTACAAGCATAATTGGGAGTCTAAAGAAAATTCTGATGTTGCATGTTAGTCCACAGATGGCCAGCTTTGGGCAGAGGGGGTCACCTGTTTCATATGCTTTGCTAGTGGGGGGGAGTGAATGGTGGGGTACCCAGCTGAGGAACCATCTGACCTCGGTACAACCATCGTGAAGTTGCAGAGCAACTGCTTGTAAAGATCTTGTTCTGCTGGCCTGCCTTGAGTAGCAAATACACTGTGTTTTACAAGTCTTCGAGTTAGGCTAGCCTGCCTTTGTGTACCTGAGCAGGTAGGCAGTGGGACGCTTTACAAGGACCTTTTTTTTTTTTTTTTTTTTTTTCTCCCTAAACCAGTGCTATAGTGATTAGAGAAACCAAGGCACTGAGCATTTAAGTTTTGCTATATCACGTGTGGACATTCAGCAGCCCTACGCTGTGATGTAGTGATGGCCTGAATACAGCACTGGTTGAAGTTACTCTGTTCACTTGATTTGGAAAGGTTATTTACAGCGGATTCCTATATCTTCTAGAATGGGATAGTCCAGATGATCTGAGCAGGTTACATCTGATAGCTTTTGCACAAAGGATTTCCCATGTTTTGTCCCTTGCAGGGCTGGATGCTGACGTAGCGCAGCTCTAATCAGCTCATGTGAAAAGGCCTTTTTCTTTCTTTTCCCTGCTTGGCTTTCTCCAAGATCTGATCCTGAGCTGAACCACTGCTTGATGATGTGTGGGCTGGATTAGTGCTGCTTATGCCTAGGATGGGTTTACTGGCCAGTGTTGGACAATCTCACTAGTCTTGAGCATCTTCTACTCGGTGGGTAAACCAGGCCATGGGACAGGTCAACAAGGCACAGGCAAATGGCGTTCCTCTCCCCATCACCCTGGTGGCAGAGGGTTTCACCAGTGTCCAGGCAGAACCTGGACAAAGCAGGGCTTTGCTGAGAAGGGTGGAGAAGGCAGCCTGTTCTTCACTGCTCGGCCAAACCTTTCCTGTCCGCTGTAACCGAGGCTACAGCTGGAGAACGGAAGCAAAAGGAGGCATCTGGAGATGTGTGTGATTAGGTAGACAAATGGCCCATCTCCATGCAGCTAGGGGATGCTGGGGGAAATGAGGCTGACGGCCGGATTCTGCGTAGAGCTGGATATTCCAGGCGGTTCTCTCAGATCTGGGGCCTTTCTGGCAAACGGGCAGTAGTCTTGTATTTTCTTTCACCCAGATTGTGTTCTTGCTTGGGCAGTAAAGAGAATTTGTGCATAGCCTCTGATAAGATGAAGTTTGCAGAAAGCTGGGAGGAAGGATGTTCTGAGATGAGACCCACGTCTTGGAGTGTTGTGGGTACACTGTTTGTCAGTGTTGTCACCTCGCTGGTCCGTGCAAGGGTATCTTTCTCCTTCTCTCTCCTCCCATGAGCTGTCTTGGTTTTTACAGTCAAAACAACAACTTGAAATCCATCTGTGGGCTGTGAAATGTCGGGGTATATGTGAATAAGTGCACATGGACTAGTTCTGTCTAATTTATCTTCAGTCCTTGTATTTAAAAAAATATTTTACGTGCTGTTTAAACTTCCATCTGATTCCCCCAAAAGAAGATGAAATGCAGATCTTTTCAAATATTCATGACCTTAAATGACCAATCATGGGAGGAAATTTTTCTTTAATAGGTAAAGATAATAAGAGAAATAATGACTTCTGGTCACCAAGCTAATCTTCAGAGCTTCCTTCTTCCTAGCAAATATTTATTCTTCTTAATATGACGGCTATGCACCATTTTTCAGAAGGTTTGCACCCTCCAGGAAAGTGAAATATCCCTCACCCAGGGATATTTCACTTGAAGAAACTGCCTGCGGGCTACCTGTCCTCCACAGTTGTTTGAACTCCTAATGCAGGTTTTTCTATATTAAATGTCTTCCTCCGAACCGTACATAGAAAATTCACCCTTCATGTTTTAGGCACCAGCTCTGTTACGTTCTCCTGTTGAGGCTGACAACCTGCAGCACTCCGACTTGAGCTGGGCATTGCAAAAGCCTACTCATGGCTTAGCCTAAGGATCTGTTGGTGTCCATGTTTTCCTTTAGGAATAGCTTTTATTAGGGTAGTGTTCATAAGATTGCTCCCAACACTGTGGTCAGGCAATATTCACCAGACAGGAGCCACTGGCAGGCAGGAGGCACTGAGATGGTTAGATCTGCTGCTTGCTGTGCTAATAAATGGACTTATTTAAATTTCAGAGTATTGTCTTGTACGCTGCCACCATTAGAGAGAACTGTATAAGGTAAGGAGTTGTAAGCCAGACAATTTGTGTTTCAAATTGTACCGGAGCAGCAAAAGTCCTTTGTGATTCTCACCACTGCTTTTTTCCACATTTTCATTCTTCCCAATCTAGATGCTGCTCAGAAATTAAAAATCTTTTTTAAAAACCAACACCAAAACCAACCAAACAACCCAACTTGGTTTAGATGAGAAATGCAGTCAATACTTCTGTAACACTTAATAAACTGCATGCTCCCAGAGGTTTACCTGGCTACTGAAATTTTGAGTCAGTTCATTACTTAATCTTTCTTGAGGTAAAAGTACTGTGTAGAAATGGCTTCTTTCAGACTTATTATCTAATATCAGTTAAAAACCCTGAATGTTTGAGCTGTTACAGTGCCAGGAAGCCCCAACATACCCTGATAGTCCATTACTCTGGGTGCGGTACAGCAGTGCAGTGGGGGCTGGTCTGTGCCCCAAAGCCCTCACAGCAGGTTCACAGGACAGGCAGAGCAAAGATTGTCTTACGATGAACATGGGGGTTAATTATTTTGTGCTGGCAACATGTTTTATCCATCACAGAAACCTTCTCTGCAGTCCCCATCCAAGACATTCCAGTGTGGTGCCTCATCAGCTGCTGCTGCGTCATCTCCGTACTGTTGGGAAGGGCCGTCGCCACAGCCTTTCGTTACTAGGGAAGAGCCCGATGCGTCCTCAAATACAGGATCTTTAGGCTGTTTAAGACACATAACCCTTTTAGAGATCCGCTGCACCGAGAGCAAACACCCTCCTGTGCCTTCACGGAGGAAATGCATGGCATGCGAGCTATCGTGTTGGTGCTTAATAAACAAACTACAAACACCCAATTTTTAGAGTTGGTTTTTGGAGTCAGTATTCTGATTCTTAACACGGCATGAGGACAGAGCACACACAAGTTTGGGCCAGGCACTGCCTTTCTGTTTATTCCACTGTATCTATTGTCATGGTGGATTACAGCTGAGCCCAGTAGTGGATTGCAGGGTAAGTCTCTCCTAAATACAGACTGTGGACCGGGTACTTTTCTGCATCTTTTTCACAGATGCAATCACTCATGAAAATATGACCCACCTTGCTGTAATGCTCAGGAATTTTTAAGCCCCCTACTCTTGCTGCGTAGGGAAATGAGCTTTGTCTTCAGCTCCACACGTACCATGTAAACTCTGTCTTCCTATCTCATTTGTAAAATGCACTAATCATTATTTCCTTGATGGGGACCGAAAGATATTTTAATATCAAAACATCTGAGGGTGTGTCTGCCACAATAAAACCTGTGTGTTTATGCAGGCCCTGGGGCTATATCTATATCTGTGTATGTGGAGATACAGGTATATTTTATTTATATATATGTACACACATATATATATATAAAACAAATATACCTGTGTACATACATATATATACATTTTGGTAGAGTGTAGTTCCAAGAGTACACCACGCTGAAGGATGTGTGTTCCGTGTTTCTGACGCACCTCCTTGCCTCCAGACCCACTCCTCGCTGGGCTTTCCGAGCCACCTTAGACTCTCCTGCCGTATTGTGCTCTGAGGCATAAATTAGTCTCTGATCTAGCAAGTCCCATCTTCTTCTGATCCCGAATCCACATCTATTGGTACTTCTGAGTCTGTTTGGGAAACCCTGCTTTATTTGCTCTATGCTTTCATTTTCATTTTCCATTAGGGAAAAATTCAATACCTGCCTTTTTTCCAGGAGCCAGAAAGCTGAGCTGGGCAGACTTGTAAGGATTAATATTTGTAATCCTTAAGTGATTGCTGCTTTACTCACTGATCAAAATCACATATGCATTTTTTTGGGATGGTTTCATTATTAAAGGTCCTTTGCAATCTAAGTAATTCTATGATTATTGCTCTACTTTGTGCCCTCTCGGAGTACTTTGTGCAGAGACGCTGCCTTTTACCCTCTGGACACTGAGAAGGGGATGCGTGCTGCAGGGCTCTGCCTGCTCCGTCTCCTCGATGCAGTTGTTGACTTTTCTTTGCTCACCTGGATGTGCATGGGAAGGAACCTCCAGCAGAAGCACTTACTCGGTGGATTTTCCTCTCCCTTCTTCAGAGGGCTGGCAATCTCGCCGGGTGCTAGCTGGTGAAGGTGCAGAAGCCACGCTCAAAGCTGTGTTTTGGTCCTGAAATACTGAGAGAGAGGAAAACAGCCAACCAACCCCTGGAGAAATTATTTAATTAGAGAAATGCTTTTGGGGGGAAAAGGCTGAGTGGGGGATTTCTTGCTGAAGTGACTCCAATATCATTCTTCAGGCTTTTTTACAATCCAGGTGAATGCACGCGCAGAGTGCTCCCAAAAAGTGAATTTTGGAACAAAAAACATTTGGGAAGATGAACTGCAGATGAGCTAAACTGTTGTTTCATGTCGCTCTGTTTGCAGGACCCGATGAGAAACACGGGATAGTTTCAGTGACACTCCCTCTCTTTGCACATTTCAAGAGACGATTTATGTCATGGATTGAATTTTTCCAGCTGTATTCTAACCTCATGTCCTCAAAACTCCAGCTTTGTTCTTAAATGCCACCAAATAACTAAATTAATACATCATACATTGCAATTCTTATTCATGTTCCCCGAAGAATTACTTAATACTTTGGTGATGAGTCTCTTCTTAGTCTATCGTTAAGGAATTTTTGTGATAGCTTTCATTTTGGCAGCTACTTGATTGAGTTTATATTCTGGTGTTGGACAACAAAATGTTCCCCAGTGAACGTTTTGAATGTGTCTCCTGATTTCTAACTGCTCTCTTCATATATGAGGGTGAATTATATGATTAGCCAGAACATTATGGAATATTTCTGCCAGAGAGAAGTGAATTGACTATGGATTAAGTTCTACTTTATGCTTCTGTCTTATGGCCATCCTAGGCTGATAGTGACTTGAAAGTTGGTGGGAACTGACAGCCTGTGGCCTCTATGCAATAGTTTTTATACCTTTTTCTCTATCCGGTTTATGAAAATTTTACTGATTTTCTTGGATCAGAAAGAGTTGAGCTACTCTCTGTTCCCTGGAAGTATGATTTCCCCCCATCAGCAGCAGCATATGCCGCTCAGTTAAAGAGGGTATGCAATAATATGGACCAATAGTGTAATAACAGAGGATTTTAATTTTAAAAGTCTGCCTCCCTCCCCACCCCCCAGAAATCATACTCAGCTGGGTGCAGCGAGTCGACTGCATTATTGCTTTGAGACAATAGTGTGTTGAAAATCTATTTTGAAAGGTAGACTAATCTCTGTCCTGATGCCATTTTATGAGTTTATAACAACAGTGGGTATTTTCCCACTGCAGCAGCACAAACGGCGTTCTCCCTTGGACATATGTGCACACACTCGCGGAACTGGAAATAAAGGCTGCAAACACATTTTTTTTAATATTTTTTTTTCCCCCCCTCTTTGCAAATGGCTTCTGGCATCATTGCTGTAGCCGCCACTTCCCTACAGACAACAATGTCTCTTGTGAACTTAATATAAACTGCTTGTAGTACTTCAATGAGTCCATTTCTTGACATGTATCTTTGAAAGATCCCTCTGTAGTTTCGTGTCAGTGTTGGAGGGGGAGGGAGCTCGCTGACTTTTTGGGCATACAGTGATTGTGGGAGAAAAAAAAAAATCTTATGTGAAGGCTCAGCTGAACAATGTGCATTATTTGTACTGGCGCGCTTTTTGCACCGTAAGTGCAGATGCAGAGATGATGATGGTGTTTGCTTTTTTTTCCCCTCCACCTGCAGAAATTAGAACTTCTCCACCAAGAAAATTGATGTCGTACTTGATTTTTAAAAAAGTGCTGTTAATGTCTTGATTGTATGTGCTCCTCTGACCTAGACCACTGACCTAAACCCATTCGCTTCTGATTTACAATATGCTAAATAAGAACGGAAGCTGACCCTTCTGTGCTGGAAGATTGAACTGGAAATTCAGGATTAACAAAACCTACTTTTTTTCCTTTGAAACAGGCAGATGGGATCATTTAACATATCATTTGCTAAAGTTTATTTGGCCTGAAGTCTGATGTCAAGTAGCATCCCAAGCAAATATTTAAGACTAAAATACCATATTGCTGACTTACAACTCTGTCGCTCTTGGTTTAAACTAACTATGGTTATAAAATCACTTGTATTGGCAAAGGTTCTGTTAGCAGAACGGTAATTGTTTGTATGTAGTATTTTAAACCAGTTGTGTTTTCTGCTATTACGTTAATGGAAAGCATGTTTTGACATCTTCCCCTTAGCTGCCTGACTAAACTGTCTGGTTTTGGAATTCCATCTGGCTGCACTGAAGAAACTCTTCCCTCTATTCCCCACCCGCATCTCTTCTTGCTAAATGAAGGAGCCACTGAAAAGGTTAACTGTTTTTTAAGAGAACAAATCATTCTGCTTTCAAAATTGGCAGTGCAATGGT
>NW_009259329.1:152740-159453 GCF_000687185.1 Egretta garzetta
CAAGTTGTTTGAAGCACGTTTGGCTCATAAATACCTCCAGATCATAGCCCGTGAGAGACCTATGAGTCAGGGAGTAGGAAAGGGTCGAGTATGGATGTTGTAGAAACACCAGTCCCAATACTTCAAGTAACAGAATAAACTGATGTTTCATTTGACAGTGCCAAAACCATCCATAATTAATGCTCCTCGACCTGTCCTCTTTCCCCTTCATAAATGTCTTTTTTTCCTTCTTTGTCTATTTGGGGAAGAATGCTGCAAATAGCAAGCAAGGAATAGGGAGCCTTCTGTTAGCACGTGTCTTCTGGCTTTCTTTTTAAAGACAGGTTTATGCAATTCAGTCAATGAAAGAAAAATTAAGAGAGAGCAGTAATGGGTCAAGAGCTAAACAATTCATAATTTAAAAAGAAAAAAAAAGAAGTGAATCCCCAATACCACTGGAAGGTCTGAATGCTGACTGATTCCCCTGATGCTTTTGAAGCTGCACAGCTCAGACAGGAGAATCAGTTTGAGGTGATTTAATCAAGCCACCCGTGCAATCTCTCTCATGAAAAAAATCCATTGAAAGCTTCACAGCCCACACAGAGCAGGGTCTTGGCTCTTAATGTCTCAGACTGATCTCCCTCTGCTTCATATAACGACAAATCTTCATTGTTCTTTGCAGCAGAATAAGGGGGCAAAGTTGCCGCTGGTGGTTCAGAGCAATTCAGTGTTTCTTGCACTGTGCTTTTTGCAAAAACCAGAATGGGTTGATGCTTCCGGCAGTTCTGGAGGATTCTTAAAACCGCAGTATTCAGCTCGTGCTCCTGGCGGCACGGGTGTCCAGGTGCTAGAGCTCAGGCAACATCCTCCTTAGTTGTTCCAGCAAGAAAATAGCTGTTCCTGGGTTTTGCTGCTTTGATACTAAAGTCTCAAGTCAGCTGCGGTGTCACTGTGAGGGAGGTTGACCTTGCTTATAACAATAACAAGTTTTGTTAATCCTTGTGCTGTTAATTAGGCTCTCTGTGTGAATTTGTGAACACCTGGGAGGCCGAGGGAGTTCCACCTTCCTCCAGGAACCTGGCAGAAGAGGCCTGAGTCTTCCCCCACCACCGCCATCTCATTCATATGATTTAAGAATTAAAATCTGTGCAGCCCTGACTGACGAGAGACCGAGAGCGTGTAGGTTATCGTGGTGAGCTGAACACAAGGGCGCAGCGCGTTTCGGTGATGGAGTGGCACAGGAGAGACCCTCTGCCCGGTCTGGGGGGGCCTCTCGCCATTTAAACTCTGCCTGAGCGGACAAGCATGGCAGGCTGTCGCCATTTGAAATATCTAGGGGGACAAAAAAAAGAATAAGCGGGTGTCCCAGCCCCGCTGAGCCTTGCGGTCACTCACTCTGTCAGGTCAATTCGCTGTCCCCTGCGGTCACCCAGGAGAAGACGGTGATGCTTAGGACATTGCGTCTCACTCTGCCTTCTCTGCGCCTTTGTAAAATGCTGTGTTGTGTAAAATGTGCTCTGTTGCAAAATACTTCTTGACTGCAAGAGTTTTCCTAGAAAACTTTTCTCTTTGCTAATGGTGCTGCACTTTTCTACTAGTATTTGCTTTGCTGATTATTTGGCCTTAGGAGGGTAGTTACTTTGTTCTCGGCAGCTGATGGCTTTCCTTTCTAGAGGAGATGGATTTGTTTTTTTCCATCCCTGAATAATTTAGATACTATTGATAGCTTAAAAATATTATTTTGCAGAGTAACTAGGTGCTTGCATTAGACTGCAAATGAATACTCTTTTGTATTTCCACCTGCAAATTACAAAACTGCTACATGAAGTTCACTGTTACAAAGCTTTAGGGACTCCAATTTAGTTTTCATTTAATCAATTTATTTTGTGGAGGGAAATTTATATCAAATCTGGCAGTCCCTTTAATAGGTATGTTTCAGAAATGAAATGATGTCTGATTCTGGTTCCAAATGCGCTGTGAGATTAGTGTTTTTAAAAAAAAAAAAAAGCAAAACAAGCCCCACAATTATTGCTTCTCTTAATTGTGAAATGGGCAGAATCATTGTGTATAAAGAGATGTGGTTTAATTTGAAAAGGTTTTGCCATCCTCAGCTGTAGCCCACTGTTGTTGCTTACGATTGCAGCCCCACCCCAGGAAATGGCTCATAATTTGAAAAACAAAACAAGACATTTTCTGCTTGGCCTGTATTAGAGAAAACATTTAGCCTGAAAACTTGAATTAAGATGGTGACATAACTCAATAGGATGCTCTCAGGTGAGGCAAATACTAATTTCTTTGTTTGGAACATGGCCATGTGAGGTGCGATACGGAGTGGTAGCCTTCCAGTCCCTGCTCTGATGCACACGTAGAGGAGGAGCGTGTAAAGATGTAGAGCAAAGCGTGCCTGACCTTCTCATGGCTTGCTAGCTGGTGTCTTGGCTGAACGTCGCCATTGCTTGGCAGCTTGTGTTTTGATTGGGGTGGAGCCTTCTGCATCTGAAGAGAGGGTTTGATACCAGGACCTGCTCTGTATCTGAACTCCATCCCAGGCTTTGGAGGTGTGTGGATGCTCCTCGCTGCTCCTGCTCTTCCTGCTGTTGCTCAGTTTGCAAGCGGAGGCATTCTTAGCATTCCTTCCAGTCTGCATCGTAGCTACACAACATCTAATTACACTCCTCCACAACAACTAGCCAGCAAATTAACATGATAATGGATCTTAAGGATTTGTAATTACTCAATAATGTCACTGGGCTGGAAGAGTGCTGGGCTCTGCCTGTCAGCAGCCTTTCCTCCCAGGGCAGCAGTGTGCAGCCACTTCCTTCTCCTGCCTTTGGAGTCTTCCTGCAGGTGAAAAATTTGTTGTCCTGAGGCCTTATTGTTCTTAGCAGCACCTTCCTCCTCTATGGCAACATCTATGGTTGTTCTGGTAATTACTTTGGATGCAGGAGTGTCACCAAAGTTTGGGACCAGGCTCACAAGGAGAGCTGAATATGTGGCTGAATTTCTTTGTTGAGCTGAAGGATCCCATGCCATCTCTAAACCCTGGCAGCTGCTGCTTTCTTTTGCCCTGTCCCAGTTTTGATTTTTGTTTCTTCAGGCAAAATGTCTACTGAAATTGCTGGAAGCGTTGCCTTTGGGAAAGATGGAGATGCTACTTGCAGAAGTGGCTCACAGGAAGGAGAGGAGCAGAAAGCCTTGCACACTGTGTAGCCTCTCAAATTCTACCTTAGCTTGCCCTTGGGCAGGGCAACTGCATCCTTTCTTGCTGTCCATCTGCCCTGCTTTTTAAAGCTCTGTGACCTGTCCTGGCAAAGTTGGGGCTTCATCACAGGAGCGTTCCCACCTCCGAAGGGACGCCTCTCTTCGTTCAAGGGCCAGATGCAGCAGGAGCAGTCTGTCTGCATCGCTTCACTCCGGGCGCTAAACTGAAATCAGGATTTCAGACTCCCTGTGTAGGCAGTGCAGAGGCAGTTACCTCCAGAAGTTGGCTCAGAGTAGCTGCAGCTCCTGGTATGCCAAAAATGAGGGCTTCTGCCCCTAACGAGGGTGCTTGGGGTAGGTGGCTAATGCTGGGTGCTGGAAATCCTATGCATCCCATAGCGCCTTGCATCAAGAGCATCCTATAGCTACACTGGGTGTATTCAACCCTTACATGGCTTTAACCCCATATCCAGCTTAGTTTAGCCAGCATTTGCTTTTGGGAAAAGATCCTTCTGCTATGAATTGAGGTTGCTGCCTTTTTGTAGAAAGGGGGGAAGGAATGAAATAATAGTTAATACTTAATGCATATGAGCAGCAATGCTGCTCGGGTTGCCTAGCAGCCAGTTAGACAAGCAAGAGAATAAAAAGGGCTGAGTGAATGTGGTTGGAGCTGGTTTCTCAGTTTGAGGGTGGAATCTGACCCATGCAGTCCGTTTTTTTTTTTTTTTTGGGAGGGGGAGGAGATGGTGGAATTTACCACTAATGGATATTTTAGCTCTGTCAGATCATCTTTATCCATTCCCCCACCCCCATCTGTTTTTCCTTTTCAGTTTTTCAAGTGTAACTTGGAAAGCTTTAGCCAAAGGGAGGTGTTAAAGTTTTGTATGGTTTCTGGAGATGGAATGGGCAAAAAAAAATGCCTCAAAGCGACTTTTTCCTTCTATTTAGGACAGTATCTCTAGCAGTCTGGAGATCATTAGCATTTCATGGTCTCTCCGATATACTGCTCAGCACATACAGTAAATGCTGTATGGACTGGAAATAGCTCCTGCAGTCACACTTAACGCTTCTCCCGTTGCTCTCATTCTTGCAAGAAGTGGATGTACATGTCATTTTCTGGAAAGCAAAAGTAGAAAGATAGTTTTGAAAAAAAAAAAAAAAAAAGGGGGGGGGGGGGCGGGGGGGGCTTGAGCTGCTGGATGATTGCAAATAAACTGCCCCCTTTCCCATGAGGCCAGAAATTCCCCAAAATATGAGGTTGGATTAAAAACCGCTAGGAGATAAAAATAAGGAAGGCTGGCTGTTTAAATAGTGACTTTCTGAGACAGGGTGGTTCTTTTTACTTTTCCAGTAGAAGTTGGAAAGCTCGAAACCCTTTTTCTTGTCAGGCATAGCTCTGTGGGAGTAACAGGACTCCAGCAGCTGAAACCTTAAAACCCCCCACGAGCATCCTCACTTGAGATAAGGGAGGTGTCAGCTCTCAATTTTAATGTGTTTTCCTCATCCCAGCGGTAACTTTTTAGCATATTAAAGCAGGAAGGAGGGCACTTTAGCAGAAAGGAATGGAATGAGAGGAATCTTGGACTTAATTTGCCCATCTTAATAAGGAATAAGAACAGCGGCTCTTTCAGGGCAGCTAGCCTCTTTTACACTCTGAAATGAGTTGATACGTCTTGGGTCGATGCCAGCAAATATATCGCTCTAGTAATTTTGGTGGAAGGACCAAGGAGCGAGGGTGTCTAGACAGCGAATTTTGGCTTCCCTCGCAGGCTGGCATTTGAGTGAGACCAGAGTTATCAAGAGGTTGGTCACGTTCATCTACGCTGCTTCTGCTGTCATGGCAGAGATGTTCCTCTTAGCCAGAATGACCTCTTGAAGTCCTTTACTTGGCCAAATGTTGCAATGGTAAAGCATCTTTTAACTCTATTTCACACAGCTTGGAGATTTCAGTCCTGAAGTCTACCGTAGGCAATAGGTAGGCTGGGCAAGGATACTGTTAAGTAAAGGAGCTTCTCCTAAGTTTACTTTTTTCTGTACTGAGTACAAATGCTACCAGATCACCTGACATAGCTGCAAACGGTGTGTATTTTATCCCTTCGCCGGGCAGATTCTTCAAGTTATGACATTTCTTCATTTTCAGTTGTCGTTTTTAAGTTGCCAAGCTACACCAAACTCTTGGCTGTTTTGCATGAGTGTCTGCGCTCTGCTGAATGCTGCTCTGAACATCACAAGAAAAAGATCCTCTGCCTCCTTCAAAATGTTCCTGGGCCCACCGTTCTCATGCAAGAGGCATGCGAGTCCCCCTGCAAAGGAGATGATAAATGCAATCAAATGCTAAAAGACCAAGGAGTAATTTGGGGGCTGAGGTCAGCAATAGTTTTGGGGGAAAAAAAAAAAAATCCTTAAATAAAAAGTGCCCAGCACTATGACTTCTTATTTTTCATCCAGTGGATGAGTGATTTCTGCTTTTCATGACGTCTGCCTCGCAGAAGTGAAGGCCTTACTGCAATTCTGTTGCAGTGCCCTGGAGGGCTGTGCCGGGACTAGATAAACTCCAGAGAAGCTGCAAAGGAAGCACCAAAAGCACCCCGCGCTTGGAAATCAGCATCTTCAGTAATGAGCTTTCTCCTTAATCATTGTGTAGGTGAACTGATGTGATGCCAATGCCTAAGCTTAGATTTAAAAGTTGGAGGGACACAAATTCTGCTCCTATTGAATTTGGGAGCCTGTGACAGCAGCATGTGGCCTTAATGACAATTAGCAAGCACAGCAGAACTTTTATATTTTTAGATCGTACCGCTGTGCCTAGGACAATGATCCGTTCCCACCAGCCCAACATAAAGCCTCTCTCTATTCTTTACTTCCACAGGGAGCAAGCTCTCCCTTAAAATCCTCTGAGTGTTTATAAATTTTTGCTTATGATCAGTTGCCTCAAATTTTAGTGTAAAAAAAAAAAATGCCAAGTAGAGAATTTAAATTTGTTTCCCATGTTCATGGAACTAGAAGAAAACATCTTTCTGGTGAGTTTCTCCTCTTCATCAGAGCAGAGGATGCTCAAAAACCACACGCGCCCTCTCCTGAAAGCCTATTTCCCAGCCGGACTCTCTCTCCCCGGACTCATGATGCCATCAAGCAAAGTAAACCTGTTTTCAGTAAGCTAAATCCTGCTTTAAAGGGATCTGCAATTCTGCTGGAAACTTCTGGGAATCTACACATAGGGGGGAGTTGAAAGGGTACTTGCTCAGGGACTTGTGTGTTTGTGGGTAGCTCTGGCTGGTGCCCACGTGGTGCTTCCCTGGTTAGTGTGAGGACTAGTTACTGCTGCCTCCAGAATTGGTTAACTCCTTGATAATATTCTTTAAAAAAAAGGATTTAAAAACAATGATAAAAAATAAGAAAAAAAAAACGGTTCCTTTCCTGGGCATCTGCTTTGCCGAACGCTGTCCAGCCTGTTAATCCGTTTATTCTGAACTAACAATTAAATAAAATAAAACCAAAACAAAGCACCAAAACCCACAGTCCTTCCCCCCCCT
>NW_009259329.1:159550-180155 GCF_000687185.1 Egretta garzetta
CGCCCTGCCGTGGGCTTGGGCCCATCGGCTGCACCCCTCTGCCCCTCTAAGCCCCCCAAAGCAGCCTCCGAATTAGGGCTAAAGAACTGAGTTACAGGTTTACGATCCAAAAGGACTTAAGTCTTCCCACTCGGCTTGATAAGCACAATCCTGATCCGTCAGCACAGCGCTGGAGGACGAGCTTTTAAACTGCAGCTTTGCCTTGCCTGCTTATTGAATGGATTAAAAAAAAAAAAAAAAAAAATCCCAAAAAATTGTTTCCTGGGTGTTATCTGAGCCCCGCTCTGGCCAGACTACAGACAGAAAGTTTAGTGGGCTGAGCTGTCGAAAAGCCACCCACTCATGTCTCCAGGCCAAAAATACTGCCCACAGGAATTTGTTGCCTGGATAAAAGCTATAACTCAGTTAATTCTAGTTCGGTAACAGTCAATTCTCTTTCTTTGGGAGAGTGCAAATGATTAGAGCAGTGTTACAGCTGTTGCAAGACTTTCTCTTCTCCTGTTCATCTAGCCTACGGTCTGTCCTATTGCTGGCCTCACCAAAAATACAGCAGTGCCTTGCTCCAAGTGCGGAATATTCAAGTACGTATTCCTAAACTGCGTTTCTAGGGCATCTAAAGCAACCTTCTCATTTCTTTGCCTTTCCAGGAAGAATGGTGTGTCTCTAGATAGTTTGTGTCTTCTATTTGAGGTCTTGTTTAGTCCTGGTGTTTGCGGTACCAGCCACCAATAGCTGTATAAACCTGAAATTTCCACAGGAAACAAAAACCCAGCTCATTCCCCCTCTTCACCAGTAGCAGTGCACTGGTCTGGAAAGGAATTGCTTCTGTCCCGTTGCTTGCTGAAACATGCACTGAATACTGCGATGGAACAGTTGAATAAACTGTGAGTTTAGTTTTGGGACTCCCCATGCCAGCCTGTGACTGATGACACTTGCAGATGCGCTTAGGCAAGGCGGGTTTTGAACTTGGGGCAGTTTTTACTGTAAAAGCAGAATCATCAACAAGCAAATCCCAAACTCTTGTGAAAAAAGTTTGCACGTCCCCGTGAGGAAGTTTTGGTGTGGCACCATCACGTGAAGGGCAAGACCCCATTTTCTGTGGAGTGTGAGGGCAGAGCCCAGAGCTCCGTGGTGGTTCCTCCCCAGTAACACCAGTCCCTGGTCAGGGCGATGCTCCCCAGGAGAGTGCTGAGTTAGTACAGCCTCAAAGAGCACCTCGTGTGCAGGATGGCTGAGTCAGAGCTCATGCAGATGTTTGAGGGAGACAAACGTAACTTGCCCTTAGTGTCAGGAGAAAGCAAAGGAGCCTTCCTCCTCCTCCTCGTGCCCACCCAAGCACTACCTGCCTTTCAGAGGGAAAAGCGATCACTTCTTATTTCTCTCCTTGCTCCAACTTTCCTCTCTGCTTCCCAAACTACCCGGTACAAACCCACAGCAACCCTAATGTTCATGACCTCTTGTTTATCCCCTCGTGCCATGCTTCAGTCCACCCCATGGTGGAATCTCTCCCGGAGACCTCTGGAGCACTGACTCAGCTGCTGCTGTAAAACGGGAGATGAAATCGTCTCTTCTCTGTCTGAACAGCCACAGTTTATGTTTGTGGCTTGTTCTGCTTAACTTTGTTAAGTACCACAATGCTTGTGAATGGTGCTATATAAATAAATAACAATATACTGGACTGTGCTGGCAGCGGTTACTTCTATATTTGCCGTTCACCAGATAAGCACGATGGAAACAGCTGCTGCTGCCCCCCCACATCTAAATGAAATATTGCAGCAAATCTCCTACTTCACGCTTAAATTAGAATCATGGAATCATAGAATCGTTTAGGTTGGAAAAGACCTTTAACATCATCAAGCCCAACCGTTCCCCTACCCCTGCCATCCCACCCCCAAACCCTGGCCCTCGGTGCCCCTCGTCCCATCGCCCCTTCCCTGGGAGCAGAGCCCGACCCCCCCGGCTCCCCCCTCCTCTCAGGCAGTTGTAGGGAGCAATGAGGGCTCCCCTCAGCCTCCTCTGCTCCAGGCTGAACCCCCCCAGCTCCCCCAGCCGCTCCCCAGCAGCCTGGGGCTCCAGACCCCTCCCCAGCTCTGCTGCTGTCCTCTAGATTTTTTTTGTCAAATTTTGTCAAATTGCCAAAGGGCTGGCTAGCCTTGAGACCACTGAAAGGATTGTCTAGTCTAAACAATTAAAGAGCAATGGCTGATGAACATACAGGTTTAAATTCAGCTGATCTCTTGGAATTAATTTAAAATAAGTGACATATTCCATAGTTTTCTGCCCTAGGCCAAAGCTATAAAAGTGGGTCTTGTAAAAACGCAGTCGAGTACCAAGGTTTGCAGTTCCTTGATCCAAAATGAGCTCGGTTCAGTCAGGGGTAGGATTAGCTGTACCCAGGTACCTGGGATCGTCCTGGGAGGAAATGGAGCTACAGACTGCGGGGGTCAAGTAACCAGATGTTCTGGTTTGGTTGACAATTGGAACTTTTAAGATTTGTCCTAGAAAGGAACTTTTGAAATGCTTATGTGTCAGATTTTTGCTTGAGGTTCTGCATTTCCCCTATTGAATCACAGCCCTGGGAAACCCCTACAGCGCACATATGGAAAATATGGGGAAATTATTAATTTGAGCTCAGAACTCATGCTTGCTTTTGCCAGATAGCACCAATGTGTATGCTGAAAGGCCTGGACGTGGAGTGCAGAGTAGCATGTGACTCTTAATTCCTCCTTCCAGACGTGAAAGCTTCCTTACCGCTCAGCAGGTATGACGATGTTTCTTTTTTGGGTAGCGTGATTTGCCATCATTGTAGCAAAACTTTTCTGAAGTCGAGATTTTAGCTAGTTACTGGGAGAGAAGCACGGAGTTTCGAGCACTCGTTGACAGGGTTGTGCTAGGCTAAAAATCTGGAAGCTGCTGGAATCTTTCTGAAGAGCAAAGAGCTGGGACTCGTGCAGGGAGTCTGTGGGAGACTGAGGGTGAAATGCAGCACGGCAATAAATAGGCTGCACGCTGGCCCCTGCATTTCTGAGCCCCAGAAGGGATGCGTTCAGATCTGCAGGAACCCACTCCTGGCTGTTGACACTTGGAGAGTGTTTGGATTATTAACCCAGAAGGAAAATAGGGCAGGTTTTCATATGGGAGGGAGGTTTGCAACGTTACTTTGCCCATTTTCAGGTCGGAGATCCGTGCACGTGGGATTTGTCCACAGGCTGCTGCCAGCAACATTAAACCATCGCGGCTTCTGCTATTCAGTCTCAGCTGGCTCTTAAGGAAACTCCAAATTACACGGCCAGCACAGATGCATTCCTTACTCTCTTCTGCCTCTCTGAAAGTTACTTTTAAAGAAACAGCAAAGATTAGTGAACTGCTGTTACACAACAACATGTGTGTGTATCTCTTACTTGACTTGATTCCATGAAATCGGATTAACGACTGCGTGTATATTTGTATTTTGGTATATTATTAACTATTGCTAATAAAAGCCATTTCCAAATTTGTATTTTTCCATGAGGACCAGGTTTCTGAAAAAAAAAACAAACCCAAGCATGCTGACTGCTGCCCTTGAAACGCGAGGTTTGGGTTTATCTGTGTTTCCAGGTAACTAGAGCTCTTAGACGAGCAGTGTTTGCTTCTGTTTTAAATTAATTTAACCTAATCAGTGGAATGCTCTGGTGCCTTCTCCGTTTTTGAAGCAATGTAATAAGCAGCCTCTCCAGAATCAGTTTATTTTCAGGTTCCTTGTCATGTTTGCTTCCCCCTTCCGTCCCCTCCACTTACCACCACTTATTAAAAGGCTGAAGGTTACGACACGCAGTTCAGGACACTCTTCAGATGAGCCGGCTCAAGTGCCAGCTCCTGTTAGGCTGGAAGAGCTCGCTTTCAGCTGCGATGAGGATGAGGGCACATGCACGCTGCTCAGAGCACAGAGATGGCCCAAACCTCTCTCCCCTCCTCTGCTGGAGGGGGAATGCTGGTTTAGGAGGGGTTGGTTGCGAAAGGCGAATGCTGCTCCAGCCCTCGGGACGGGAACGGGACACGAGTGCTTGTTGCTGCTAGCGGGGATGCCGGGCACCATCCCGCAGCATCCCAGGCTCTGGGGGGCAGCTCGGTGTTGTGTGGCTGCAGGCGTTATGGAGCGTCCTCGGCGTGGGATGAGGGGGTTTGCTGCGGAGGCCGAGGTTTTGATGAGCCCAGACTGCCCAGTCCTAACCTGCTCCCACGTTTCCTGGCTCCCTCTGAAAGCCAGAATAGCAGGCTCTTCTTTTGAGGCTTTTAAAGCAGTTAAAAAGGCAGGGAATACTGTAGGTCTCCTAAGTCAAGCTAGTATCATGATTGCCAGCCGTACAACATTTTGGACAATGATTAAGTTCAGGTACTAAGCAGCCAGACTTCCAAATGCCTTGAGCTGCGCCCGCTGCTAACAGCCACGTTGGGAGCTTTGTTCTCCGAGCGTCGCTTGTATGGTCTGAAGGAAAAGAAAATCCTAAGCGTGGATGCTGGTAGAGCAGATTCTCTTTGGCTCAGCCATCTGAAAGCAAAGAGTTTCTTTTGGTTTCACAGATGGGTGAGCTGGAATTGTGTTTTTCCAAAGAGGGTGCAAAGATGGGGGCATACTCAGCCCTTGGTCTCGGTTCAGAGCCACGTGCTGTCCATCTGCAAGCGCTGGCTCTTGTGCTCCTCCAGCTTCTGAGTTTTATGGGCAATGAAAAAGAAAATAAAAATATGTTTTTCCTGATTGGAATTTCAGGGAAACGCCTGTTGTTTCTTGGAGCTATCATGCTTTGGAGACATACATGAGCAGTAGGGATAAAGGATGCACATGGAGGCAGGAGGCAAGCTGGGTTTGATACAAGTATTTGCCTTAGGTCTGCTCCGAGGTGGTGTCATTCACTCGACTGCATTTTCATTCACATAAAATAAAAAAGTTTCTTCTTCCACAGACCAAAACGCTTCCTTTCTATGCTGTGGTTAAAACACAACTAATGCCTTTTCAGGGCAAATTTTTAAATACGGACTAAGCCAAGAATGTTGAATTAAATGGAAAATATTTAAGAAGGTTTTCTGTAGTAAAATAAATGTGGCATAGAGTGTGGTGGATAAAGCTGATGGATAGTGTGCATCTGCTAGAAAAGAAAGTCAAAATCTGATATTCACTGCGTTCCTTTTATTATTTTCAGTCACTTTTGAGAGCATTGAGGACTCTCAGTAGTCAATCTATTAAATGTAAAAGCCAGAGTTCCTTTTTCTGTAGTCAGGGGAGAAAATACCACTTAGAGCCCATATAGAATATGATGGTTAAATAGCATTTTTATTTCTTCTGAATTCAGTTATTACTGTTCTGGTTTTTCTTATTTATCTAAGCTCCAAGCCAACTAAACCTGAATAAAAGTTCCAGAAACCAAATAACTATTTTTATATCTAAGCCTTCCTTTCAAAGAATGCAAAAAATGCACAAAACCAAACAAAAAAAAAAGCAAAAACTTGGGTTTGAATTTTGATCCTAGCAAGTCAATGTTATGGATGAGAAAGAGCTCTTTTTTTTTTTTAATTAAACTACAACCTTTCCGTTATTTTCAGTAAATACCAGATATCAGGAGATTTCTATAAAAAACTATGAACTTGTATATGGAAGTGTGACCATAGGTGATTCCCTGGTTATTTTATCCCCTGGTCAGCCCGAGATCTGCTGAACAGAAAGAAAACTTGGAGCACAAACTGTGCACAGCTGAGCATCCTGGCTGTTGGGTGCTGAATCTCATCCATAAAAAGGCAAACATAATTATAGCAGGTTCACCTGGAAAAATAAACTTTTTCTGCCTTTATATCTTCTTTTGCAATGAAAGCCATGAAGTACATCTTCAGTCACCAAAAATCTGATTTACCATTGACTCCTCTACTTCAAGGCAGTCAAGGAGGGAGGGGATTCTGCCCCTCTGCTCTGCTCTGGGGAGACCTCCCCTGGAGCCCTATGTCCAGCTCGGGAGCCCTCAGCACAGGGAGGACATGGACCTGTTGGAGCGGGGCCAGAGGAGGGCTACTAAAATGATCCGTGGGGCTACTAAAATGCTCCGAGGGCTGGAGCCCCTCTGCTGTGAGGCCAGGCTGGGAGAGTTGGGGGTGTTCAGCCTGGAGAAGAGGAGGCTGCGGGCAGAGCTGAGTGCGGCCGGTCAGGGCTTAAAGGGGGCCCAGAGGAAAGGGGGGGACAAGCTTTTTAGTAGGGCCAGCGGGGACAGGACAAGGGGGGATGGTTTTAAACTGAACCAGGGTAGGTTTAGACTGGATCTAAGGAAGAAATTATTCGGGGGTCCCTTCCAACCCAAAACATTCTATGATTCTATGATTTTCCTGGTGGATTTTAATGCCACACATTTAAATCCTCTTTGAGAGGAAGTTGTTAAGCCCATTTGCAAATGGCAAATGGAGGGAATGACTTACCTCGTAGAGGTAATGACACCCACAAAGGTTTACTAGGAAGCTTAAACATAAGTAGCTGTGAGAAACTTTGTCCCAGAGGTAGAATAATTGACTGTACTTCTTCAAAACAACAACAAAAACCTCATCGAAGACATTTTCCTTTCCCTCATTTCTGTTCCAGTGTTATATGCAGTTTCAAAAGTTCTGCCAGAAAAAAAAGGATGTAATTGAAGAATTTGAAAAGTTTATATAAGATCAAAGGATGACCAAGTAAGCTTTGAAAGCAAATTAAATGAAATAGTTCATGATTTGTCTTCAAATGAGCAAGTCATTCAGTGAAACAGTAGCGATTGTTGTGTTTTGAAAGCCACACGGGTATAACTGGATGATTATTCGGGATTGACAAAAGCATTCACTGGTTGCTGGTGCGGGGTAGCTAATATGTTTTACATTTTCACATTAAAAAATTAAAGACCTAAATACCCCACGAGAGCCAAGATGGTGCCAGTCCCACCCCTGATTTATGTCAGGCTGCTCTTCAAAAATAAAAAGAAGGTGGGGGGAGAGAGTTATATTCACTTCAAACGGTGACATTTTCTTCTAGTATAAAAACACCGAGTAGGTCGGCCCGCCATGACAACAGAAGCAACCTTGGGCCTGAGGAAGGCAGGGACTTAAATCCTCTTTTATTTGAAGTCTCGGAGCCACCTGGGGTGGCTGCTGGTGCTTGGCTACCATGTGCTTGCACGTCCCGTGGCGAGGACCAGAGCACCAGAGAAAAATAAACCGAATATTTCCCAGGGGCAGACTCCCTGCTCTGGCTGTAATCAGCAGCGGTTCTTGGGCGTTTGAGGTCTCGGCATTTAGCTCCTTTTTTTGTTTGAATGTTCCGGAGCTGATAGTTTATATTAAAACATTCTGTGGAAAAATACTTGCAGTTCCTCCTCATCTCCTGGATGGCAGAGCCTGTGGGCTGCAGCACAGACCCAGCACCCAGGGGCACCCTTCTCACTACTGGGGGCTCTCACATCACACCCCCACCCCCCCCCGCCCCCCTCCCCCAACCCCTTTTTTGGGTCACTACTGGGGGCTCTCACATCACACCCCCACCCCCCCCCGCCCCCTTCCCCAAGCTCTTTTTGGGAGCTTGGGAACTGGTGCAGAGGATGCTGCTGCTTTCCCTTCTCGGCACTTGAAGGCGACTTGCAGGAGAAAGCTGTGTGATATCTTTCTGCTGCCCCCTTCTTTCCTCCCCCCTCTCACTGCAAACTTGAATGTGAAAAATATTTTTCAATGCTCCTCTTATCTCTGTTTTCCCAGCATTTTGGAGCTGGTTTAGGCAGGAGAGGAGATTAACAAAGGCAAAGCTATTTACATGAAGGCAACGTGGCTTATGAATGAAACGGTGGCGGAGTTTTTATCAACCCTCGAGGCTTGCAATACTACTACCTGTCTTTCTCAATTGCATTCAGACTTTGACAGCCCTCTGAGACCAGTGCTCGAAAAATACCTTACTTAGGGGGAATATTGTGGCTTTTTTAGGAGTGGGAAAACTGAAGCACGGGGAAGGGGAAGCATCCTGTTCAAGGTCACAGAGCAAGCTGGTGGCAGAACCAGAAATAGCACCCAGAAGTTATTAGTTTTTTTCTGTATTTCCTTTCCTGTCACCGCTGTTTGCTTGGATACCGAGATAGCTGCGTGTAAACAGAAGGTTTCCAGACCGCAGCAGCCTTGTTATCCGCCTGATTCATTCAGTGATGATGCAACCTGCGATCCAGATTTCTGCAATGCCTTCTACAGTCGTGATGCTGCACGTGACATCACTGGCCGCGTTGAGCAACCGGAGTTTTAACCTGGTCTCTACCTGAAACGCCGATGTCTGAGTAAAGCCCTTCTCACTGCGATTTTATTGCGTGGTCAGGCCCCATCTGCTCATTCCCCTGGCAAAAACAGTTGACTTCTCTTTTTGCTCTTCTTAACCCGGTAAGGAACCCTGGAGCTGGGAGAGTCAGTTGTGGATGCCGATCCCCTCTGTGACCCACCGGCGGCTTTGCTGACTACTAATTAGGTTCTCGTTTTGTGCCAACTCCCCGGTACCAGGGGGGCTGCCAAGCTGTCAGGCTTTCACCAGCTGTCAGAAGCCACGAGACACCTTTTAATAGCTTCTGGCGGTCACTTTGCTACGAGAGAGCTACAGCGTTCTCCCCCAGCCAAGAGCGGGAAGCAAGCGTGGCTGGGATGAACCTCTCTTTCTTAGACCAGATCTAAGAGGAAGGCAGCAAATCTTAGATCTTTGGGAAACAGGAGGGCTCGCTTTTGAGCCACTGAGTCTCTGTTAGGAGAGGGTAATCAAGAACACTGTAAAACTTCCTCCCCTGTGGGAAGTGAAAAATGAGATTGAAGGCGAGCAGCGAGTCCTTTCATGGGCATTTGCTTTAGGGATGTGGCAGAACTGCCAAAGAGCTGCACAAGAAGACGGCCAAGCTCCAGCAGCCGATGTTCATTAAGGAGCTACAAGAGCGTTCCTTACTTTGCACGCACAGCTCCCAAGAAGAGGAAAGAGCAAGACCTCGGATGCCACGTTTCTCCTCCTCCTTGAAAGCCAATGCTTTATTCATCCTCTGGAGCCTTGGCTCGGGTGCCGGCTCATTTGGTAGCTGTGCTCCCAGGATGTCGGCAAAGCTTTGTAGCACCTTGAGATGGTTTCTCAGAGCGTAGGAATTCTGTTTACGTTGTCAGCTTTTCATCAGCGCAAATTAATGTTAGCAGATGGCGCACACGTATCTGTCTCTCCGATTCTCAGGAAGCGCAGGATGGCTTTAATGGGAAATGAAATATTCTTTATCCAGGATGTCTCACTGATAAATAAAATAATAAGAAGCCTTGTATGTGTGCCTTGGCTATCCAGTACTTCTGTGTCTGTCTACCTTGTCTGGAAGGACCAGCTGCAGATTTCATCGGGGTCTTTGTGTCTGGCTTGGTTGTCATCATTAACAGAGCCTGCATTTTGTAACAAACCTGAAAATCATGTTGTTTATTTATCCTGGCAGCAGACAACTCATCTTCCTCCCTGCCTGCCTCTCTCTGGTCTCTTTTGGTTGCTGGGAGAAACCAGAAGGCAAAATTTATCAGCTGAGTTGAGTGATGGTAATTTTGAGATAGCATCGCTTCTGAGTGTCCTTTTCTGATTATAACTGCACTTGAAAAGAGACCTTTCTGTAGACCTGAAATGCCGAGGTCTGACCCTGCCAGAACCGTTCTCGAATAGATCATTAAAGTATATTTAGCAACTTACCCAACTCTCTTCTGTAACCTCATCACGTTATATTTTTCCACTCGCAAAACCCTAGAAAGCTGTGAACCGGAGCCTGGGGCACAGATGATGGACACTAAAACACCCTTGCAAAAGGCAGGGCAATACGTATGCTAAAAGCGGCCTCTCTCTTCTGCCCGAGCATCTTCGCGTGAGCTTTATAAACCTGCCTCCTTTGCCAACAGTGCTGCCCAAATGTTTAGGTGCAAATAACTTGGGGCTGGAACAGGCGGGAAGCGATTTCCTTAATTTACTGCGAGAATTTATTATTTTTGTGATCCTACGCCGCTGCCGCAACTGGTATCTTCTGACAAAGAGATTTGGGCTAAAAACCGTGCAGGGGCAGTGAGGGGGAAGAAGCTGCGAGGAATGGGGTTGCGCACGTCTGCCACGGGCAGGCTTGAGGGCTCCAAAGGGTGATAAATAGTGACTAAATTTCTTTACCTTGTTTCTGGATCATTAAATTAATCTGGTAGCTGTATTTGGAGCAGTGACTATGTGGGTTCTGTATCTACTCTTTCTCCTGGATGCAGAAAGATGTGAAGGAGAAAATTGCAAACTGGGGTTTTGGGGAGGTGGGGAGAGTAATGGGTGTGAGTTGCTAATGGGTCGCACAGGAATGTAAGGCCAGCACCGACTGGAAAAAACATCTTAAAAACCTGTTTTGTGAAGAATCGAAATATTTGGGGATTTTTTCAGTGGCTGAAGGAGAATAAACAGATAACTTCTGTAGCTTCACCTCCCCCTTGCATTTCTTTTTACCACAAAGAGCTATCAGATGAGCAGGGTCCTGTGTCCCTCAGTTTCTTATTTTTCCTTTTGCCTCTTAACTTGCACGAAGTTGAGGAAAAAGTTTAAATATTGGATGGAGAAGGGACATAAAACAACAGATTTCACACTGTTATTTGGAGGCTACATTACGCTCAGCAGCGAGGCTGAGAAAGGAGAAATGACACTGCTCAAAATCTGGATGTTTCTGAATCTTTTGGTTTTGAAGTAACAGCAGAAACCCTCTTAAAATAGTTCTTCAAACAGGAACTTTCACAAGAAACTGAGAAAAAAAAGGCTCTCCCACCCCCCCATATTACATCAAAAACCCCAAAATGACATTGTCCGCTCTCGGGAAGCACCATTGCAGCAACCCTTGGTAGCAACCCTCGGTGTCCCTCGGGCGGCTGAGCTTTAACATGCCCAGACACGGGGTGCTGGGGCAGTGCCATAAGGGAGCGAGGAGCCCCAGGCTCAGCCCGGCTCTCGTGCCACCTCTCCATCCCCAGGACATTCCTGCATGGCCCTTGGGATGCTTCCCAAGGTGGCTGAGCAATGTGGGGTGAGTGCTGGGACAGGGGGACCTGGGTGACTTGAAGGCACTGAGGGCATCAGCAGCACGGGAGCAGGACCGGAGGGCAATGGCGTGTTTGTCTTTGGGGACCCGGGTCAGGCTGATGGGATTTTGGGGCAGGGGCATGGATGGGAGGATGGAGGTGGTTCTTTGTAGGTGTGGTTTGGGGATTTTAAAACGATGGTCAGTCACTGTTCTTCTGCTATTCATGTTTGATTATCGCTTGTGATTATAAAACCTAATTGACCACCCCACTTTCCAAATGAAAGCATCAGCTAAGCTCCAGGCACGTACTTCCATTCAATTAAATTTTTTTGTGCAGTAGTTAAACATGATAAGGCAGAGGGGGAGAAAGAATGATTTTTCAGATATGCTCTTACTCTTCCATATCAAAGTTGTCCTCACTATGACACAATAATTTTCCAACGCTACTTTTGGTTATATTTAGAAGTGCATTTTCTGTTCCTTCCCTCCTTTCTGTGGAACAATTGTGCAACTTTCTTTTTTCTTAATATAATGCTGTATTAAAATTAGCTGCAAAACTGAAAAGAGCCCTCTGTGTAGGAGGGTAGCTACCTTCCTTCCTAGCACTTCCTCTGGATCTTCCACTGGGATTTTATTCCTGTTAGACGCGGGTTCCTTGGGCGTTTGCTGCGGTGCGTAGCTGTGCTTTCCCTGGTTGATCTCCCCTCTGCTCTCCCCAGCAGTGAGCATGCAGAGTTCAGAGGGTGGAACAGACTCGGCAGCTTCTGTGGCACTTCACACTTCTGCATCAGCCCAAGCTCCGGTAGTGCAGCCAGTGCCAGCGTCTCAGCAGGTAACGTATGCACAGCTGGGAATGCCGTTTCCATGGAGAAGAGACCTGTTTTACTGGCAGATGTATTTTAATCCAGGGGTTTTATATGGGGGAGAGGATTGTTAATCAGCTCGTTGAGGCAGTGGGGAGAACCTGTCCCTGGCCTTTGTGTTGATAAAGGCCATAGATATTTCACGTGTTAGCCCTGCGAATGTGGAAGCTTTGAAACGTGGGATGTTTTAACTTCGCTACCCAAGGAAGTCATTTCATGCCAGTTTGGTGTTTGCTTCAGTATAATATCCTGTTGTCATTGTTTGGTGTGTCAATAAAAACAGGAGAAAATTAAATTTTCCTTAAAGGCACCTCTGCAAATAGGGTACCGAGCTCAACAGAGAAGAGGTGGAGGGAGCACTAGTGCGGGGAGAGGGCAGAGGAGCCACGTGCTGGTCTCTTCCTTTGGTAGGTGGATCCTGACATTTTAAATTGGGAAGAGGGGATTCATGATTCATATACATGAATATGATGCACTTGGGAGGTCTCGTGATAGGAGAGAAATGATAGCTTCAGCTGATGAATGAAAACTACCTAATGCAAAATGGGAAGGGTTAAGTAAAACCGGTTCCTTTTTATGCCATTTGGGGAACTATCAAAAGAAGTTTCTGTCGCAGGAAACTGGAAGGATAAGAGGATGGGTGGGTATAACTTAGCTACACCCTTCTCCAGCTCCCAACTGAGCAGAAGTAGCTGCCACTGGATGCTCATGAAAAGGAACAATTAAAAACTGTGAATTGGTAGGAGCGTTCCATTCACCAGGAGACGTGGACATCCCCATCGTGTGATTTGGTGCGTCGTTGGCCAGCTCTCTGTCATCCTTCAGCCTTCCCATCTTTGATTTCTCTGGGTGACCTTTCTTGTTCGTGTTGTAATGACGTGGATATCGCTGTCGGGGATCTTGGGTATCGTCAGTCATTAGTTTGAATTTGACTGTGACAACATGCTAAAGAAGTTTAGAAAACCAATTGGCTTTGGATTATGAAATTACCTGTCCAGCCATTACCGGTGCTGTCATCGTGACACGGAGAATTGAGTGGAACTCCATGGATTAAGTGAGGCGCAGAGGATCGTGGAATATTGCTGGAGAGGAGTGTCCAGAGCCTTCCCTTCTCACCAGCAGCACAAAGAAAATACGAGGAATGAACTACTCACAGCATAACTGGTGTGAGGCTGAAGCCTTTGGTGTTGTTGATCACTGGTCTACCTTTCAGTGTGAGAGAAGGCTGTATGAACAGGATGGCCTCATCTTACAGGTTGGGGATGATTCATTTTGTGTGTTGGAAAGTAGTAGGAGCAACCGGACAGGCGGTGACAAATTACACAAGTAGCTGAGCAGGCCAGCTGTGCCAAAGGAGGAGATGTGTCGTTTGGTAAAAACGATGACAGAGAATGGGGAAAAAGTAGGGGAAAGGAACAGATCTTTCTGAGACTTTGATGTAGGTGCCATTGCCAAGGCCTGACTTGAAAAAGGGCTTTTAATATTCCCATCGCAAACTGGTCACAGCCTCTTTGGGAGAGAAAATGGACAAAGTGATGGGTGGCATAAGGGTACATGTCCTGACCGCTAGCTCAGCTGCAGGATCTCCGATGTATCCAGACTTACTGAAGGTCAGCCTGGGGACTGGTGATGTAGAGGCTGCCTAGAAATCTGGGCCATATTCCTGTAATTCTGCTAGAATAGAATTTCTGGCTGGTTACAAAGGGCATGTTTGGAGGGTGTCAGAGGGCTAAAAATCATAAATATATACATAGAAGGTAGCCAGTAACTGTCAAGGTCTCTTCTAGGATTCATGTGGGATGGTTTTGCAGCTCTTTGGTTGGTTGGCCCAATCTGCTGGGTTTTTTTAAAGCCTCAAGCCACAGAGGATGACTGTCTGCTTGGAGAAGGTCCTCATCAGTTTAAAAAGCCATACTGATATTTGGCTTGAATGTTTCCTTTCTTACTCTCATGCCGGTAGCCAGGCTCTGTTCCCATGGGCCTCACCGAATCCTTTCTTTCCATCCATCACATCCCCATGCTTGTTTTACTGGATCTGCAAGGTGCTTAGCACTTTATGAGACGCGTGTCCAACCTCAAAGTGAATGCTGAGTGTAACACAAAGAGCAGGTTGGCAGCCGTAAGAGAAGAAACTTTTCAGCCCTGGGAGGAAAATGTGAATGTGTAAGGAGTGGTTCTTGTTTAGTTGCGACTGAACCTCACGTTGAGCTCCTCTCGTCAATCAGCCGTTTGCTGTTATTTCCTTGCCTGGAAACTTAAAGATGGCCCGTGTCAGAAAATGTGGATTCAGCTCTCCGCTTTTCCCAGGTTTAGGGTACTGAGTTCAGGCTGGTGTCCGGTGCAGATTGCACGGGAAGGATGGGAACCACAGGGACACTAAGTAAGGGGTCCTGCTGCCTCTGGAGTAGGAGGCGAGCTTTCTGTGAAAGTTTGAAAGAGAATAGCTGACTCACGGTGTTACAGACCGAAAGTAAGTGTGTGTTACTATATCTTCTTCTTTCAGAGGGTTTTGGTCCAAGCAGCAGGCTCCGCTCCCAAAGGAGCGCAGATGCAGCAAATCTGTTTTCCCAGAAACAGGTTCCACAACAGGTAATATCTCTGGGGTGAGACACCACACAGGCACCCCCATGTCAACAGGACCCCACGTCCCACGGGACATTTGAAACTGTGCCAGACAGCTGCTTAGAAAAACCCATGCTCTTAATTAAAGAGTTGTGTGCAATTAGAGAGCTGGAGATCACTGTGAGGGCAGCTTTCTCCATCTCTCTCTTCCTTTTTTTTTTTACTGATGGCAAAAGAAACTCCCAAGATATTTAAAGTTTAGAAAGAACCTTTACTGTAGCAGTTGTCTTTCATACATTTGAAGATTTGATGGATGCTTTTAATTGTCATTCAAAAGCAGTCCTCCTCTGTAAAGATTTTTTTAGAGCCAAAGTGTTTGGGATCTTTTTTAATTACACAAATAAAAGTACTGACTGCGCGTGGCTTCATAGAAAGGTTAGGTGACAGAGAGCCATGCAAGTGTTTTTATTTATCTGAACTTTGCCTTTTGCAGTCCTTGTTTCCTAAGAAACCAGGCATATGTGGGGCTGCTTCATGTGGACTGGGAGTCTGACTCTCTTGACTTTTTCCTCTAGCAAATTTTTTTTGGTTGCTCAGTTTCAGAAAAAAAAAAACAAACCAACTTGACAGAGGGCAACTACGTCCCTCCCAGACCAATGAAAAAGGGGGCTGGGGTGCAGATGGACGCTGCCAACCTCCTCTCTGAAGGAAAGGCTGCAGCATGATCTCACCCTTATTAGTCAGAGGAGAACCAGCCCTGAGACGTGTGTGCAGAGGAAATGCAGCTCCATTGTTTCCACTGCTCATGGAGCAACTACTTATTTATTTATTTTCATTTGACCTTTTAAAATAAATACGTCCTTTGGGATTCCTAAGCATGTGGGGTTTTTGTCTGGTTTGTTTTTCTTTTCCTTTTAAAAAGAAAGCCTAAATGTCAAGGTAAGGTTGAAAGTCATTTAAGGATGTAATAGGCAATTTCTCCCGCTGTTCCTAGGCAATAATGTATCCGTAACTCGAGTTTATGATGCTTGTTTCAGGTGCAATCCGTGCAGCACATATATCCATCCCAGGTCCAGTATGTGGAAGGAGGAGAAGCTGTTTATACCAATGGAACCATGTAAGAGTCTCTCGTTGCCTGTAGCAGAGCCCCTCTTCCCCTCCCAGCTGGGCTGAGCCCTTCGGTCCTCCCAGGCTCCTTCCATCCCAGCGCTGCTGCTGGCACTGCCCGCTGTTAAAAGGAGGAAGAGGAGGAACTGTTTCACATGCTGTGTTGTGTGTGCGCATGTAGTTTCAGCCAGACTCCAGCCTTGGGGGAGGCGTTGTCCTCACGGAGGGAGGGACTGTTCTCCAGGGAATCCTGCTACATGAAAGGGTCCGGTATTTTCCTCTGCCCAGCCCATTGTGTAGAGAGGTGGGGCACCTTTAGGAACCAGAGCATAACTGCTAGAGGAAGAAAGGGGTTTTGTAAGGTTTCCTTTTCCTCCTCTCTGCTGTGCCCCCTGCTTTGGGCCTGGTGCCCTCCGGGATGCTCTCAGCCTTTGGTACCGAGGTTGCCTACAACGAGCGACTCCTGGGCTCTGCTCTCGCTGTGGCTGTGGGCCTTTGCTCCAGGGCCATCACAGGGCTGATTAACATTGTCAGGGGTGATTTTTACACAGCACAGGGTTCAATTTCAATGGAGCAAATCCCACCAACAATGCAGACGAGTTTTTTTTTAAAAGGTAGTCCAGATTGCGGAAACTGTTGTCCATGAGATTAGCTCTGCAAGCTCCCCTCCACACCTCCTGACCCTATTGTTCCTTTGACAGACGAGCCGCCTACTCCTACAACACCGAAGCTCAGATTTACGCCCCCAGCAGCGCAGCATCCTATTTCGAACCGCAGGGAGGTGGAGCTCAGGTGACTACAGCGGCATCCTCTCCTACAGCCATTCCCTCTCACAACATGGTGGGCATCACCATGGACATTGGGGGAAGTACGATCCTCTCCGGCTCGGGAGCCTATCTCATTCATGGGGGGATGGAAAACACTAGACATTCTCTGTCACATACTTCACGCTCCTCTCCAGCAACGGTATGTAGCCCTGCAGATGTTGCAGCTCGGGGGCCAGGAATTATTCCAAGGGAACTGAAAAGCCTTCAGAAAATAAAACTTCCTATCGTTATCGCTGTGTATATGTCTGTATAACATGCCATGCAAATGCAAGCAAGAGAATAGACACTGGTGTACTACAGATATTTTTCATCAGGAGTTTGGGATGTGTCTCTTGCTGGTGGGCAGAGGTTTCTCAAACTTTCTGAGTGGATCACTGAAATCATGCAGCATGGAGATAAGAGAAAATTCTCAGGGTTGGGTTTTTTTTTTTTTTTTATCCTGAGCAAAATGTTTTGGCTTTCCAATTCGAAAGAATTGTCAATATTTACATTTTCTAATAAGTGTAACATCTGAACACGGGGCTTTGCTTACCCAAAATAAAGAAATATATAAATCTATTTTTAATTATGAAGAGACCTGAAAAATCCGTTATTAACACAGCGGATAATTAGCACATAAGGTGTGTCAAGCTGATCATGCCAATGCACAGTGATTGAAAAGCCTTTGTATACATCTCCAACACCATTGTGTATTCTGCTCATGCCATGTGTTACAGAAAATGTATTTTATGGATAATACTGATCAAACAGAAGTGTTTTAAAGCTCTTGATTTTTTTAATCATGTCCCTCCAACTGCCAGTTGAGGTGCCAGGTTGCTGGAAGCACAACTGGACAGCTGTGTGGGACTCAGGGGGATACAACTATTAACCCAAAAGAGCCTTTCTGCAGCTAGAAGCTACCAGAAGTTTTTATCTGAGAATCTACCAGCCCTTAGTAGCAGCTGTGGCCAGGAGTGGGTTGGAGCTCTGCTCACCTTCCTTTCCAGACTGACTTATGTGTGTTAATACTTCGTATGTAAATATAATTACAAATGGAGGTGTCATTCAGGGTATGTGGCCAGATTTTAAAATATGAACAGCACCACCCAGGGAGAAAAACAGGAGCCGTTTGCTACTAAGCACTCTTGAAAATCTGTCCGGTTACGTTGTACTTTCTTCTTCCACAGTTGTAGAATACAGACTTCACATTTTTTTTGAATCTTCATGCCTTGAAAGGTTGCCTTTGATCCTGGAGTAAATGTGCTCTGCCTTAGGGTAGAAGTAGCAGTCTGTGGGGAAGAGTCCTTAGCTTTGGGTGGAAGAGAAAATGTGAGATGCATCTGGATTAGCTGGGGTTCGTTTCTTGTGTGAGAATTGTGTGTATTTTAACTGTTCGTAGTTAAAATCTAGCATTGGACCATCCTCTGATTTTTGCTGAAGCTTGTTATTTTGAAGGAAGTAGCTGCTGATCTTGTCACCTGTGTGGGACTGCATCTTGCAAAGCTGCACAGTGTTACTCTTGGGGTTTGGTTTGGGTTTGGGTGGTTTTTTTTTCATTTCCATGGTGATGGACACAATGCAAAAAGCACAAGTAGAGTACGTGTCAATAGAAATGCCCCATGCACAGCTTTAGTCTGTAGCTGTCTATCACATGGGATAAAGCTGTCCAGGAAAAAAAAAGAATGTAGGAAGTGAGCTTTATGAAATAAATTTACTCTGTGGCATGTAGGAATGAACTCCCAGAAGGTATTTTAACCCAAAATGTCTGTGGCTCTTGTGGAGGGGCTCAAGAGGGTCCAATAGTGCATAGATGCTTGTCTGGAAGACAGTAGAGGGATGTGTCTGTGTGTGGCTTTCAGTTCTTACAGCACAGACCAAAGTTGGAGGGGGGTAGAGAGCACCCTGCAAGCTACTTTCAGTGTCATGTCATCATGGGTGAACAGATAGCGGAAAGCCTTAAGGAGAGCAATGACTAAATTGAATCAACGGGTGGGAACATTATTTTTATGTTGCAGTGTCTTGCTTAAATGGAGAACAGGAGAGCCTGGTGTTAAAGATGCTGGACACGCTGTAGTCCTGGCAAAATGTGTTTGGGACAGGATTGAGAGCTTTGTGGAGAGAAAGAGAAGTACAGCTCATGCAGATGTAGACAAGGAAGATGAAGATGTAGACAAGTGTTTGCATGTGGCCTCGGGGGTGTAGCGCAAAGGGGACGGATGTCCCAGCAATGTGAGGGCTTGGCAATGTGAGAGGCAGCTGCAAGGAATGAGGAAGCGAAGAGGGCTTGGAGGGTGTTGAATGCTTGAGGCAGAGCCGGCACGGAGACCTCGAAAGCAAGGAGAGCATCTTCAGAGGAGACTGGGAACAAGGTAGCACTTCACAATTAGCAATGGTGTAAGAGCTGCCTCAGGAGTTGAGGAATGTTTGGTAAAGACTGTACGTATACTAAAATAAAATCTTCAAATATTTAAAGAAGCCCATATTCCATATCTCCTGGAATAACGATGTTCTGCTCCATCGAATGGGCTGAAACAGCACATGAAGCAGTCCAATTCAATGTCTGTGCCAGGAAAGCACTATTAATCTCCATTTAAATCAGGCTATACCAAGGGAGGAAATCCTTGAGACCTCCCGTAAGTGAGTCCTCAGAGCTCCTCACCTCCATGCAGGGCTGTTTTAAGAGCTTTTAGCCTTTCCCCTGTAATATTTTTTTCTGCAGATGCAAAGTGTCCATTTGCATGGGATGTTTACCAAAATGCCAAAAGGGCAAGCACTGTTTCTGTGCTTGCCTAAGAGGTGTTGCTCAACTGGGACTGCACTGCTCCTTGTACAGAGGAAGGAAATGGTGTCTCCCTCTAACACTGACTCATTTCCCGAAGGCTGCATCAGCAATCAGTCCTTGGTTCCTCATGGTACATCACGGTGCACTAGACAGTTTTCTCAAAGTCCCACTGACACGTAGTCTTAGGCTGACCCTTTTCTGAATTCAGCGATAACTTCTTGAGAAGTGCCATAGCGATGGCACTTTTGGATGGAAACCAAGGGACGTGTGCTGGAGGCGCTTGGACAGAATATCACGTTCAGGCATGGATACGGCATGGGCTGTGTCTTTGGTTGTTGAATGTTACTTCAGAAATTAGATTTGATTTATTCTGTTCTCCCACCTTTCTGGCAGAGCTTGGTTTTATAAATGGCTGGTTTTATCTCGACCTTTTATCTTCCCCATGCTATGCAGAAGCGCAGACTGGGAGCTTGCTAGCATGTGGAAGGAGGGCATTGACAGATCGTTGTGCAGATGCTTTGTGCATGTGCCTACAGATGAGTGCACGGCCATGCATGTTAAATGAGGACAGATACTAGAGATAGCTGCTGACTGCAAGTTTTACTGGCTGATGTGTGCTGCCTTGTCCTGCCTGCACTAACAGGTCACAGATAACAGGGTTTGGAGAACCTCTGCTGGAGAGAAACGGCAGGGTATGGTCCTGCCAGTCCCTTAATATGGGGTTTTGTTTTGTATGGGTTTTTTTTTTTCCATCCTCACTTGCAAAAATCTTGTGCTCAGGAGCCCTACAACTCTGAGACCCGCAGCCATCTGCTAAGTAGTTTGCCAGAGATTGCCAAGGCAGCCCCAGTAGAAAGGAGGAGACAAGCAGGGTCCAGGAGAGGGTCTGGGCACAAGGCAGCAGCCATAGCTGGGCTGCGTGTAGAACCGAAGCAAGGGGGCTCTTCAGGGGCCAGAATGCTTCACCATGACTCCGCTTGCAGAAGCTCTGAGGTCAATGGAAATGAGCATCACGATGTGCCAGCCCATCTTCACGGGAAGAAGCTCGTTTAATTGAAGCCTCGTCTTCTTCCTTCAGTGTCCCTTTGCAGTTCTCTTCAGCAGCAAAGAGCTCTTACCCATTCCAGCTTACGCGTGCTGTGTGTCAGCCCTCCTTTGTGCCCGTTTTATTTAGCTGCCATTAGTTTTTTGTCAAGATGTTAAGAAGTAATAATAATTAAAGTCATTACTTCCAGTTTTCCTTGAAGGATCTGGGTAAAATGCACCTTCTCTGTAGCAAATCTTTGACCTGCTGCAGCGTATCTGGTGGTGTTTTGGTCTAGGCATGGAGGGGAAAGGAGAAGGAAAACTGATTCTCTTTTAGGAATGGGCAATGCGTATAGTGGAAGATCAAAAGCCCCCTGGTCTCGCTCTCTCACGCTAATAGGGATT